>NC_041018.1:18340026-18691987 GCF_004193775.1 Glycine soja | reverse complement strand
TAAATGGTAATGGTTAGTGTGTTCCCCAAAAAAGACTAACTCATTATTAGTAATTTTAAAAAAGTATTTTATTGTAGCTGTTAATAAGTGAAAAATAAAATTTGGTCTGTTCCTATGCGTTAATAGATTATTTACCTATAACTACCTCTTAGATTATTTTTTAGAACAACTTTCTTCTAAGAAATACTTTTGTTTTTCAATGCTCTCTTAAAAAGCTAACAAAAGGGATTATTTCTCTAAAACAAGTTGAACCAAACACATATTTAGTCATTATCTTGTTCTTCTCTTAAAGACAAGTCAATCACCTCATGACAAACTTGTGCTCTCATGAAAGAGCATGAGTTAACATGGGCACATGTGTTTTTCCCCTGATACATTGGAATTTTTAAGGGAGAAGGATTGGAGATATCTCAACCAGCCCTTGACCCAAATTCGACAGAGATACATCATAGAATTACAGTTAGAGGTAGGTCTAAGAAAGTTCATAGGTGACTTATCATCAGAGGCTATTGATATGTACTTGTTAATCAATTTCATACTTAAGCTTTGAGTTTTTGTGCATGCAGGAGAGTCTATGAACTCAGAGGCAATACTCAAGCTCCACTAAAACTTGTGTCAATAGTCAGTAGCCTTTTTGATGGATGGGACCAAATGAGATCAGTTTCGGCACGTAATGCTTGGTGAAATGCTTTCGATCTCGAAGATTATGTGCTACCTGTTGGATTTTGGCCTTTTTGGGTGGTTGGGGTTGTGCTATTTCCTTTGCCTTTTGCAGCTGCTCGGGCCTTTGTTCGATGGTGAGGTTTTTTGACATTGTGAGATGATGCTTGAAGGAAGGATTAACTGGTGGGTTGGTGTTTGACTCTTTGGGTGTGTGGATCATGCATTGTTTTGATGATGTCGAAAATAAATCACTTGATTGTCATCATCAAAAAGGGAGAGAATATGAATGTATGTATACATGATTTTGATGATGCCAAAGATAAGCGCTTCTCAAGTTTGATCCAAGTCAAGAATTCAGAAATTCAGAAAATAACTCCCAAAGAGTCACAACTCTTCAGAAAATAACTCTTAACAGTCACATCTGTTCAAGAGATTTTTGAATGGTCATCAAAGGCCTATAAATAAGTGACTTGGGACACAGAATGTATGAGAGAGATATTCCAAGAGAACTTCATTGTCAAATGCTCTCTCAAAAGAAACTCTTGGGCAAACACTTGCAAATCCATTAAGAGTTTCTCCATGGACTTTAGTTGTAATATCATTCTCTTCAAGAGAGAATTCTTTTTTCTTTCTTCTCATTCAAAGAGATTGATTAAGGGACTGAGGGTCTCTTAAGTTGTAAGGATTCCTGAACACAAGGGATGGGTTCTCCCTGTGTGGTTCAGACTTTGTAAACGGATTTTTACAAAAGGAGTGGAAAATCTCAAGTGGGTTGCTTGAGTATTGGACATAGGCACAGACTTTTCCGAACCAGTATAAAATTGTGTTTGCATTCTCTCTTCCCTTATCTCATTTATTTTGTTGCAATCGATTTTGTCTTTCATGTTTAAAGAACATTATTAAATTAATTATTGCTTCTTCTGCATTCTGAGCCTATCTCTTTTAGAAGGGGATTAAAAGTTTGTTAGTGGGAAATTAATTCACCCCTTCTTAAGATTTCTGAGGCCACTGGTCCAACAAGTGGTATCAGAGCAGGATTCTTATATAAAGTTTAAAAACTTCAAGAATAGATATGGCCTCATCCAACTTTTCATTTCCTGAGGAAATTCTATCAATAGGCTCTTATGTTCAATGGTGAGGGTTATCATTATTGGAAAACTCGAATGCAGATCTTTAAAGAAGCCATAGATTTAAAGATATGGGAAGCCATTAAATTTGATTCCACTAGAGAAGAAAGAAGATGATGATGAAAGAAAGAAGAAGATTTCTCCTTAGCCCCAAAATGCTGAATGCGATCAATCTGGACACATGAGATTCAATTGTCCTGTTTTCAAAAGAAGAATGAAAAATATAACAAGAGGAATTTCAAAGAGAAGAAAGAAAAGAAAGGATACATCACTTGGGAAGATAATGTCATAAATTCTTCAGTGATTCAGAGAATAAAATCATAAGTCTGGGTATCATGATGAAAGACTATGAAAACAGAGAACAGTAAAGTCGATACATTGATAGCAATTTCTCCAAACACATGGCATGAATCAAAGTTTATTCATATTTCTCCCCAAGATAAGTGGATATGTGATTTATGAAGACAACAAACAAAGGCCACATTTCTTCCCAAGAAAAGTGAATCTCAAGAAAAGTGAATATGTGATTTATGGAGACAACAAATGCCACTTGATCAACAAGTCCAACAAGTGATATCAAATGATACCAACAGGTCACTTGTCTTTGATTGATTACTTTTGATGCTTGTTTTCTACTTGAGTTTAGACTGTTCTTGATGATTGTGATTGAATTTGATTGATTGTATTTGATGATTGATTGATTGTATTTTTTGATTGATGTGTTTGTCTTTGCTTGACTGATATTCAATGTTTGTTAGTTTGATTGATTGATTATATTTTATATTTGATTAATTGTGTTTGATGATTGTTCTTGATTGAGTTTTGATTGTCTTTGATGGTTGTTCCTGATTGAGTTTTTTATTGTCTTTAAAGAATCTATTAAACTTTTCAAATTAGTTTCATATTTTAAGAAAACTATTTCAAATTTAGAAAAGGAAATTTTGAAATTGAAATTTGAAATTAAAATTTGGAAGTTGGAAGTTATTGGAAGTTGAAAGTTGAAAATGGAAGTTGGAAGTTGGAAATGGAAGTTATTGGAAGTTGAAAGTTGAAAATGGAAGTTGGAAGTTGGAAGTTGGAAGGGGAAGTTACTGGAAGTTGAAGTTGAAAGTTGGAAGTTGGAATTTGAAATTTAAAATTTAAAATTTGAAATTTCAAATATGAAAATTGAAATTTGAATGTTTTTTTTAATAGAAATTATTGTGCATAGTTAGTTGATTGTTAATTTAATTAATTTGATTTGAAATGTTTGATGATTGATTGTATTTGATTGTGTTTGATTGATGTGTTATTGTACTTGTTTTTGCTTGATTAATATTGAATGATTGTTTTAATGCCTTTTGGTATCACTTGATTCTCATACATTGCAATAAGTGGTAACATTTTTCTCCTCTCTATTCATAATTTGTTTTTTATGTTGACAAAGGGGGAGAGATAGATAAAAGATATATGAAATCTTTATGAGACAGCTTTTTATATATGAAATCTTCAACTGTCTCATATAAGCAATCATTGCAAAACAAAGGGGGAGTAAAACTATATAAAAATGGATATTTTTTGTTGTTGTTGCTCCTAACCTACAGGTGGTTGTCATCATCAAAAAGGGGGAGAATGTAAATCATAAAGATTTTGATGATGTCAAAAAGATTAGGCCTTGGATAATGAGCGTCATCATCAAAAAGGGGGAGAATGTGGATCATGCATTGTTTTGATGATGTCGAAAAGAAATCACTTGATTGTCATCATCAAAAAGGGAGAGAATGTGAATGTATGTATACATGATTTTGATGATGCCAAAGATAAGCGCTTCTCAAGTTTGATCCAAGTCAAGAATTCAGATAAGCGCCATCATCAAAAAGAGGGAGAATGTAGATCATGCATTGTTTTGATGATGTTGAAAAGAAATCAATTGATTGTCATCATAAAAAAGGGAGAGAATGTGAATGTATGTATATATGATTTTGATGATGCCAAAGAAAAATGCTTCTCAAGTTTGATCCAAGTCAACAATTCAGAAATTCAGAAAATAACTCCCAAAGAGTCACAACTCTTCAGAAAATAACTCTTGAGAGTCAGATCTGTTCAAGAGATTTTTGAATGGTCATCAAAGGCTTATAAATAGATGACTTGGGACACAAAATGTATGAGAGAGATATTCCAAGAGAACTTCATTGCCAAATACTCTCTCAAAAGAAACTCTTGGGCAAACACTTGCAAATCCATTAAGAGTTTTTCTATGGACTTCAGTTGTAATATCATTCTCTTCAAGAGAGAATTCTTCTTTCTTTCTTCTCATTCAAAGAGATTGATTAAGGGACTGAGGGTCTCTTAAGTTGTAAGGATTCCTGAACACAAAGGATGGGTTGTCCCTGTGTGGTTCAGACTTTGTAAACGGATTTTTACAAAGGGAGTGAAAAATCTCAAGTGGGTTGCTTGAGTACTGAACGTAGGCACGAACTTTGCCGAACCAGTATAAAACTGTGTTTGCATTCTCTCTTCCCTTATCTCATTTATTTTGTTGCAATCAACTTTATCTTTCATGTTTAAAGAATATTATTAAATTGATTGTTGCTTCTTCTGCATTCTGAGCCTATCTCTTTTAGAAGGGGATTAAAAGTTTGTTAGTGAGAAATTAATTCATCCCTTCTTAAGATTTCTGAGGCCACTGGTCCAACAGGGTGTAGTTGGCAGAGGCCAAGTCAGCAGTAAGGCTTTAATTTGCTCAAGTAAATGGATAAGATTTGTGGTTTATATTTGCTTAGTTTTTGAATCTTTTAAAAAATGATGAAATTCGTATATTTTTATAAAAGGTAATATTATTTAAATATATATATATATATATATATATATATATATATATATATATTTAAAAATAATATTTATATTAATGATGTTTCAAATTTGAACCTCTTGTTATTTTGTTCATTGTTTGATGTAGCTCCTCAAGTTTCTTATTTTACACCTTGTGTTTTTCTTTGTTGCTCATGTGGCCTAATTCTTTATTAATCATTTAATCTCACAGTTTACACCCAAGTATGTCTCATTAGTCATTATTGTACTTAAGCATAAACCTCTTTTATTAGTATGTTTAAACAAAAAAAAGGGCTAATAATACAGTAGACATAAGAGGACCTTCCCGTTGGCCGAAGAGTTAACTATGTAGCAAACGAAAACATTACTTGCCTACACGCACATGTGCCCATCATTTTTTATAGGAGTAGTTGTTTTTATTTATTTATTTACAATTATTGATTTATATATATTTTATCTTCACCACTAGTTTTTAGTTTAATTATAATGCATAAGTAATTAATTGAATCACTAAGGGCACTCCTTATTTTAAAAAGGAAATAAAACCAGAAACCTTTTAATAAACTTATTTTGTCTTTATATATTTAATCAAGCCTAGTGATCCTAGGACACAACAATTGGTATAGAATACATTTACATGCATTGCTCTTGTATAAAGACTTGCCCAATTTTTCATTCTACTTTTCCTTTTTAATTTTTTTTCTTATCTTCACTTGTTTCATTAGTTTCATCAAAATAGACCTTATGATAATTCATTTTTTAGAAAAAGAAAATTTTTATTTCTATATATATTTTGGAAATAACATGAGTGAGCTTCTCTTTTTAATTATTTAACATATTAGATGAGAACCTACAGTTCTTGACGTGATCTTTGTTGCTTTCTTGCAATTTACCAAGCACATGGTGAGTACTCTATTGGAAGATATAGTCATTCTCATCTCAGCTTTCACTTTTCCATATATTTATATTCATTTTGATAAAGAACAAGGAAAAGTGGAGTGAGAAGAATTTTAGTGTGTCACTCAACCTTGTTGGTAAATTTTTAATTAATTTAAATTAATACGTGTATCATTAACAATGAATGAAAACATAAGGTCCAAAAATATTGCAAGGAATATAACACTTTCTTTTCTTTTCTTGATTTCTTCGATCTAATTTAACTTGTTTCTTCCGTGCTTGAGCTTGAAATGGAATGCTTCTTTCGTGCCTTAAGCCTGATTAATTGATTGTGTTAATTTTATTAGTGGTTCTACTTTTTTGTTGTTAGCCTATGTTTATAAAAAAAAGTTAATTATATAAGTTGATTTTAGCTTATGTGAAAAGTTTAGTTCAATTTACCTTGCTATTTCTTCTCCTATAAGTGTACATAGAGAAGTTTATTCAAATAGGACCTTAATAGAAAGTTTTTTTCATATACATGTGTTGCAGTGTGTATTTCTTCACGACCTACTATTTATTTTATGATTGATTAGGGCTAGGAGATGTTGCATTCATACATGATGCGGCATGTGCTTTGAACCACTATAAGTGAATTTTGTAATTTATTTCTAACCAGGTCTTTGCTGGTGTTATGAATAAAAGTAAGATGTTCAATTTTTTAATGATAATATTTTTATTATTTCAATTTTTTTTAAAAAAATACATTCTAAAACAATTCTTGAAAAAATCATCTTAAAAGAGTACCTTCTAAAACGATTTTTAGGAAAATCGTCTTAGAATACCCAAATTTTTTATTTTTTATTTTAAAAAAAGAAATTCAAAAAAACCATCTTAGAATCCTCAGTCATTTTTAATTTTTTTAAATGATTCTAAGATGGTTTTTGGAAAGTGTACTTTCTAAAATGGTTTTTTTTTGCTAATCGTCTTAGAAGAGTATAATTTTCTAAGACAATTTTTTATGGAACCGTCGTCGAAAGTCAAGACTTTCAACGACGTTAGTTTCAAAGATAATTCAAAACCATCTTTGAATGTACGTTACAACCGTCATAAAAGACCTTTTTTCCAGTAGTGTTATATAATGAAAGGGTGTGAGTTAATAAGAATTAAGGAACATTATTTTTGTAACCACTATGTATTTGAAGGGTTATGACATTATGCCCATTTAGTATCTTAATTGAAGTGTTATGTAATGCCTATGGGTTGCTCTACTATAAATAGAGCACCAAACCATATAGCCAAGTGTACCAAATAAAGATAATCTTCTCCATTCTTTCTAGTCTCCTCTTCTATTTTTCTAACAAAAGCAACCCCAAAAGCTTGTCCTTAAGAATATCTACATGACCAATGTTTCCCACGATAACATTTAACCCAATCTCCATTGGAGTCTCGAATCAGACCACCAAAACCCACAATGCAAGGGTTCCCAACACAACTTCGATCAACATGAATAGAAAGTTGATCCCCTAAAGAAAGGATACAAGATACCCACCTCTGTTGTTGGGTCACATCAGAAGCCACACCACTAGGCTAATGACCAAATGTCATAGTCACCAAGTCAAATAAAGATTGGACCCGAGCCACAATCTCATGGTTGAAAATCATCTTTTCTTGAAAAATAGACTCATTATGAGCCTTCTAAACTTCCCAAAGAGCTTAATGATAGTGTAAACCAATTATGTACTATTAATAATCACAAATTACTATTAATATGACTTCAAAATAATTAAGCTAAATTGTCATTTTGGTCCCCTATAATTTGAATCCATGATTTTGGTCCTCCTATTTTTAAATTGAAACATTTAATCTCCTTATTTTTCAAAACCATCAATTTCAGTCATTTTGTCAAATAACCATCTTTTGATTTTGATGTGACATATTATTGCCAATGTGACGCTTATCTAGGTTGTGACATAGCGCTTATATGACAATAGGTTAAATAAAGTGAAAAATAAAAAATTGTTTAAGTAAGAATTGAAACCATAACCTTTTATAAAATGACAAGACAATAAAACACTATGCCACTTCCTTTGCTTAGTTAACTTTAAAAATGATATTTTATTTGCATCATTAGGTCTAGAGTTATTAATTTTTTCTAATTATAAAAAATTATAGATTGAAACTAATTTATTTAATATATTTTTTTAATTTTATTTTAAATCATTTTACATATTTTTATTGTGAATAGTTTACATATTTTAATTTTAATTTTACCAATTTATATTGAATTTCATAAGTTAATATTAAATGATTTATATAATTTATACAAATTTTGTAAATTGATTTTATTAGATAAATTATTGGTACTCTAATTATATAAATCAATATAGTTGCATCAATTAATGTGTAAATTATTTAATAATTTACACAAATTACATAAATTGATTTTAATAATTAAATTAATTTTATTATAATTATATAAATTAAAAAATTTAATACTTATATTTTTTAGAAAATTTACATGTTAATGTTTTCGTTTTAACCATAAAAATTGATTTAATAAATAATTTTTTATTCTAATTATATAAATAATGAAAATTAAATTAATTAATATGTAATTTATTATGTAAATTTATTTTGATAAAAATTATACAATTTTTTATTGTAATTATAAAAATAATAAAATTTTAGTATTTTTTTTGGAATATTTAAATAGGGGAGCTTTGGTGTATTATAGCTTTTATGTAAATAATTTACATATTAATTTATGAAATTTAATTATAAATTGGTAAAATTAAAAAAAAAATATTCTAAATACAAATATGTAAAATTAATGAAATAAAAGTAGAAATAGTTATATATTAAATAAATTTGTATAGTTATAAATTTTTATAATTAAAAAAATAATTAATATCTTTTGATATAGTGATACACATAAAATAATTCTTATAAAATTAACTAATATCAAAGCAAGTAGTGTAGTGATTTATTGTCTTGTCATTGTATAATATGTTATGCGTTCAATTTTTATCAAGACACTTTTTTATTTTTTTTACTTTATTTAATTGCTTGCCACATAAGTATTATGTCAACAGTTTATATAAGCTTCATATCAACACCAATATGTCCAACCAAGACAAGTAGTATAGTTGGTTTATTGTTTTGTCATTGTATAACATTTCATGAGTTTAATTTCTACCAAAACACTTTTATTTATTTTTTATTTTGTTTAACTTCTTGCTACATAAGTGTTATGTCAACCATCTATATAAACATCATGTCAGCACCAATATGTCAAATCAAAGCAAGTAGTATAATGATCTATTGTTTTATCATTGTATAACATTTCATTTCATGAGTTTAATTCCTATCAAGACATTTTTTTTATTTTTCACTTTATTTAATCTTTTACGAGTTAAGTGTCATGTCAAGAGTTTAAATAAGCTTATATCAATACCAATAGAGTGAATAGGCAATTTAGTCCCTGAGATTGTACCCATTTTGCATATTAGTCCCTAACTTAATGTTAAATTCAAAATAGTTCCTATCTTTGCATAAGTGTTGCAAAATAGTCCTTCCGTTAAATTTTAAAGTAACACCGTTAGTGAGGTTAATTTTAGTGCCACGTGGACTATCCAACGTGGCACTAAAGGATGACGTGGCATGACACATGGACGTGCCTCCTAAAAGATGCCACGTCATTTGATGATAACAAAACGAGTAAATAGGCAATTTAGTCCCTAACTTTGTACCCCTGTTGCATATTAGTCCCTAACTTAATGAAAAATTTAAAATAGTCCATATCTTTTGCATAAGTGTTGCAAAATAGTCCCTAACTTAAAAGATGTCAGAAATCGTGCTTAAAGTGTCCATGCATTGCAAAGGTTGTGTCTTGCATGATTTTTGGCAGCGTAGATTCCTCCTTGGATTCCTTGTCATCTTTCGATTCCTCTGGTTTTTTCTCTTCTTCTTTCTTTTCTTCTTCCTCTGCTTTTTTCTCCTCCACTTTGTTTTCCTCTGGGTTTTTCTCTTCCTATTCAAAACACACAAAAAAAAAAAATCAAAACCCAGAATGATACATTGATGGTAATTGAAGAAAAAAAAAAGAGGAAAAGAGAATGGTTATGCAGACCTCGCCCATTGGTGTTGACGGCTACATAGATAAGTTTGTTGCTATAGATTTTTGGTTCTTTTTATTTGTGCAAGTGTGTATGGGTTCTTTTTTGTATATATGCCTCAATTGGTTCGGAACCATCAAATTTGAAAATGTCACTCATTCTATCATCATCAAATGATGTGGCACTAAAATTGACCTCACTAACAACGTTACTTTAAAATTTAACAGAAGGACTATTTTGCAATACTTATGCAAAAGATAGGGATTATTTTGAATTTTTCATTAAGTTAGGGACTAATATGTAACAGGGGTACAAAGTTAGGGACTAAATTGTCTATTTACTCGTTTTGTTATCATCAAATGACGTGACATCTTTTAAGAGGCACGTCCACGTGTCATGCCACATCATCCTTTAGTGCCACGTTAGATAGTCCACGTGACACTAAAATTGACCTCACTAATGGTGTTACTTTAAAATTTAATGGAATGACTATTTTGCAACACTTATGCAAAGATATGGACTATTTTGAATTTAATATTAAGTTAGGGACTAATATGAAAAATGAGTACAATGTCAGGGACTAAATTGTCTATTCACTCATACCAATATGGTAACTTAAAATCAATATTTGACTTTAAATGGTCAATTGATGAAAAAATCAAAATTGATTATGATAAATAGAGATATTAAATGTGTCAATTTAGAAATAAGAGGATCAAAATCATATATTTAAAATTATAAGTTAATCAAATTATTATTATAAAAGTCAACAAATTTATCATACATGATGAATTGATGATTTATGATTGAATGACAACATAAAATTATTTTTGCATTTTTTTTTCTCATGTTACAAGCTTAAAATATATTTTTCGCTTTATAAAAAAAAGAGAGGATATTTTTCGCTTATAACAATTTTACTTAATTTAATTTAGTATTTTACGGGGCATTCCCCTCTTAGGCGGTATTAAAAGCTGGCTCAAACATGTTATAATTTGACGGAGCTTAAGAGCGTTTTGAATAGATTGTAGTTGTACCTAACATAGACTGCTATTTATTTATACAAAGAAAAAGACACCACGATGATGTACAAAGCTCCTTCGATCAATTTCACTAACATTTTTTTTTCTGTTTAAATATAATAGTTTTGACTAAATTTATTAACGTTTCTTGTACAAGAAAAGTTTTTTTTTTTAAAGGGTCCAAGAAAAGTTTAAGTAACGAGAGTTATTGCATTTAAATTAATCATGAGTCAATGATAATTATACGGGTTTTTCTGTTATTAATAAATGAATGAATACAACATTATAAAGTTTTTAAATTGATTTTTTTTTCTTCAAAAAATAAATTGAATTTTTTTATCATTTCTTTAATCTAATTACATACTTTTTTATCAATAGAAATATAATTCAGATATTATGAAATTTATAATAATTCATGTATATTGTTTAACTAATTAAACTAAATCCTATTAGTTATCATTTATTTATTTAAAAGTAATAATAAGATAAAATTACATATTTTATTAGCATAATTAAATCCTTCAAAATATATATTTTGGATCAGGTTTAAGACCTAACCTGATTCAGGGTTCGCTTTTTGATCAAATTCATAACTAACTATTCTTATCATTTAAATCACCTCACACTTATCCAAAAATAACATATATCATATTATAATTTTGAAATATGTTGTTTTAAAAAAAAAATATATGATGAAAATGAATAACATTTTTATGAAATCAACTTTGACTATGTTTGACAAAATTAATTGAAATGTTATCTGAAAGTTGAAAAGTTAGCTTATTAAATTATAAATATTCGATAAAATTAATTGTTGAAATGACTAAAAAATATAAAACGATAGAAAAATAATAAAATCATGATTTATTTTTAAAATGTAATAAGAAAAATAAATAAATATATTGAGGATAAAAGTGAAAAAGATATAGAAAGCTAGAAACTAATGTTTTAAAAAATGTTATTTAAAGTAGCTTTTCAAAAAATGGAAGAAGTTACTAAAAAAACTTACTTATCGAACAACCAAATAAGTTTTTCAGCTAGTAAAAACTAGAAGTTAACTGAAATATCTTACCGAACATAACTCTTATAATCATTAATTCTTTTTTTGTTTTAGTAGACCATATCATTAATATTTTTCTAACCTATGTCAGAGGTCATGAGTATCTTCCAACCCACTAAGTTAAAAACTAATTCAGTTTGCAAAACATGACTGTCGCTTATCCAAGAAAATTTTACACATGATGTGAATCAAACACATATTCTCCCGTTAAATAGATCATTTTTACTTATGTGTAATATGACCTTACACCATTGCACCAACTCTTTGGGTTAGCAAATTAATAAAAAATATAAGTAAAAAAAATATACATTAAAAAATTAAAATGATAATTATTTTGAAACAATTTATTTTTCTTTCTCACATGACAATTATTATAGATAGCGGGAGTAATTTCTCTCCTTACACACTATGAGCCATACACATAAATATCTAGCCCATCTTTATTCTTACAAATATGATAGTATTAGTGTTATGTTATAGATATGCATATTTATTAATGTTTGCCTCGTGTTTAGAGTTGTGCTAATTTGAATGTTAGAATGTTTTTACAAGTATATCACCATTAACGTATCTACTAAAATGTTTCCACTCAAGTTAATTCAATCTCTTCCTGAACACTTTATTTGGTATGTTGGAAATAACATGAATGAAGAGGGGAGGGGAAGGAAGAAAGAAAGAAGAATTACGAAAATCATGCTTGCTTAATAGCACAAAATAGGAAAGAAATATATATATTTTTTAAAATAGTGGATCTCACCGCTAAAATATCCACTTTCACATGCAAAGATTTGGTAAGAAATATTCGTTGAGTTTAATAGTTGACATAAGTAATCCTCTCGTCACGATCATTTATAGCTCAAATCCATCTAATTTCTGGGTTTGTGGTCATGACAAAATTGACTACACCATTTTGTAGTCAATTCTTAATTGATTTTCTTCGCCCATAGGTTGTGTTTCATATTAACAAATCAATTGTCCTCAATCCTGTCATTGAGTTTTTGTGTGTCGTGTACCTGATGAGCAAATCAATTTTGCACAACCTGTGATCAATTTTGTATGTTGCGGTGATAAAATCAAATGAACTATCTTGGAGGCCAAAATTGATTATGGGGTTTGTGCCAAACCAATCAATTTAGTTAAAAGTAAAAATTTATTATACAATCATAATATTTTTTTTCTAACATAATCAATTATACATTTCAGTTAGTCAATGTGTGGAGATATGAAGAAGAAAACAAAATTTTATATTATGAATGTATGGATAAAACTACATTTTATTAATAATCTGATTTATTTTCATATATTTTTCTTTCAAACCAAACACCCTACCAAATTTATTTGTACTTTTCTCTCTTATGTTTCTTTTCATCCGAACAACTTTTATTTTTACTCTATTTTTTTTTCTTTTCTCACCAAAAAACCTATTACTTTCGCTCATTTCATTTCCTTCTTTTCTACCCAACAGAGTATAAATCCTATACACATTAACTAATAAGTATTTTTTAAGACAAAATTTATTCTAAAAAACAGTCAAATCAAAATATTTAGGACCTAACGAATATAAACATGACAAGGAGTGAACCTATGAGAAGATAAGCAAGGAAGCATTTAAAATAAATTTTCAAAAGGTTTTGTAAGCTCATCAACCTCACCACATAAAACATCGAGTCTGTTTTGTAAGGAACTTTGGTAACTTATATTCTAGTTTGACCAAAACTTACCGTTAAGCAAGAATCACAATAAGAATGAAAAAAAATTATCTCTCGCCTGTTCTATTTTTAATTTTTTAAAATACTTATTTTGAAGTTATATAAAACTTAACTATTTTTATATAAAAATTTGATTGTTAAAATAATATAAAACTACTTCAGAAAAGCTTTTAAAACTAAAAGAAAATGAGAAAGAAATTAAACAGCCGTCAATCTCTAGCATTTTATTAACTCTTTAATTACACAACAAAAGCACAAAACAGTACCACCTTCACGAATAATACGTGAATAGAACAACTCATTTAAAAAGTAGGGATCGATAAAAAATAAAAAATAAAAGTAGGGATGAACAAAATTGATAAATTGAACCAAACTACCGTTGTATTGCTGTAAAAACAAGCGAACCAAAATGAACTGCATAATTCAGACCGTATTGCTTCAAACTATCTGAATTGAATACACATCTTATTTCGAAACATATTTTTCAATCTCACAAAGTTACACTTCAATTTAGTTTATACACTTCGATATAGGAACAATTCAATTTTTTAAAACTAAACTAAAGACAATCTCTGTTCAGTTTTTAATTCAAAACAGTTCAATTCTTTTTAGTGCAGTTCAATTCAATTGGACACAAATTCATTTTAAAAAGAGAAAAAAATTATGCACAAATTCATTCTAAAAATATTTTATATCATCATCAAATTACAACTCATCTCATTATATATACATGCTAATTTTTATGATAATTACTTTAAAAATATATCGACAGTCTTTTGTAATTAGATGAAGCGTAATGCATAATTATTAAACTCAGAAAAAAAAGAAAAAAATTATACTTTAAGAATTTTACAATCATTCATTACCATTTGCATAATTTTAAATATCAACGTAATTTATTTTACTTCTTAAAAAATCATGATAATTTTAATTAAAGAATTATTTTCATCAATTAAAAGTTTTGATTAAATCCCAGAAGACTTTTTTAATATATAAAAATCTTTTAAAATCCTAATAGAATTCATCTCCTTAATTCAGTTTGGTTTTTTTAGCAGCCCTAATAAAAAGTATACGCAAGTACCAATATCTTCTCCTGAATCCCCTTGAATTACGCCAATAATTATTTTATTAATTACAACTTATCTCATATTAAAACTGAGAGGCAATAATCAAGAGATTCTGTACAGAGTATTTCCGTCAATCCGGATTCCAAACGTTGCAGTGACTTCCCTCTTTGCAGCTATATGTACAAGGGGTATAAAAAAAATTCACAAATTTGAATCAAATAATATTTAAAAAAATAATTTGGCCTTTCTTATAAATAACAAACCCGATTTTCCTGCACAACGCCTAGGGAAATATCTGCTGAATGACTGTCTCTGCATTTCCGTTGTATTGTGCAAGCAGATGTATGGCATCAGCCCTAGGCAAAGCCAAAAACTCCTGCATTCCACAAAAACTCAAATCATTAGAAGAAACCCTATTATGCCAAATGAGTTGTATGGAGGAGTGTAGAATGAGTTTCAAAGCTAAACAACATCAAACAATATTCAAGACATCAATATTATTTAGTAGCCATAAGAGAAAAAATACTTATTATAGAGTTAATGTACAGGTAGACACCCAAGTTAACTTACAAGAAAAACTGAAAGATTCAAACAAACTGAATGCATTTGTTTTTACTACCTTGTAAAAGAAATAATATTTGATGGCATATCCATGAATGGGGTCAAACAAACTGAAATAAAATCGGACAGAATACTAAGAAAAAGGAAGGGAAAAAAAATCAGTGCAGACACCCATTGAGACAATGGTAGAGATATTGAATATTAATGCCTTTGAAGTTGCAAAAGAAATTCACCGATGAATTGCTTTGATGACAAACGCAAATTTACATTAAAAAATTATGACAGTGAAACCACAATTTTTGAAATATATTTAATGAAAATTTTTCATTACAAGTAGCCGAACAAGAAACGAATGGGAGATATCAAAACGCATGGAAAGCTTCAGAGGTCAGAGCATCGTGGCACAATAACTGAATTTTTAATTTTTATTTTGCATAAAAAATTAATGGAAAGAATCCATAACTTACCATTACTTTAAGTATTGCACCTTCGTCACAGATGACATCCCTTGAAGATGCTTGAGTTGGACTGCTACCATCTTCTGACATCCTGGTGCCTGAAGATACTGTAGCCTGAGAAGATCCATTTGTGCAGCTATCAGCATACGACTTGGATGTAGAGACTGGTGCAAGGAAGGGAGTGTTGGCTTCTTTCAAGGAATCAAGCCTCAAAAGACCTTCAAAACGATCTTTGCACATTTGAAGTTTAAACCACTCATTATGAGTATAAAGAGTGGCTCGCATTATTTTCATGAGCTGAGGTTCTTCAACACCAAGCCTTCGACCAACTGCAACCTATTCAGTATAAAACAGCATTTCACATTCAAAAAAAGATAACGAAGTAAAAACATTCATATGGTATTAAAGAAATTAGAAAATAATAGAACAAAATCCTTCACCGTAGATAGCAATGGAAAAGCTTTCAGATGCAGAATAATACATGAAACCACATTAACACATGAAATATCACACTATAAAGAACCATGAACAAGAAAATTCCATTTCAAGACAAGCAACATGAACAAGAAAATCCCATTATCAACAAAATACGAAGAAATGGCATTAATTGATGATATATTAGATTGGCTAAAATGCACAACACCTGGAGAGAAGCAGCTAGAGCATGTAGAGGTAATGCATTTCCAAGAGCATCTTCATTAGGTCGTAGTAAAGCCAAAAGAGTTTCCTTCAACGGCTTTAATAAAGCAGGATCACAAGCAGCTAAAGGACCCAAATGGGTGCAAGCAACCTTTAAAGCAGTATTATAATCGCCAGAGCTGACCAACTTGAGGAATTCAACCTATAGACAGGACCAGGAATCCTCATTAAAAGATAACATTCCCAACACAATTATGCAGAGCCCTATGACATTCCCTGGCACTCTCCTATAAACTTAATAAATAGAAGCCACTTGCCTGCTTGAGTTGGAAGAGCAAAACTGAGTTCTGGGCAAAGAAATTAGGATCAATTGCATTGACCTCCTCAACCGCTTCAGCAGCCATTCCTTTGCTAGCTAATTCCTTCATTCCCAACAGAATCTCATATCTATCTTCCACATTACTAATATCATGTACAGAAAGCTTTTCAGAGCCCTGCAAAACAATATTCTGTCAATAATTAATCTCCTTGACAGATTACCATCAAAATTGTCAAACAGATACCTGTTTCTCCTTTGATATAGTTGAAACAATAGTACTAATGCTATGCTCTTGCTTGCTGTTCTCTTCCAAAGAAGCATTGGGCATGTAACTATTGTCATCATATCGTCCTCTCCACCGCTTGCGCTTGCTCCTTTCTCCATTCCCAGGCAATCTGCTTCGCTGCAAAACACTTGCATCTTCATGTTGCTGTGATCCACTGGTACTACAGTCTTCATGAATGCTTGCGAGTTCAGAAGCATATCGTACTTCAAAATCAATTCGTCTCATGCTTGTCACATCAGTGTTATTTTCAGGGGAACCATCCATCTGAGCATTGGTAACAGAAGTTTCACCATCAGAATGCTTGCTGGCATTACAGTCTAGCTCAAGAGAACAATCCCTTGATGAGCAATACCCAGGGTCTTGTGGGTTGAATTTCACAGTTTCTGGAATAGGTTGCTTCCCAGATGCTAAGTTCATCATAAATTGACAAGAAACAATCAAAATAGTATAATGATATGTTGTAACTTGGAATAGAACTCTATACTGCACAACACCCATATTATTAGATTACAATGCATATAGATAAAACAATCAACTTTAAATTTGAATTTAAAATTTTTGGTGATACTAAAAATCCAATGAAGATTAATGATGTGAGAAAATGCCATGAAAAATAAAAGTAGCATGGAAGTATACACATATCACACACACAAAGAGCAAGGATTCAGCAGAGATGTTATACCAGAGTCAACAATGCCTCTGTAAACACAATACTCTCTAACAAGCTGATCGAGAAGGGGAGCATCCAACCTCATCCGGCATAACTCATTCTGCAACAAAAAGAATACAACAATAAAGCTATGAAGGTAACATTGGTTAAAAAAATTAAAGGTCATCAATGCATCCAAAAGTTAATAATTTTATTTTTTGAAAGTCACCAAAAGTTAATAATGAAAGAAAATGAAATCAAGGAAGTTGAATCGGGATACAAATCTTGAATTGGAAGGCCCATTTTCCGAATCACGAATTGAATTGCATTGTGAATTGTAAGATTCACAATCAATAATAAAACATAGCATATGCAAACTAACAAAGACATATTAAAGCATTATTCATAATCAATAACTAAAATAATATCTAAAAGTATGATATGAATGAGTTTAGCTAAAATTTGTTATGATGTAATATTAAAATTTATAATAAATATTCAGTTATTAAAATTATTATATATTACAATTTATAATAAATATTCTGCTATTAAATTTATTTAAAATATTTGTATTTGAAAAACTATAATAGATTTCATTATGTTTTATAATAGATTTTATAATAAAAAGATATTAAACAGTAATTGAAATAAAAGCAATTATCATATCAATTAAATATTTTTAATTTTTTTGGTAATTAAAATATTTTTTATTTAATACCTGTTAAAGGTTAGGCCAAAGTTGCTGACGGTCCAAAGTCAATAGTTAAAGTTTAAAACTGACGGTCCAAAGTAAGTAGTCAAAACATGGTCTGTCTTGCAACTAAAACACAAAAGTTGCTGAAGTAAGAAAGAAAAAAAACTACAATACACTGTCGTTCAGGGTTAGGTCCATTAGGGTTGTGAATCGGGTCATTTCTTTTCTCTGACCCGCTAGATGCAAGTGCACAGCCATCGGCGGAGCAGAAGTTAGACCCACGGTAGTTAGTATCGGCTGTTTGTGATACGATACAATTCACAACCCTCTAACTTCATTGCCTCCTCTAACTTCCATTCATGGCTGCGCTTGCATCTTGGGTCAGAGAAGAGAGATGGCCATTCACAACCCTAATCCTAAATGACAACTTTTTTTTTTAACTTTAACTGCTTTCGTTTTCAGTTGCACCGTGTTTTGACTTTTTTTTGTTTTGAGAATATGTGGTTTAACTTTTAACAATTAATGTTTGTATAGTATCAAATTAAAAATAATTAATAGATGTCATAATTTTTTTTTTTATTTCAATGACTGTTAGATACCTTTTTATCATAAAATCTATTATAAAACAGTAAAATCTGTTATAAAATTTCAAATACAAATATTTAATTAATATATAATAAATTTAATAGCAGAATATTCATCATATAATTTAATATATAGTAATTTTAATAATAGAATTTTATAAAAAAATGGAATACTTATTATAAATTTTAATATTATTCTATTATAACATATTTTAGCAGAACTCATGCATCTAAAGCTCCAAGAGTTTAGTTATCCATCATGAATATGTGCTTTAATATGTCTCTGTTAGTTGCATATGTTATGTAATAGTATTAGTAAGTCAATAGTGGATTGTTTTTATGGGTAATAGTGCAAGAAAATATATTAACCTGAAGAAAGGAATACTCAAAGTAGAATTAAAAGATATAAGCCCAGCATAAAAAAGAGATAATAAGCTAGAAATTGAGATTTTAAAGTCTTTTATTATATAAAAAAAGGTAATCTACACTAGACCGGATTATATTTTAAAAAATTAATCCTAAAAGTAATTTATATGTAACAGGAGCAATTCATTGCTAATATTTAAATTGAAGCAAAAGCAGATGAATTTTGTAAATTATATGTAACCTGAAATGCCAGGAACACATCACCCTTAGTGAATCTCAAGCTATCAATTGCCCCTTGTCTTGTAAGCTCTACAGCATGTGCAAGAGCCTGTATGTCAACCTGGATTGCAGATTAAAACATATAGCTTCAGCTGAAAAGTGATGCATGTACAAATACAAATAGAAAATGGGGGAAGATGTGCCATTTATACAAATATGTGAAGGCAGATTCATCAATTTCTTCTCAAAGAATATAACATTCACCATTAACATGCACTTGACTTCTGATAAGACATCCTTCCATAAGATATACAACAGTGGAGAAGGAATAATAGCAGAGGATTAAGACCCACAAGAGCATTTCTGAAAGGTGTGGGATCAGTACGCTGTTGGTTTCATAATACCTGATTATGTGGCAGGCGGAAGTGTGGATCAAGTGCAAAATTGGGTAAAGGAAATGAAATAAGAGAGGAGACAAGACAGAACAAGGTAAGAAAAAGAGAGAGAGCAGGGTAAGAAAAAATCTGAGGAAGAGATTCAGAGTACAAGATCAAGGCCTTTTGAATGACTACAGCTTTTCCATATTTTTTAACTTAAGACATTTCCCCAGTAAAACCATGTACTGGTGCTCATATGGCACTGATATCGTATCATGATAACTTGAGTGATAATATACACCGTACATACCATTTTCTTTCATTTAACTGATCCAGTCTCTAACAACTTCACAAGGATTTCTAAAATTGTCGGCATAGATATCTCACCTCATCAAAAGGTGGTACTTCATATAAAATGTCTTGTGGTGTTGCAGGAGGGTCACGCTCTTCAAGGAGCAATCTTTCAGTCAGATCAGAGATGGGTGATGTAATACCTTGACGTAAACAATATACCCTGTGTATGCTGTAAAAAGACAGGAAATACAAAAGTACAATAAAATGTCAAATTTGGCAAAAGAATTCCAATAAACTGCAAAATGCATCGCAATAAAAACAGCCTAGTTTGACCAATTACTATAAACTTTATGAGAAGAAGCTGATAGATAACCTTATTAAATATCTCAGAGCCATTGAAAAAATTGGGTCATAGGCATTTAAATGAGCCCTTAACATAGAGGACATAAATCCGGCTAAGTCAAGCCTCCTGTGTTCTGACCACTGCATAAAATAAGCATTAAGCAAGCATGATCATGAGCTTAACAAATTCCTATTCATAGAAAAATACAAACAAAAGTATAACATCAAACACAAACCTCACTAACAGAATTCAAAAAGGGTCAATACAATTTCCATCATTATTAAAAAAAAAAAAACTTCGTACCCCATTGCCCAGAGGCTCTTCGCTATGCGAAGGTATGGGGGAGGGATATTGTACGCAGCCTTACCCTTGCATATGCAAAGAGGCTGTTTCCGGATTCGAACCCATGACCAACAAGTCACCAAGGCACAACTTTACCGCTGCACCAGGACTCGCCCTCAATTTCCATCATTATTATCAAATGAAAATCAGTCCATCTGAAAAACTTTTAAAAATAAAAAACTAATGGGAGATAACATGTTCTGTCTTCTATAATATTATTTTCCCAAGAAAGAAATGAGTTTTTGTAAGAGCATGGACATATCCTTAGAAAACAGTTGGCAAGATGCTGCCAGGTGAAGATGCCTCTCTGACACATATAAGGGTGCCCTAAAAATCAAATAAAAACCATCCAACAAGTGTTTCTACTTTCTGCCATTAACAGTAAGTTAAGGACATAACATAACATACATTACCACAAAAGTCAGGCATCTACTAACCATCATACAAAATAGATAAATGATTAATGGTTTTTCTAAAGTGTGTCCAAGGGCACATCTTAAGAAGACAAAATTACAAAGTCTTCTATTGAAAAATAAAGCATCTAATATATAAAAAACATAAAGTCATTCTATGTTATTTTTTAAGTAATTAGAAACATTTATTTAATGTAGTATATTTACAGCTTCTTAACATGTGCTCATGTTTACACATTAGAAAAGCTTAAGGATTTATTCCAGGCATGACAATTTATACTATTAACCTATGGTCCATGCACAACAACACTACTGAAAGAACATTTTGCATTCTTAATTGTGTAAACTTTCCATAGAAAACCATTGCAACATTTATTTACTTGCAAAAGCCGCAACCAGATACCATGTCTGGGGTGGAGCACATAATTCATTATTTTTTTTGAAAAAATAGGGTATTGACATCCCCCAAGGTAAATTCCTATTACATATAACACCCTATTTTTGGAATATTGCACCTTGGTATTTACAAAGAAAAATGGTGTGGGAACAGTACAAAAAGTAAGGTCCATATATTTATTTTTTGAACAAAGGGTGTTGAATAAGGGTGTAAAACAAGTTGAACCAAGTTGTTTCCTTAAAGCTCAAGCGTGGCTTGTGAAAAATTAACACACTACTCAAGCTTGGCTCATTCGTTTAATAGAGTCAAAGTTAAAGCTTGTGTATGACTTGCTTAAATGAAGCTTGAGTTCAACTTGTTTAGTATGGTATATAGCTTGATTATTTTCTTTCCCTTTATCAAATCTCTCCTTAAAAGTATTTCGTAAGTTTAATAATTTGGTATTTTTACACAAGAATGAATTAAAAATAGAATTACAATTTAAGAAGTAATAGAAGTAATTAAACCTATACCTTTTGTATGCAACATTTTAATTTCTCTTGAATTAAATTTTACTATCTATATGAAGGGAAAATTGCACTAAGCCTCGTTAAACTCTAGACCATTTGTCTCAACTCTCAAGTCTAAAGTTGTGCCAATTAATCCCTAAACTTTAACTAATGTCCCATAGATTCTTTCATCAAGTAGCCATTTTAGATTCTTACATCGATACACCATTAATGCACTATCACAGTTAATCTTAATTGTCCATCAATATTCTATACTAAATCTAGACAGACCCTTGATTAAGTTATTTTTCACAAATATGCTAAATAAAGAGAAAAAAATAAAAGAAATTCAATATTTTGCTTCTCTGCGCAGCATTTGATGATACTTGGCTTCTCTGCTGTAAGACCCATGTCATACTTATTCACCTAGGAACCATAGTTATAAATCTCATATAGTGGTGTGTAGCGGCCAACCACAAAAACTTGATAGACTAATGGCAGCTATTCTAAACTTTTATGTACATATTGTATAATTTCTATTAACTCCGTCTATGGTCTATAGCCGAACCCAAGCACGGATAAAGGAGAAGTGTTGTGTTATGGCCTCAGCAGTCAACATAAAACTTGTCAAAAACCAAAACATGAATAACTCACAATTGTAAAATATAGTTTCTAGTATATACATATACAACAACAACAACAACAACGCCTTATCCCACTAGGTGGGGTCGGCTACATGGATCAACTTCCGCCATAATGTTCTATCAAGTACCATACTTCTATCCAAACCATTAATTTCGAGATTCTTTTTTATAACCTCTCTTATAGTCTTTTTGGGTCTTCCTCTGCCTCGAATTATTTGTCTTCTCTCCATCTGGTCTACTCTCCTCACTACAGAGTCTACCGGTCTTCTCTCTACATGCCCAAACCACCTAAGTCTATTTTCCACCATCTTCTCTACAATAGGCACTACTCCAACCCTCTCTCTAATAGCTTCATTTCTAATTTTATCCTGTCGAGTCTTACCACACATCCACCGCAACATCCTCATCTCCGCTACACCGACTTTATTCTCATGTTGGCTCTTGACCGCCCAACATTCTGTTCCGTACAAAATCGCCGGTCTTACCGCAGTCCGATAAAACTTTCCCTTTAGCTTGATCGGTACCTTTGCATCACATAACACCCCCGATGCTTTTCTCCATTTCATCCATCCTGCTTGAATGCGATGATTCACATCCCCTTCAATTTCCCCATCATCCTGTATTACAGACCCAAGATATTTAAACCGTGTGACTTGAGGGATAATATGGTCTCCTATTTTCACCTCTGAGTTAGAAACCCTCCTTCTTTTGTTGAACTTACATTCCATATACTCCGATTTGCTTCTGCTTAGGCGAAAGCCATGTGTTTCTAGAGCTCGTCTCCAAGTTTCCAACCTCTCATTCAACTCCTCCCTCGACTCTCCAAGGAGGACTATGTCATCTGCAAAAAACATGCATCTCGGCGCTATCTCTTGGATTTGTTCCGTGAGGACATCCAGAATTAAGGTAAAAAGGTAGGGGCTAAGGGTTGACCCTTGATGTAAACCAATTGTGATGGGAAAATCGTCTGACTCTCCACCCTGTGTCCTAACACTAGTCGATACCCTATCATACATATCTTGGATAGCTCGAATATATGCAACCCTAACCCCTTTCTTCTCTAGAACTTTCCACAAAATCTCTCTAGGCACTCTATCATACGCTTTCTCCAAGTCAATAAAAATCAAGTGCAAGTCTTGTTGGGCCATGCGATATTGCTCCATCACCCGCCGTAATAAATAAATCGCTTCCATGGTCGACCTTCCCGGCATGAAACCAAATTGATTCTCAGTAACTTGAGTCTCCTTTCTTAATCTCCGTTCGATCACTCTTTCCCATAATTTCATGGTATGACTCATGAGCTTGACTCCCCTATAATTTACACAATTTTGTATATCCCCCTTGTTCTTATAGATTGGCACTAACGTGCTTCTCCTCCATTCCTCCGGCATGCGTTTTGACCTCATAATTTCGTTAAAGAGTTCGGTGAGCCACTCAAGACCTCTATCTCCAAGAGTTTTCCACACTTCAATAGGTATGTTGTCTGGCCCCACCGCCTTACCATTACTCATTCTTTTCAACGCTTCCTTTACTTCCTGTTTCTGAATCCGACGATAGTACTTATAGTTCCGGTCCTCTTCTCTTGTGTCTAGACTGCTAGAGTCATATCCATATCCATCATTAAATAAGTTGTGGAAATACGCCTTCCACCTTTCCTTGATATCTTTTTCATGCACTAAGACTTTGCCTTCTTCATCCTTAACACACTTTACTTGATCCAAATCTCTAGTCTTCCTCTCTCTACCCTTAGCAAGCCTATATATAGATCTTTCTCCGTCCCTGGTTCCTAGAGCTTGGTATAGTCCGTCAAAAGCTTGGGCTCTTGCCTCACTCACCGCCTTCTTGGTTTCATTTCTAGCTATCTTATACTTATCCCAAGTTTCAGAATTTCTACACCTAGACCACTCCTTGAAACACTCCTTTTTTACTCTAACTTTGCTCTGAACATTTTCATTCCACCACCACGATTCTTTACCCCTAGGTCCAAAACCTCTAGATTCACCCAACGTCTCTTTAGCCACTTTAATAATCTCTTGGGACATCTTGTTCCACATATCATTTGCACTTCCTTGTGATTGTCCACACCAACCCTCCCATATCTTTTGTTGGAAGATTCCTTGTTTCTCACCCTTCAAGTGCCACCATTTGATCCTTGGTGCTACCAGAGGACTTCTTCTCTTTGCCCTATCTCTAATTCTTACATCCATAACCAAAACTCTATGTTGGGTAGTCAAGCTCTCTCCCGGGATAACTTTACAGTTCAAGCAATACTTCCTATCAGACTTCCTGATAAGGAAGAAATCTATCTGAGAACATGTCCCTCCACTTTTGTAAGTGATAAGATGTTCCTCTCTTTTCTTAAACCATGTATTGGCTATAGAAAGATCCAAAGCCTCCGAAAACTCCAAGATGGATTTACCCTCCCCATTCATCTCCCCTAGGCCAAAACCCCCATGCACCCCCTCAAAACCTCTAGCCACGCTACCTACATGTCCATTGAGATCCCCTCCTAGGAAAACTTTCTCTCCTTGGGGTATATCCTGAAGTACCCCTTCTAGATCCTCCCAAAATTTTACCTTAAAGTGTTCTGCTAACCCAACCTGAGGTGCGTACCCACTAATAACATTAAAGGTGTCCTGTCCCACTACCAATTTTAAGACTATGATACGATCTCCTACTCTTCTTACATCCACGACATCCTTCTTCCACTCCTTGTCCACAATAATCCCTATCCCATTTCTTGATCTGATTTTTCCCGTATACCACAGCTTAAATCCCGAGTTGTCTAATTCTTTCGCTTTTTCACCTGTCCACTTAGTTTCTTGTAGGCACATAAAATTGATCTTCCTCCTCACCATAACATCCACTATTTCCATAGATTTTCCAGTAAGTGTGCCTATATTCCATGTACCAAAGCGAATCCTCCTGTCATGAACTAGCTTCTTTACCCACACCCGTTCACGAAAATGTGGGAACCCTTACTTACTTTTCACTACATCCGGGCAACGATGCAGCGGCTCTTGCTCTTTTGACACTGTACTCGAGCCATACAGCGCGTTGCTTCCGGGCAACGACCTAGCATTCACATTATTACGTAATTGATCCATGTCATAGAGATTCGACAAAGTTTAACGTTGGCTGTCGAAAGCCTAACACAACCCTCTCCTTTTATCCGGGCTTGGGACCGGCTAAGAATAGCAGAGCTACCCTAGGCAGGATTCTAGTATATACATATACATGGCCAATTTTTTTTTAAAAGAATATTACTGAGTTTATGACACATTCAAAATTAACAATAAGAAGTAATATACAAGCAACTAACATCAAAAGTTAAGGAAACAAAATGTTGCCAGAAACAGAAAAGAATGTTGTAGTTGATGGAAAAGGGTCAAAGTTCCCAGAAGACTGCTTGAGAATAGAAGGTGTTTGGCGATAATGAGTAGCTGGGTTTCAGAATTCAGATAGAATGGCCATGTTTTGAAACAGAGAGAGGGAAATTGATGTTTGAATTGGGGATGGAATATACTTTTTACATTTACCCCAAAATGCCACCCGCACCAGCACAGGGGTAAAACCAAGGGGGGTTGCTACCCATGGGCATTGCATCATTATAGCATGTTATTACCATGATTTGGACACTATTTTGGTTGTGACAGTCAAAATCTCACAATCTCTACTTCTTGAGTTGCAGTCACTACAATGCACTATGCTATAAACGAAAAAAAGAGTGGTCTGTATACAGTCATTCTCTTACAGTCTCTCCCTCTTGAGTTGCAGTCATGGGTCACAAAAGGGTTCTGCAGCTTTGCAATGACTACACGGAAGACTATAAAGCATGCCCATCCCCTTCACTCATAACTTCTCTATAGTTATTTCATTTTCTCATTCTAAATTCAAATTTGACCTGCAAATCCACTCTAACATTGCAAGCCAATAACCGTGTCATTGTTGCCTCCCAGGATTCTAAGACCTGCTTAGCATGGAACACAGGGATGAAAAGCAAACCATGTTTTTCCATGCAATCTGATTCAATTGTTGTGTTTCCTAGGCAGAGACTCTAATGGGTTAGCATAGCATGCTTAAAAAATTGAATATTTTTTTTATGATAGATACGGTCCTGATTTAGTATAATTGAATTATTAAACTCACTGTTACAGAGTTAATCAGCGGAAGGATTTGTCTGCTAAAATAATTGCATTTAATTGAACATTTATAAGTAGAATCAACATACTTAATGGGTAACTCAACAATTTATACCCTACGAGTGCGAAAGAACACCACAACATGGAGTGCAATAAGTGCTAATCAATGTGCTTTGCTTAACACACATCAATGAGCATCTCATTCAACACACTATCTTCTCAACAAAACTAGCCACAAAAAACAGCCCCAAGAGCTAGCAAAAGCAGAGAATTAAAACCAATACCTCATTCGCCACCGGAGAATTCTTATCATCCTTGTCATATATAAACGCGAGCAGAACATGCTTGAATTCCTCATACGCTTCCTTAAATACAAAACCAACCTTCAAAACCAAATCAAAACAAAACAGAAACAACAAACAATAGCGCTAATTCGAATTCACGATTCAGATACCGGATAAGCATCGAGCGCGCAAGGAGCGAGAGCCGTCCTCAGACACTCGATAGCAGAGTCTCGATCCTCCGCTGTCCCCTTCCGCAGAAGCTCAATAAATTTCTACAAAACAATAAAAAAATCAGAACAATAATTTGTTCTGACCTAATACTGAATCCGAGGTATTGTCCGCTTTGGTTCGTAATTATGAACTTAAATTACCTTTTCCCTCGATTCAATTCCTAACCTATGTGAGACTTTTTTTTTTTGTGACGGAAAAAAGAGGAAAACAAAAATTAGATAGAGAGAGGGGGGGGACCTGTTTGTGCAAGCGGAAGAGAATCTTGTGGTCGGTGAGGATGGAGGGGGCGTGGAGGCGGAGGAGAGCGACGGCGGCGTCAATGGCGCCGGTCTCGACGGCGCGTCTGATCTGGCGGATGACGAGGCGGGAGTGATACGAAGACGACGACGGGGACGGGGACGGGGACGGCGACGACGACGGCGCGGAGGAGTCTTCGATTAGGTTTTCCGATTTGGCGAAATCGATGAGCAGAGCGTCGAGGGCTTCCCAATTCACCGGCGTGGACTCCATTGCGGTGGGGAGAGAATTTTGTGAGAATCTGAAGAATTCTGAAATCTGAGTGTGTTGTGATGTGGTGTGGAAGAAGGGTAGTTTGGAAATTGGAAAAAAAATGAGATTGATTTTGATTTGTGGGTTGGGTTCGTTTACTCTGGGCAAGAAAGGCGGCGATGTGGGAGGTAAATATGGATTGCGGTTCTCAGCTTTATAGCTCCTGCCACCTGTCTCTTTTAAACTCGTCTTTCTTTATCCTCTGTCAGATCATAAGTGTTTTTCAATCTGATGGGTAAGATATTCCTTTCATTCATTCATTTAGAAATTAATCTTATATTACATTATTATCATTGGCTAACATTGTGTTTAATGTAAGATAAGTTTGAGGTGAAAAGAGGAAGAAAAAAGGAGAAAGTTAGTGAATTCAATTTTCCTAATTAACAAAATATTAACCATTTAATATATGTGAATAAAAAAAAATCTTATACGACTGCGCTATCCAATGGGTTAAACTCATATTACCATCATTCATTGTTTGTTCTTTTTTACTTACTGCATTCATTCGTTCCCTTTTCCGTTTAAACGACTTTTTTACCGTGAATTGCCTTGCCCGGATTGGAAAAATATCAAGGTCCATTCCATATTTGGTGGATTAGAGATGCAAGTTAAGAAAGATGGATTGCAATTTGTAACTACGAAGGAAAAGATAAAAAGAGAAAGCCATAAATATTGTGGTAAAAAAAAGGAAAAAACATGAAATAAAAAATAAAATATAAAGATATTTTAGCCTGACTTAATTTCAGCTTATTTTTCTCCTTAAAATTAGAAGTTGGGCCAAACAAATATTTACACAAAAGTTCTTAAATTTTAAGTAACTTATTTTATAAAAATAATTAAATTTAATCTTTGTTAAAAACAATTTTTGATCAAATTTTATTTAACTTTTGATTGAACTCTAAATTAGTGACAATTTTTTCTTATAATGAATAAAAGATTTAAGCATAGGAGCTTATTAAAAAGTTGGTCAGAGGAGCTTTTTACATAGCTTAAGCCGAGCTTATTTTGTCAGCGACTCTCTTCGATTCGTGTTACAGCATATTTCACTTTACTTCGTTTTGTTTTCAATAGCACACCAGCATTCCACGCTCTTTGTTTCTTAGTTTTTTTTTTTATGTTATTCACCCTTCAATCAAATGTTTGGTCGGCTTTTTTTAAATTTGTTCTTGGTTCCTTTTTTTACTCACTCGTAATATTATATATATAATTTTTTGTGAAAAAATAATTATGTATTTTCTTTTAAGTTTATGACTAATACTCCAACAATAACAAAGATATATATAGAATTTTTGTTAAACAATTAGAATATTAACTTTAAGAATCTTTTGTAATGTTATTTATTTATTATTTGATTTTGGACAAATAAGTTTATGTTTGTTTATTTTTAATATTTATGACACGAGTATTTTTTTAATTTAAGAATGCATGTTTAATTTATGTGATGTAATTGTTTTGGTTAATTTTTTTAATTAATTTATTAAATTTATACATAATAAAGTGGGGGTAATGATATATAGGTACCCAACTAGTACGAGGATTTTTGTTAAACGTGGATATGAGACATGTACTACAGGACTCTACCTAAACTCTGCTCTACCCATTATCATCCCTAAGTGGAGCATATTGGGAAAAAAATTGTAGTGCTTATATTTTTTTGCTTAAATATATTTTTGGTCCCTTAAGTTAGGAGTTTGTTTTTCTTAGTCCTTTAAATTAAAATTAGAATCTTTTAGTCCCTCAAATTTAGAAAATATGTTTTAGTCCCTTTCTCCATATACCATTAGTGTACACTAAACAAGGAATATTGGATATGCAATTTGTGATGACTTTTGACTGCCAAAATTTGGTTTTATAATCAAAAGTTTAAAATACATTTTCTGTCGATTTGAAATTGTCACAAATTGCGAAAATAAAAAAGAACTTTGTTCCACAAACTCCTCCTTATTGATGCAAATAAATCAGAAAATAAATTTGTGCCCATTGTCAACATCGTGATGCAGTTGTGATGACTTCTCCCAAACTACTCCATCTCAATCCCCCTACCGAAAATAGTAACCACATATGTGTTGTGTTTGCACTCCATCTTGATCTCGTAACAAGAACTGAAATCAGAATCATGACAAAGTCGACGACTCTAATAAGTTCTACGAGGGTTGTGTGGGCGCAATTGAACATGAAGTTTATGAAAAACAAATAAGATATGTATTAAATTCTACAACAACATCCTTGAAAAATTACAGTATTTTCAATAACAACACTAGATGCTTGACTAAAGGTCATCGAGAGTGGGACTTGTCAATGAACCAATATTTGTCGCCCTTCGTAGGTTCATGGGTGTTGATAAAGTGGATGAAGCAATTCGATGAATTGTGTTGGGTGAAATTGGGATGAATTGTGTTGATATAAATTTTAGAATCCAATAGTTTCCAAACATTGACTAATAACCCTTGTCATTTTTTCATTAATGTTTATGAATTTTGATGCATGTACATAAAAGATGAAGAAAAATGTTACGCAAACCACTCAACAATATTCGACCTCCATCAACCACCCGTGAGGTGGATTATAAAAACATTATTTTATTATATAATAATTTTAATAAAATAAAATATTAATTTAATTAAAAAATGAAATAAAAAAGAAAGAAAGAAAGAAAAATGGGGCAAAGTTCCAAAACACAAATTGATTCTCCTGCTTTAACCCTCTCTAGCGCGACCCTACCTCTTTCCCTACTCCCTTTGTTTCTCTAACTCATCTTTGCACCTGCATGGAGGTGGTTCACAAGGAGGTCCACTGAACCCGCCATAACATTCCAAAAAACCCAAATCAATTCTCCCGCTTGAACCTCTCTTGTGTGATTCCTCTTTTGTTGCTTCCTCCATTTCTTTGATCTCATATTTGCACCAACACGAAGGTTGTTCACAATGAGACCAGTCGTGCCCACCATGCTTACACCGCTTCTTCCGTTACTTGGACATCTCTTTTGCCCTGCCTATAGATAGTTTGTTCCAATTTTACTTGGAAATAAATTGTGATGTTGGGAGATTGTGATAACATGTGTTGTTTTTGTTATTTTGATCCAACAAGATACTTAACTTGATTTTGTAGTCCTTTGTTGGAAGTAAAGTGATGTTCAAATGTATTTGAGAGTTCATTATACATAACTATGGTTAAGTGCCCAAAAAATGTTGGCTAATTTAGTTTAAAATGAAGTCATTATGATTAATTTCATAAAAATTGTCAGCATCACATATATGGTTAACTATATATATGGGTGTGTGTGTGTGAATAATATGCATATTTTGAAAGACATTGACAATGGACAAGCATATCTCATCTATGAGAATATATGGTTGTTCACAAATTAAGGCCATCTACTTTCTAGTGTTGATTCACAAATGTGGTTAACTGAAAGTAAATATGTGGTTAAATATGTTATGCATGGTTAATTAAAATATGCATGAATTTAGATGGTCTTAACTAACAATCTTTACTAATTTGGTACAAAAATTAAGTTAAATGCTTAATTTCATAAGTGTTTTTTATATAAAAAACCTTTTTAACTCCCATAATTAAAATCGAGTTTTATAGGTTAGTGAATAACTATATTTATAAAAGTGGTTAACCGAAAACTTGGTTAATGTCCATATTGTGAGAGACATAAAGATATTTACAATTGGGACAAATAAATCTTTCATGTCATATCTCATTGAATGTAAAAAATTTAGTTAATCATCTATATCATGTGATTAATTCAAATAACATGAGTTTGGATGCTCTTAAGCACTAAATTTGGAACTTAATTTTATATGTCATGTGAAATGAAACTTTACTTGATGATTGTTCTATGTAAGAATTTATAATTTTTATAGAAAATTCATGCTTAAAGGCATGAAAAATCAATAACATTTAATAAATTGTCTTTAAAAAATATTCAATTAATCACGCTAAACTAATAATTAACAACATATTTACACTAAGTTAACCATGAGGTAAATTTGTGAAAATAACACCTAACTTATTCGTATAATGATTTAACCATTTCACAACAAATAATTAGCCATGAAATATTAAAATTGAATTTTATGTCATGTGAAATGAAATTTTACATGGTGATTGTTTTATATAAGAATTTTTAATATACTTAAGGAAAAATAATGCTTAAAGAAATGAAAATTTAACATTTAATAAATTGTCTTTCAAAAATATTTGGTTAACCACACTAAACTGATAACTAAGAACATATTTACACTTATTTAACCAAGAAATAAATTTGTGAAAATAAAACCTAACTCATTCATGTAAAGATTTAACCGTTTCACAACAATCGTCAACCACTAAAATTTGAAACTAAGGTTTGTGTGTCATGTGAAATGAACACTTACTCAGTGAATGTTTTATGTAAAAATTTCTCACTTATAGAAAAATCATACTTAAAGACATGAAAATTTAACAACATTTAATAAAATATTTCTTTGAAATACTTTTGATTAACCATACTAAACTGATAATTAACAACATATTTATACTAAGTTAACCACGAGATACATTTGTAAAAATAACACCTAACTCATCCGTATGAAAATTTAATTGTTTCACAACAAACAATTAGCCATGAAAATTTTGAAATGAATTATATATGCCATTGTAGAAGCAAGCTTCATTGCTTCATGATGATGAATCAAGATTGATTCAATGTGTTTTGATGATAACAAAGATGATGACAAAAAGTTCATGAGAATGATTTCAAGATTGAGTCAAGAACAATTCAAGAATCAAGAGAAGTTTCAAGTTTCAAGTTTTCAAGAATCAAGAATCAAGAATAATCAAGAACAAGATTCAAGACTCAAGCTTCAAGAATCAAGAAAAGACTCAATCAAGATAAGTACTAAAAAGTTTTTCAAAATATTGAGTAGCACATGAATTTTTCACAAAACCTTTTTACCGAAGAGTTTTTACTCTCTGGTAATCGATTACCAGTTTATTGTAATCGATTACCAGTAGCAAAGATTGTTTTCAAAAAGCTTCAACTGAATTTACAACGTTCCAATTGATTTCAAAATGGTGTAATCGATTACAATGATTTGGTAATCGATTACCAGTGTGTTTGAACGTTGAAATTCAAATTCAAATGTGAAGAGTCACATCCTTTCACAAAAATGCTTTGTGTAATTGATTACAATGATTTGATAATCGATTACCAATGATAAGTTTTGAATAAAAATCAAAAGATGTAACTCTTCCAATGGTTTTCAAGTCTTTCTAAAAGTTATAACTCTTCTAATGGTTTTCTTGACCAGACATGAAGAGTCTATAAAAGCAAGACCTTAACTTGCATTTTACATACATTGAAGACATTGATTACAATCTTTTACATCCTTTGAATCTCTTTGAACATCCTCTTGAATTTCTTCTTCTTCTTCTTCCTTTGCCAAAAGCTTTCCAAAGTTTTCTGGTTTTCCAAACCTTGAAAACAAAACTTGTGTTATTCATCTTTTTCATTCCCTTCTCCCTTTGCCAAAAAGAATTCGCCAAGGACTAACCGCATGAATTCTTTTTGTGTCTCTCTTCTCCCTTTTCCAAAAGAACGAATGACTAACCGCCTGAATTCTTTTGTGTCTCCCTTCTCCTTTGTCAAAGAATTCAAAACGACACAGTTTGAGAATTCTTTTGATTCTTCTCTTTCCCATAATCAAAAGATTTCAAAGGACTAACTGCCTGAGAATTATTTTGTTTCCCCATTCACAAAGTTTCAAAGGACTAACCGCCTGAGAACTTTGTCTTAACACATTGGAGGGTACATCCTTTGTGGTACAAGTAGAGGGTACATCTACTTGGGTTGTTGTGACTGAGAACAAGAGAGGGTACATCTCTTATGGATCAGTTTTAGTGGAGGGTACATCCACTAGGTTGTTCAAAGAGAACAAGGGAGGGTACATCCCTTGTGGATCTTTGCTTGTAAAGGATTTTACAAGGTTGAAAAGAAATCTCAAGGATTGCAAGTCTCTTGGGGACTGGATGTAGGCACTAGTTGTTGCCGAACCAGTATAAAACTCTTGTGTGTTTGTCTTCTTCTTCCCTACTCTTTTAATTTCCACTGTGCACTTTAATTACCGCTTTTACTTTTAGTTAAGTTTATATTTCTATTCTTTACTTTCTTAACAACATATTAAAAGTCTAAGAAGGGTAAATTTTAATTAGTAAAGGTTCATTAATAATTAATTAAACCCCCCCCCTTCTTAATTATTCCGAGGCCACTTGATCCAACAGCCATGTGAAACAAAAATTAATTTATTGATTATTTTATATAAGAATTTTTAATTTATTTATAAAAAATTCATACTTAAACTAAAGACATAAAAATTTATCAATATTTATTAAATTGTCTTTCAAAAATATTTGGTAAACCACTATAAACCAATAGTTTATAACATATATACCCTAAGTTAGCCATGAGATAAATTTATGAAAATAAAAACTAACCCATTGGTATAAAGATTTGACATTTTCACAATAAAAAATTAACCATTAATATTTGAAATCAAATTTTACATGTTATGCGAAATGAAACTTTACTTGAAAATTATTTTATATAAGTTCTTAACAAACTTTATTGTTCAAAATTAACACGGTCAATTCTCTACATCCTGATTTTCTCAAAATATGAATTCTAACTAGTTTTTATGTGTTGTTAACCAATTTAATATAAACAATTAACCACTTAGATCTAAAATTGAGTTTTACATTTTAGGTCAAGTAAGTCACTCTTTCTTAAACGATTAATTCTTAAATGAAACATTTAATTTCATAACAAATGATTAATGAATCTTTGACTCGATAAACTAACTTAGTAATGTCATAGCAACATTTATTTCATGGCTTTCACGTTCAAAAATTAAGGTTGCTCTAACATTAGCAACCATAATTTCAAGTTTTTTAACCCAACTTTTGTGATCAACAAGCTTCCTTTCTCAGCATTGAATATCAATAAAAAAAATTAACAAATTCAACAACATCTCCACAGAGCCATACCAAAAATTGATACTTCAAATCATTCCAAAAAAAAAAACCTTAAAAAAGGTGAGGGCCTCCGGATAGCACAAAATAAAATACATGCATTCTAATAAATATGATTCCATTCTCAGATGTCATAACTAATGCCTTCAAATCACAATGGCATACATTCTCCTTTGTATTAACTGATTAGAAGAATGAAAGAAGTAATTGTCAAGCTATCGAATAAAAATATAAAGACAAATGAAAACAATCACCCTTATATAAAACAAGTAGAACTTATGGATTAAAACTTATTGTAATGAAAATATTTATAGTCTTTTTATTTCACTACCAAATATACAATATTTGGTTATTGTAATGAAGAAACTTCAACATTCCATTTTATCCACAAGCTTCCACCCAATAAATATGGTTAACAATATATGTAAAATTGCTTAATTTTATTTTTATAAGTGATTACATAAGTGTTGGATATTTGAATAATTTCAAAACATTGTCTATATTTAACCACTTATGAGACAAACTTAATCATATTTAAATATGTAGTTAAAAACCTATGACAATCAATATTTTCCTAAATGCTTAGCCACTTGTGGGAATCATATTTATGATTGTAGTTAACCAAGTGTGATGATTAAAAATAATGTAACATCAGTAATCACTTGCAGTATCAAATTAACCACAACTATAATTTTCAATAACCCATTGATAGCATTAACTATATACTAGTAATTATATATAATCATGTTCATTCATCTTTAACCACTTGTCAGACTAAGTAAATCATATTTACATATATAATTAACCGTGTGCAACAATCAAAATTGTATATAATCATGTCTATTAATCCCTCACTCATCAAACAAAGTTAATCATATATATATATATATATATATATATATATATATATATATATATATATATATATAATTAACCATGTGCAATCATATATCAATAATTTTATGTTATCATGTTTATTTATCTTGAAGACTAAATTCTCAAGTTCCTCAAATGAAAAAAAAATCAAGTTGATATCATAACCAAACTTTATAATTGTTCATATTGGATTTTAAATAAATGTATTCTTTACATGTAGTAAACTAAATCATCCATATACTTTTCATGGTTAATCACATAAAGAAAACTTAATTAGGTGTAATAAAATTGTTGTCTCAACAAATCTTGTATCATCAATATGCACTTAGTGAAAAGTTGACATTTTTTCTTGTCATTGATTCAAAAGGAATTACAAAAACCCTAAAACCATTTTTGTCTTATACATTACAGTGTATTCTTGAAGATCAATTTTCTATAATCTCAATGAAGCTCCCCAAACTCAGCCCACCATCCACAACTTTAACCACCACCACCACCAACAACAACAATTGATGCACAATTTGAAACACCTCCACTCAACCACTAAAGCCACCTTCCTCAAGCTAATAGTCTCGTTCTTCCCAACCTTAATCCTTAGCCTCAAACTCCCTCCAACCTCCTTTACCTTAGCCTCCACCTTTCCTATCTAAAGTTAAACTCTTCTCCCTCTTCCTTCCCTTAATTATTAACTTGACATATTTTGAAACAACCCCCTTAAGTTCAAAACATCATCTCTCACTCTCAATACAATATTATCATTAGTTGGTTAACAACATTAGAAAAAATGGTTAACTTTGATGACTAACTGGTTAATAGGTTTATTTGGTATGCGACCTAATCCTGTTTGGTTAGAGAAGGAACCAACCCTATGAGAATCAAATTCCCTAGCTAGTTAAGGTTCTCAAATAAAATTAGAACACAAATTCATACAATAAACCCTATGTCAAATTAGAGAATGAATTCACATATGAAAAAGTGAAAAACCTAACCTCAAAGAAATGAACCTAAACTAGCGATAGACACAAACGTATAAGAACCTCAGCCCCATGATACAAAAGATCGTATCAAGGTGTGCATGCAAGTGAGACGAACTTGAAAACAAAGATGCGCGAGAGAAAGGGAGTCACTACTTGCTGCGACATCTAGGACGTGCAATGGCGTAAAAAATGTCCAACAACGATGACGATGATTTGTGAGAAAGACAATAATGCATTGGGAGAACAACGATGATGGTTTGGGCATGAGAGAATGACAATACGACGATGATAACTAGGGCATGAGAGAATGACGATACGACAATGATAACTAGGGCATGAGAGAGAAGATGATACCTTGCATTTCAAATTCAGATCCCAAACGATTTCCCCACTTAGTCCCTTTATTTTATATTTTCCGATATATTTTTAAAACAATAAATAAATACTTTTTTAATAGTAAAAAATTCCATGTAGGCAAGTATTTATTGGGTTGTTGTCACTATTGAGTGGTATGTGTATCATTGCTTAAAGATGAATCTCCTAAAATGCCTTGTCTTAATTTTTATATTGTAATAATTTTGCGTAGGTAGTGGTGGGTGGCTGAAAGAGGACAAGTAAACAAAGAAAATATGGAATTGGGACCCTCATAGACATCATATAGAGGGTCATTGTAAACAAAACAAAAATGGAGATCGCAATTAATATGTTCAGTTCCATAAAACATGTCAGGGTTTTTGAGTTTTGGGGAACGGGGACGAGGAAAGGGATGGACATAGGGTTTTTATTTTTGTCAATTTGTGGTGGTTTTAAATCGCAAAAAAATCGACATCAAAATTTAAATTATAAAATCAAAATTATGATAGTCAAAAGTTGCTACATATTGCGAATTTACTATACCCTGTTTGGCACATTGCGAAGAGGGTCTGAAAAAAACATTTTACAAATTTGGGGAACTAAAAAAAATAAATTTTAATTTGGCAAACTAAAACAAGAATACTTTTATATTTGAGGGATTAAAAATATATTTAAGCATGATTTTTTTTATGCTTATATTGATCCGTAACTACCAATTATTTGTATATAAATATTTAATCCCCCTAATATATTAATGAATAACGATGATAGTTACATTTTTTTTACATAAGGCCATAACAATTTTATTTTTCTGACATAAGACTATAAAATTTTATTAATTAAAGTAATTTTTAAAAGTAATGTTGATGTTGTAAAAAATTAATTTTAACATTTTAAAATAGTTTTAAATATCCATATTTTCGTATTTTATTATTATTAAATAATTTTATACAAATAAAATTAAATTTCCATAATACTATTTTTACTTTATAAATATATATAGTTTTTTATTATCACTAAAAAATTACCTAATAATATATATATATATATATATATATATATATATATATATATATATATATATATCATTTTATGATACAATTAGTTCTTTTTATCAAACAACTTTTAATTTTAAAAGGAGCTTTTAAGCTAAAAAAAAATTAATAAATAAATTTTACTTTTTATTTTAAGTTCTTATTTTTAATTTTAACTTATAAGTAACTTTTAATGTCCAGATTAAGCTGAGCCAAACATACCCAAAATGTTTGTGTATAATTGGTTGCTAAGATTTTACATGGCTATATTATGAAAAGTTTATGTTTTGTTGTCTATTTGTAAACAATGAGATTAAGAGGCATTCGTTCTCTCTATATTTTTATAAATAAATGAAATAGCAATGATGATGAATGAGAGTGTATAATTATTTTGAAATTGAATTTTATTTATAGTTGGTGGAATAATTTTTTATGTGTATTGATGTAGTTTATTATAATAGTTAAGGAATAAATTAGTTTAAAAATATATGGATATGAAAAATGACCAAATGGGTATCGTTATTACTATAATAACTAGCGAAAACATACGCACTCAATGCTGCGTTTTTATTGTGTTATTGCATAAAAAATTAGTATATTACAATAATTTCTAATTACAATTTTTGAATTTTGTTTGATGAATGACACACTTCAGATGAAAAACTAAAAACAAACTGAATAACACAACTAAAAATAATAATAATCAATTGGACATAGAAAAACCATAATAATCTTGACTTTGAAAAAAATTTATCCCGTCCTCTTTTTTCATAAATTGCCTCCTTGTTAACAATAACAGTTTCCAACTACATATTTCATTAAAGGCCTGTTAATAATTAAAATAGTAATTAGTAACAAACATAAGAAATAAAACTTAGAAAGATGTGTAAGAATGAAGGACTAGGGGAGAAGAACAGTGGGAGAAAAAATGTGGTACATACCAAAAATTTTGTTATTGAGGAGAACACCTTCGATCAAATCGGAAACATCGGTCTGGAGAAAAAAAGTAGCCACTAAAAAGAAAAAAAATAAAATAACCATTACTGAAATAGGAGATATCCGTGAAGATAGCACATAAAATATTCCAAAAGATAAAATGTGTATAACCATAGAAAGTGAAAAAACAAAAAAGGCAATTGGAAAAAAACATGAAAATAAAAATGCAAATAACCAAAGTAGGAAAAACACTTGCATACAATTAAAGAGCGAAAATGGTTGGATAGCACAAGGATTGGTATGAAAATCTCCAAAATTATAACAAGAACAGAGAATGCAACAACATTCAAATAATAGGAAGAAAAAAGAACAAAATTGTGGCTTGGGAGAAAAGAAAACTGGAAGCAACGATAATTGAATGAGAACTTTGAAGAGCATTAACAATAATGTTTATGCTAAAATATGTTTTTCGTTCCTATAAAATTATCAAAATATGAATTTTGTCCCTGCAAAATTTTTACTTCTGTTTTTCATTCTCGTAAAATTAAAATTTACTATTTTTGGCCCAGAATTAGGCTTGATCGACTCCCATACTTATGTGGCAATGTCCTTCACACATGTCACTCTTTCATTGGCCTAATATTTGGTTACTATTTTTACATTTTTTGTAAGGACGTTAATCATATTTTACTAATTTTATAAGACAAAAACATATTTTAATCCTATGTTTACCGATAGTGTGCATCAAAATAAGAGTGTGCAGTTTTTCACGTTTGAAGTGGTGGACAGTTACAATTTGGTAACTTTCGGTGGCGAGAAAGAGAGTAAAAGTGAGAGAAAAGGAACAAAATTGGCTAGATCAAAGTGGAGATCATATAAAAGATTTTTCATTTTTTTGTATTCTCTGTTTGTACATGGTTGTTGTTATTTTTGTTTTAAATATGCAAAAACATTGAGGGTAAAATGGGCAAATAAAAGTGAAAACCAATGAGTGATTACAATAACCTGCATTTTCTCTATTTATTGTTATAAATTATAGATACATAGATTTTGATAAAATCTCTCTTATTAGATACAATTTTTAAATTAATGAGATTATTAAGTAAATTTTTAAAATACATTTTTCTAAAAGAGATATCTAAAAGACCTAAAAGAAAGTACCATACATGAGTTTTAACCAATCTAATATTTTGATATAAATACAATAAGCCCTTTATTCTATTAATTATTTCTCAATCTAGATATGTATCATTGTTTTCAATATTATGTGAATATGTACAATTAGGTAGTTTCTTTTTAAGGGACAATTAGGTAGTTAAGGAAAACATTCATTGACCATTTCTACAAGCTGAAATTCCTTTTCCTGAATGAATTAGCATGATTGCGATCCAAGAAAGAAAGAGTTCTTTTGAAACCAAAATAAAGAAAGGATATTAAACATGTTGTTTTGGAGGAGTGAATTCAGACTCTTTATTTTTTTTAAGTAAATTACAATCATATTTTCTCTGTTTTTTTTTAATTGCACCTGACATTTCTCTTTTTTTGCATCCTACAAAAAAACTCTTTAATTATTTAGCTCATATTACACCCATACCCCCTCTATCCTAAACATCATTTAATAATTTAACAGAAAGTAAATGCATGTTGGTCACATGACTTTTAATGAAAATTTATGTCTAAAATACTCTCATCTTCTTCCTGTTAATTCAATAAAATACATGACATCATTTTCAACTTGAAAATATTTTAATACTTCTTTTTCTTTTTTCTCTAATTGGACGTGGACCTACTTTGTTGGTATGCATGTATTAACACCCTTCCTTCTTCTTCTTATTCTTTTTTTAGTTCAATTTTTTTGTGTGTTGGATCATTTGGTTGCTGTGTTTTTGTTGAACGTGTTCCCAATAATTCCTATTGTTTGAATATGATTATTTGCTTCAAATTTTAGTGTTTTGCTTCTGCATTTATATTTTTAACTCATTTCTTTGAAATATTTATTTTTGATGGCTAGGTATTTGATCTAATGTCTCAAGAGTTATATTTTATTCAAGTGTTAGCAATAATGAAATAAGAGTTAAATATTAAAGGAAAAATTGTTATTGCCTTAAGAAAGACCCATTCACAGGATCAATTGTTAATTTGTTATTAAGTATTTTAAAAAAATATTAGGGCAATTTCGTCTGCTCACATATTTTAATTGATGTTAGTTAATGACGTTAACAGAAGGGGAGGTAAAAAAAAAAAAAAAGAGGAGTATCAGGTGCAATTTTAAAAATAAAAACAGAAGAGTGCAAGTATAATAAAGATGTTAGGACAATTTCATCTGCTCACATATTTCAATTGGCGTTGGTTAAGGACGTTAAAAGAAGGGAGGTAAAAATAATGCAAAAAGAAAAAGAAAAATATTGAGTGAAATTTAGGAAAAACAGAGGAGTGAAAAGATAATTTACTCTATTTTAAAAGTCAAGTAAATTTATACATACTTAACATTAATTTGAATAAAAGAATCTATCTACCTATCTTAAAATAGTTTGACAAAATAATTTCATATATATATATATATATATATATAATTCTATTATTGAGACCAAACAAATATAAACACGTTTTATGCAATAAATAATACACCTTCAATTTTATGAACAGATCATTAAATTAATGAGAGAGAAAAGAAGAAAGGGAATTAGTTGCTTTAGTTGGGGGAACCTCTATCGTTGTTGTAGGGGAGAAGAAGAAAAAACTAAAAAAAAAAGAATGAGAGGAGGAAGCTGAAGAAAAAAACTTATATTTTATCACAGTTTTTAGTTATTAATATCTTTATTTTATTAGTAGCATTAATTTTAGAGGAATAAAAAGATTATTTTGAACCAATTTAAAATTATAAAACATTGAAATGAATTTTCTAAAAGATTAAAGACCAAATTAAATAAAAAAATAAGATAAAAAACTATAAATTATTTGACCAACATTTTACTATTGTGATTTTATCAATTGTCTTCCTTTTTAAAAACAAGTGAGCAAGTAGTTAATGATACTACTTTTGTATCTTCTTTAATAGATAGTGTTTTTTTTTTTATAATTTAATGGATTCATAAACTTAGCTCAATCCTACAAAATTGACTAAGGTGAGGATTATTCCCCACTTATATAGTTTATCTCGATAAGAAAGTGGATTTTTCATGAACTTAACTCATCCTTACAAAATCGGTGAGGATTACTCCCCACTTATTTAATTTATCTTGACACTATCTTTATTTGATGTGAGACTTCAATATGTTTCATCACCACAAGAATTATTAAAGTACTTTTTTTTACACATCACTGCATGCATCTTTTATAAGTAGTTTGGTAGTTAAATAAGTGAGTAAAAGAAAGTAATTCAATAAAAAAATATTATTAACAGTAAAGTTTTTTATATTTTTCTAAACATTCGTATCACATTAATTTTATCTTTCCATAGATGTTGAAACAATTTAGTCTTTTATTTAACCATAAATTAATATCAAATCATCCTTGAATTTAAAGAAGACAATTTAGTCTTTTATGATTAGATTGTTTGAATTTGGAACATCATTAAAGAAGACAATTTAGAGATTACATTGTTATTATTTTCTATGGCTGAGAGATTATTTATTTGTTGAATTGATTGAGAGAATTATAATGTCACTATATATACTTGAAAAATTGAATTGATGTCACAAATTGTTGAAATTTTCTTTGAAGTTCAAAATAATAAGTCATTTATTTTTAGATATTAAAATAAATATTTATCAGTAATTAAAACATTAATTGTTGATTCAGCAAAAAAAAAAAGTTATTGATAAAAATAACGAATTACTTGCTTTAAAATCCACATGCCTCATCTTTATGATTATAGGATTAATAAGCAATATATATATATATATATATATATATATATATAATTGATCCTCAAAATTTATAATTAAATTACCGAGTACTCTTTCTAATTTTTTCTTGTTCTGTTTTACATAATAATATGTTTTTTTCCTGTATATATCCACTACAACCACATATACCTAAATGGCATGGTATGCATTAAGGAATTAAAAAAGACTACGAACACTTTCGGTCATTTTCTTAAGAATTTTATAATTTTTTAAAAAATTTCCAAAATTTTATGTTAATATTCTAAGCATATTTTTAAAATCATCTACGAATTATTTTTAATTTTATTTTTTTAGTACAAATTATTTTTTATCTAGAAAATAATAAAATATTTTTATATTTTAGATACCTTTTTTAATATTATTCTAAGGAAAAACTTTTTACCCTCGCTAACAAAATCAGTTATTTCTATTATTTTATGGTTCTTTTTTTTTAAAAAAATTTATTAAAAATAAAATCTAGATATTATTTGTTATTATGAGTTGAGTTGAGTCTATAATAATATTCTTGACTTTCACTAATAAATACAAAACAATTAGTTGTTAAATTTTAATAATATAAGAGAAAATTTTGTAAAAAAAAAAGGTTAAAATGAATTTTTGATTACCATATGATGTTCAATCCATAATTTTAAATTAAGTGAAAAATGAAAAAATGTATTAATGAGAATTAAACCCATAACCTTTAAAACATTGAAGAGACAATGAAGCATCATGACATTTACTTTCTTTTATTTATATTGTAAATAATATTTTCTATGTATTATGGCATCATGAGTTATTATTATTTTTATTTAATTATAAATAATTATAAAATAAAATTTATTTAATACAAAATTCTTTTTAATTTTATTTTATATAAATATACATATTTTAATTTCAAATGATTTACATTTTTCTTAATTATGATTCATTTTAATATAATTTCATAAAATTTGAATATGAAAACATGGTTCTTATTTTATCCTAGTTATATAAATTAATTGAATTTCGTAAATTAATGTTTAAATTATTTACAAATTTTATCATATATGATTAATAAATATTATATAATTTATTTTAATATATAGATTATTTTATTCTAATTATATAAGTGAATAATCACAAAAATTAATATGTAAATTACTTATATAAATTATTTTAAGTAATTCATAAAATTAAATAAATTCATGTTAATATTTAAATTATTTTTATTATAATTATACAAATGAATAAAATTTTAATATTTACTTTTTAGATAGCTTACATAACCTTTTAACTATAAAAACTCATTTAATAAATAATTTTTATTCTAATTATATTAATCAATATAGTTACATAAATTAATATGTAAATTATTTATATAAATTATTGAATGTAGTTTATAAAAATTACTTAAAATATTTTAATATGTAAATTATTTTATTATAATTATAAAATTAATAACATTTCAATATTTAATTATTTTAGATAATTTATATATTAGTATAAATTTACGCAATGTGTATAAATTACATAAAATGATTTATGTAAATAATTTATATATTAATTTATGTAATTTAACTTTTTAATACTCAGAAAAATTTAATATATAAGCTTTTATAATTAGATAAAAAAAGTTAATAACTCATAATTTGATGATACATAAATATTGTTTATAATATTGACAAAGAAAGCAAATGATATGGGAAACTCGATTTTGATAAAAACTTGTGCATCCAGATATTAGACTAAAGCACCTGAAAATAAACAAGTTATAACATAAGATAGAGTAAAGGGTTCCACTAAACAAAACTTATTACAATCCGGTTTTTACTTTGTGACTCTTGATTACAACAAGTATTTTTTATGTCACTTTTGACTTACCCTTAATCTCCTCCTAAAATTAAGAACATTCAAGTATTCTTTGATCACTGAGACACTTCAGGCTTTCCAAACAAAATTTTGATTGGATATAAGATTCAAATCTCTCAAAGAGAGGATATACAATTAAGTCTGAATACAACAAATAACTTTGCTAAGCAAATGATGAAACTTTCTAAGTTATGTAAATTTAAGCATCCAACACTTGTTGATGGAGTCTCAACACTTGTATGATATAAATGAATTCTCATGCTCTATGTTGCTTCTTGAGGTTGCTTTTATAGGCTTCAATAAACTATCCATTTGGGATCTACGCTTTCTTCAAATAATTTTATTATGAACAACTTGTCTTTTCTGCTACGTGACAACTTGTTGAGGAGAAGGGGGGACAAAGGTACAATGCTTTTTGCGCCTCTCTACACCTTTACTTGTATGAATGATTCTGTTGCTGATGACATTCCTTTTGTCTATGTCTTTGTACACTTAAAATTCAAATGTTAGAATAAATTCACAACATACATCAAGAGGGAAAATTCAAATATATGAATGTTCTTTGGCATTTATCAGTTTAGAAATATTTAGAAATGGTTGTTATCAGTTTTTAGGTTTAAATCCTTGGTCATTATTCAAAATTTCGTTAGTGTCCTTTGGACATGTTGTATGTGCTTTAGATAATGGGTCAACTTGCCTAATCAACCTAATAGTTACTTTGAGGTTGTGCCTTGATCTAAAAAAAAGTCATGTATACCTAAAATGTCATCTAAATGATTGATAGGATAATTTTTTTGGTTAATTAATGTACTAAAAAATTCTTAGAATATGAACAATGATCATCCTAAGGAATGCAAGAGCATTACCCTAAAGAACTTATCTGCGGTGGGACACACAAGTCCGCCTAGGATACAATAGGAACTTCCTGGGTGTAGCAGAGGCAACATAACTAGAATGAACTATTATGAATCCAAATATATATATATATATATATTAAAGAAAGAGAGAGAGAAAGAGCATATCTTATGAGAGGAAATATCTTATATAGGAGTGAGACGATTAAATCTGGGTTATATAATCATACATGGAGGGTTGAGATTTAATTTCAAAAAGTCATATGATTTTTAAAAAAACTCACATGACATTAAATCTTGATTGTCCATGTTTGGTTGTACAATCCAAATTTAATCATCTTGCTCTCATATAAGATAACTTCATCTCATATGATATGTTCTTTCTCTCTCTAGAGAGAGAGAGAGAGAGAGAGAGAGAAAAGGCTTAAGTTTGTAATTTGTAACTCAATAAAAAATGAGTAGTTTATATAGAGTCATTATCTAGAATGTTAAAAAGTGTAACTTTAAAATATTAATGAGTAAAATGTTTAAAAATTAAAAATGTGAAGTAAGGTGTTAGTAATAAAACAACAATCAATCAAAATGGTAAAATAACAGTAAAATATATTAGACATTAGAAATAAAACCTACTACAAGCCTAATCTCACGTGCACGAACCTCACACCTCTACAAGTCATTATGAAACCCTTAGACATAAGTTGATTTATAAACAAGGAAACCAAAGTATGTGGGACTTTTTACTTTTAGAATACCACTAAAATACAACAACTAATGTAACAAAATTAGAATTGTTTTAATCTTATAATGATGATGGGGATTGTGGTGATAGTAATGTTTATATATTTGAAGATTTTGATAATTATATTTATGGACATTGTACACAAGAAAAAAAATACTTAATGTGAGTCAAGAAACACGCCCATCAAGGTTAAATTTATGTTAATTCAAGCCATTGATACAAAAAGTACACTATGAAACATTGGCCTAAATGGGTGTATATGGAGAATAGACGTAGCTCCAAACACATTATTAGATAAGGAAGTGATGTGTTGGTTAAGTGAAAGGGCAATATGAATTTACCACTTAATATATTAATTTTTTTAATCTAATTCATTCATTTAAATAGAAAAAGATGCACCATGCATGTTCATATATCATTGTCTAACTTCCATTGTCACCTAATCACATGAGACAATATTTTTGGAACACAATTACACGAGCAAAAAATGTTTGATCCTAAGTGTTGAAGTTGTTATTTTGGGTACTGACTTGTCTCCTAAAAAATAATTTGATTTTAAGCGTGTCTATAACTCTTTCATTGTCCTAATTTAGTTAATGTGTTTTTTAGAAGAAATTCAAGCAATGATATCAAGAATAAATAACAATAATGTCTACAATTTGAACATGTAACATCTCATGCGAAATAACATGTAAAGACAAATATCACAAGAAGAGGGTTGAATTTTGATTTTAGAAATTTTGAAAGATGTTGTTTGAAGAAAAACTTTGTAAGACAAATAACAAATTTTTGTAAACACTTATTAAGACAACAGAAACAGACTTTGCAAAATAAAATCAAACTCAAAGCCTAGGTCTGTTTAAAGCAGAAGAGAAATAAACACATATAAGACAAAGAATTATATTAGTTCGTTTCGACCTTAAAGACTATGTCCAGTTCTTGGCTAACCACCAAGCTTCACTAACTTTTCAAAGTTACAAGTATTATGTCATGACCACTTCTGGATCTACCCCCAAGCTTGATACAACACAATATTCTTTGTCCTACCAAACTACCATTGACTCTATACCAAACGAATAGGTTTCTTGTTTGTTGTGCAATGACTATTAATTGTCTTACAGATGGATATATAATCTCAACACTTAGTTTTTTCTCTCAAGATGTTCAAAGTGTTTTGAGAGTCTTTTCAAACTATACAGAAATTTACAAAGAGTATTTCAAAGAAAGAATTTGAATGTTAGTGCATGGGTTCGCAACCTATTTCTTCAAAGATTTTAGTATTTGTAGGCCTTCATCTTCAAGTATTCATTGTCTCTCAATAAACAGATTTCTTCACTTAAGCTTGCATATGATAATTGTGGTCGTTGGAGCATTTAATGTTGCACACCCTTCTTCATGTAGCAAAACCACTTTTTTTTGGCTTTTGTGTTGAACACTTTAACACAAAATCACTTCCCTTGAGTCAAAGTTGTTTGACACTTTCAGAACTTGAGCTTTATTTATTCTTCATAGAATTCGATAGATCCTAGGAGAATGTCTCTGCAAAACGAATATTAGACATAGTGAAATAAACTTAAATGTCATCTTTTAATGTTGTTATCAGATCATGACTTGGTCATGTTTTTGTTTGATATTTTAGACACACGATGTATGCAACATAGTCTGATATTGCATAAGACAACTTTTAACTTTTATATTTATTTGTATTTAATTAAAATAATTAGGAGTTCTAATTCATCTTAAGACATAAATGTCTTTTGACTTAACATAACACTTAACATTTCTTACACAAACACCAAAACTCATATTTTACACATTTAGATGAGTCAAATAAGCTCTCTAACTAGCTTTTCAAAAAAGAAAAAAAAAAGTTCTCTAACTAGTATGGGAACCTAACAATTACCTCATGTCATATCAAACACACTCTTTATAGTAACAGGAGTAACATATCTAAATGCTTACAATTGTCTTAATTTGAATGACAATTTGACATTTATTATTGAAAATATGTTAGAATGTGATCATAAAAATTATGTTACAACCATTAACATTACAATTCTTTCTTCTTTGTCTTTATTATGCAAAAGGCTATAAAATGTTAACATTTTTTTGTGTACATAAGGATCATAATTAACCACATTACTAATGGTTAACACAATTGGTAGCCTGTTTTCAATAGTCCTCCTTTGTATTACAATAGCACATGGGAGAATTTTTTTCACCCAAACTGTAAATGTCCAAGACCCCTTAATCATGATTTTCATAATATTGATGACATTTTCCAAATACTGGCAATGACACAAGGTTACACATGTGAATAACATATGGTATGTAATACTATATATTCTCATATTATGTTGAATTCATCTAGCATTGATTCTGAAAACATTTTAAGGAATTAGTTTTCTGTTGGAACCAGGTTGAAACAGAAGATGGTTACTTCCTTAGCCTACAGAGGTTGCTAAAAGGGCGATCCGGTATGAAAGCTAACAAGCCACCAGAAAATTAATTCCTTAAAATGTATTCAGAATCAATGCTAGATGAATTCAACATAATATGAGAATATATAGTATTGCATACCATATGTTATTCACATGTGTAACCTTCTGTCATTTCCATTGTTTGGAAAATGCCATAAATATTATGAAAATCATGATTAAGGGGTCTTAGACATTTTTTGTTGTAACCAGGTTGAAACAGAGGATGACTACTTCCTTAGCCTACAGAGGTTGCTAAAAGGGCGATCCGGTATGAAAGCTAACATGTTAAAAATGTAGAATAAGATAATTAAGTTGTGTTGTGTGATTTCAAGATGTCATAACATTGTTGGTAAATTCTCCAAAGGCATCATTGGGATTTATCTTAGCAAACAATGGTTATGATGTGTGGCTTGCCAATACTCGTGGGACAAAATATAGTCATGGACACAAATCACTTCATCCTAATGACACAGTTCTTTTACTTATGAGATATACATGCATTTTAACCTTGAGTAAGTCCGTTGATATATAGCTACTTTAATGGATATATAATGGTTTTATTCGTTATGTATGTGTAAGCTTATGGGGATTGGCCATGGGATCAATTAGCTAATTATGATCTTCGTACTTTTGTCAAGTATGTGTATAGCCATACTGATCAATGAATGCACTATGCAGACCATTCCTTGGTATGTTCCTAATTTCTTTCTAATTGTATTAGATTAAACAATTTTAGTCCCTATACTTCTACTCAGTTTTATATCTAACATTTATATGTCAAAAATGCAATTTTGAATTCCTATAGTTTCAAAACTATTGGGAACTATGAAGCCTAGATACTCGAAAACTAGAAAAGTATTGGTGTGTACTTGCATGTAATGTATCTAAACAAAAATGTATCAATTAATATGCGTACATGTTACTTCAAAATATTTATCCAAGCATTATGCTCTAATTGGTACCGTTAAACTGAATACTTTTGACGTGAAATTTTAGGGAACCTTAATGGCCTTAACTACTTTTTCTCAAGGGCAAGTGTTGGACATGTTGAGATCAACCGCATTACTTTTTCCAATTACTCATATGAATTTAGTTACTTTTTTCGATAGTAAAATTTGTTGCTAACACATTTACAACTGAAGTGAGATAGAAGCCATATTATATAGCTAAACATTTAAATATCGATTTCTTATCGAATACAATGTTACTCAATGTTAATATTTTTCTAATTCCTACTATAACAACATTTATACTTGTTTGGCATTCGTGAATTCGTTCCTAATTGGTAACATAAAAACTTTAATCTTGAATTTTACATTATCTTTATGTAAAATGTTAAGAGTTTAACTTCTTGGGTAAAAGAATGTAAAAATAATTTCAATAGTAACGAAATATTAATTCTTCTAATAAGAAGGGATGTTGTAGGAAAAATTGTAGAAGACATATGCAATAATATGCACTTGGATTGCTCAAAGTTGTTGTCATTTTTTACAGGCACAATAAATTTTATTGATAAGAAGAATTTGATGAGGAATTAAATTTTATTTTGTGTTGTACTGATCATTTTGATATTACTTATCTTTAAATCTTTGGTCCAAATTGTTGCCTAAATTCTTCCATATTATATGTCTTTCTTGATCATGGACTACAATTAACATCAACTATGAACTTGATCCATCTCAGTCAAAGTAAATATATTAATTATTAGAAACAAACATTTGTTGGCTCATGTGGGAATCTAGAAAGAGGGTTGAATAGATTACCAATTTTGTTTTACCAATTATTGTTAATTTAAAATTAAAACATAACTCATTTTTGAATCAAGGTTTTCACAAAAACTTCTTAAACAAGGTTGAATAACCAGAGAAGTTAGTTGATTCAAACAGATAAAAATCAGAGTACAAATTAAATGTAATTATCAATTTCAATGTTCAAGATTGATTGCAAAACAAGGAATTGAAAAAGAGAGAATCAAAGACAAGATTTATATTGGTCCAGTCCTCAAAATGACCTACATTCAGTTGATCTAATCAATACTAGACCTTCAATTATAGAACTTGTATCATACAAACACTATGCACACACAAATCTCTATAGATAAAACCTTTCCCTTGAACCCTACAAATAAAAACCCTATAAACTTAATCCTTGGAAACCCTATCCAAGGTCAAATTACAATAGATGAAAAATAGTTATTGGATTGAATACACCTTGAGTGCAAATAAGGAAATATTCAAGCTCTAACAAAGATAATCAACCCATGATCTCGAGTGCATGATCCTTAGACATGTTTAGACTATCATGAAGAATTGTAGAAACCTCTTTGTAGACTATTTTATAAAGTGTTTTGAAAGATAAGATTCGTAAAAGAGTTACACAAGAAAAAGGACAAGGATGGATATTTATAGATTTAATTAATGAAACAAATTTAATCTATTACCACAAGGTTGTAATCAATTAATTTGATCAAAATACCCTTGTTTTGCATTTCCAGAAATGAGGCTAATTGATTATGAAAATTGGTAAGTGATTATTTGATTAAGAGTTATTAAACTTCCTAGAAGCAATGTAATCAATTACAATAACTTGGTAATCGATTATCTCAACTTTAAGAGAGTCACTTGATCAAGTTTTAGAAGAAATTTAATTGATTATAAGAAACTAGTTGTCGATTATCTCTTATACACATAAACTTCCTTCTCCCAAAACAAGCATTGTAATTGATTATAATAACTTTGTAATTGATTATCCTGATGGTACAAAACTATATTTCAACATAAGTAAGCTTTTGCTCTTGTTCTAACACATTGTAATAGATTACATATACTTGTGATTATCACCTAAGCATGTAAAAGATAACTAAACTAATCTAAACACCCATGCCTAAAACTGATATCATCTAATACAATGCCACACCTATGAAAACATGTTCGGCATGCAAAATGATAAAACCAAAATCTAAATCCTATGTTTTGAATGGTCCTCAATCAAGAACATTTTTGTGTGTGACCAAGTGCCTTTTTATATAAACGCATGCATAAGTAGTCTCTTCGTATCAAAATGTTTATGTCCTATATTCTGAATATTAATCATGCTAGCAGAATATTCATACCTGTGTCATATTTAGATTATGTGTCAAAATCTATGTTTCACAAATTAGGTGTACTGGTTTCAAGATAATTTCTTATTAACCTCATTGTTGTGTGTTTCTTCCTATGACTTTTGAGTAGTGATCACAACAAGAATTATAACAAAGTATGATTACGGTGATCTAGGACAAAATATTCAACATCATGGACAAGCGGCTCCTCTTCTTTATGACATGACTAGAATTCCAAATGAATTTCCTATTTTTCTCAGCTATGGAGGGCTAGATAGGCTATCTGAAGTAACGAGTGTGCATGTTTTGCTTAATCACCTCCAAAATCATGATCCAAACAAGGTTGTGGTATTATTCAGGGAGGATTATGCTCACATTGATTTTTTTTGTGTTAGTGTCAAAAAAATTATTTATGATCCCATGTTAGCTTTGTTCCAGGTTAATTAATTTTACAACTATTATTGGTTGCACTTCAAATATTTTTTTCATTTAGTTAGTACAATAAAATGTTACATTTTTTTTCTCTAATGAATCACCAAATGTTCAATATAAAAATAAAATAAATTATTTTAATTATTTGATATAATCTTCACTGAATTGAACATTCATGTATGTCAATTGTCCTTTTTTAAGTAAATAATATTCCTTTTTTCCTTGTCAATGCAAATGTTGAACGCTAGAGTATGAATGATTTGTGATCTTATATGCTAAAGCTATCTCTTAATTTTGATGGTGAATATGATGTAAGATAAGTGAATTTACCAAGAATAAATTTATATAAGTTTAAAATACTGACATAACACTTACTTGTTGAAGACCTGATCAAGAAGATGAGAATTGCCTATACCCAAAAACCAAGTCTTCCTTTGCGCTCTCCTTATTCTAGAGTTTTCAATGGGGGCAAACTCTATAGAGCAATTGATGACGTGACAACAAAGGGGACCTAGCCTTGCAAGTTATTAACCCTAGGCATCTCCCATTATGGGCCTAGTGGTTAGGCCCACACTATTTTTCCACACTTATCAGAATTAGGTGTCCAAAACCCGTAAACAATTAATCACATTATTAGTGGGCTTAAGTATCATAAAATGGATCGTAATATTATCCCATTTTTTGAAAAACCAAAATATTACAATTAATTGAAGCCCACAAGAATATATGGAAAAATTCTAATATTCTTCCACTTGGGCAAAATTAATTGTGCATTTTTAATTTTAAAAAATATTTCAAAAATGACTCTCAGGGTAATAACTACTATGGCCACAAAATAAATGATCCCAAGATACAACACTTAATTAAGACGCCATCCAACAAAAGCCATGTAAAACCAAATCATGACTGAAATTACATTTCTCATTTATGCAACACCTTCCATGGTTACAAATGTTACCAACTTCTCTTACTAGTCATCAATGTGGACGGTAGAAAGAAATGACATGTCAATGTGATTAAAAAGCCATATAGTCATTTTCTTCGTTAGCCCTCAATTTTTCTCAAGTGCTTGAAAGCCAGAGAAATTACATAATTTATCAAAAAACCATCATGCCTCAACTCCAATCGTAGCATTGATCACCAACATAGTGATCCTAACTACACCAAGCTTTAATATTGTTATGCCTCAACTCTGATCTTGTGTCAACCGCTGACATTGTGGCCTTGACGACACCGAGCTTTAATAATCTCACATTTGAAATATACATACAAAAGGTATCATAATGAAATTCTTATCATCATTTATTCATCAAATCCAATGTAAAATGTCCTCAATAGATCATTTTCCAAAATTCAAAATAAGGATCCAACAACATGAAAAGGGAAATAAAATAAATCTAAAGTTCCCAATAACAAAAAATATAAAAAGAACTCACAATGCCCTTGTTTTCAACATGTTGCTTGAAAACAACATGCCTAAGTCCCTTGGTCAAAGGATAAACCAAAATGGAATATGTGTCCACATGATCCACCACTATGGAACCATCTTTCATAAGATCTCTAACAGTCAGACACTTCAACTCCAATTACTTAGATCCTCTAGAAGTCTTATTATTCTTTGTATAAAACATAGCAGCGTTGTTATCACAAAAAATCTCCAATGGCCTGGCAATGGAGTCCATAATGTGAAGCCCTATCACAAGGTTCCTCAACTAAACAACATGAGTAGCGGTAGCAAACCAAGCAATGAACTCTATTTGCATAGTAGAATAGGCAACAGGAGTTTGTTTCTTACTCTTTGTGGATATCATACTATTGGAATTTTAGGGGATCCTTATAAAATACCAATAACCACTAATAACATATTACGTTAGATTATTAGGAAGAGTTTTAGGAATACCTGGATCCATAATGATTGATCAACAAACGCAACGGAATTTGAATTAGTAGGTAATCGATGACTTCATGGTTCTTCCTCAACCGAAATCTCTTTATTCCTTCATAGGACCTTCGTAACTCTTCAGATGGGGAGAAGAGAAACTATAGGTCATGGCTCGATATATTGGGGACCATAACCTTCTTATAGCTTATTAACCTAATTGGGTTCCCATTATCCCCTAATGAGCCAACACTGTCATCTGCTCATTTAAGTCCATATCCTCTTATTTAGTTGCCTAACGGGCTCACTTAATTTGATCACATAAAATAAAACTCACTAATGATAAATAAATAATATAATTGTCTTATAATATTAGGCCACATTAATTATTGGAATAGAAAATTCCTACAATCTCCCACTTGGACTACATATTGTAACAATTATATCAAAAATCCTTAAGCGCGCATCTGTATGCTATTTACCTCTAGACTTCCACCTTAACAACCTGATCCATCTCATGTATCAATAGTGGAATCACTGCGTCTTTCGTCACTACAACAAATGTAACTAGATCTCAATGACCACCACATCAATACAATCAATAACATAGGTCAATATGGATAAGCAACATGGAAATTACATGCAATGTGATCTCCTATTTCCAATTAGTCCAAACTTTATTCTTTATAGAGATCAATCCAAACACAACATAAATATTACAAACAAAACAAACTTATAATGAAATGATAAACTTCAACTTTATTTTTGCAGAAAATCCAAACAACAAAATGTTTGTAAACCGTAAGATATAGGACATGAGTAAGACTCTCACTAAACTAAGGTACTATCAAGAATTACACCCATATGAGCAGTGTGCTTGTGAAAATTTTTAAGTGTTATACCTTTAGTAAGTGGATCAGCTAGCATGGAATGAGTTCCTATATGTTCTATACAAATTTTTATTTTCTAAATTCTTTATTCAATAACCAAATACTTTATGTTAACAAATTTTTACTTGGTTGAATCCTTAATGATACTGCTAAGATATTGTCCCAATAAACACCCAATGACTACTTAATGTTGGCGACAACAGGCAAGCCCGTTATTATAATTTAGCAATCATAAATTCTAGTATGACGTCTCAACAAAATATTAACTCCACCAACACGGTTAAATATGGATCCTTATATGGAGTGACTGCTATTAAGACATTTTTAAAAAATCGAAGCCAGAATATCCAATAATCTCTAAACTTCTAGACTTTTGATATGAAAACATATAGTTTCTTATTCTCTTCAATTAACGCATAATGCGTTTTACTACATTCTAGTGTTGGATACCAATATTACTCATATATCACCTTAGGACTCCCACAAAAAATTATTTCAGGACAATAAAAAAAAAACTTAAGCATGCATGATAAATTATAATATAACTGTTTTGCAACAATAAGTCATATGATGATAGTAGGATGTCATCAACATATAATACCAAAATAATAAATTTACTCTCACTGAACTTTTAGCACACACAACCATCAACCAAATTTACCTCAACACCATAAGAGATAATCTTGATGAATTTTGTAATACCGTAGACGAGAGACTTGTTTAAAAGCATAAATGGATTTCTTTAGTTTGCATACCATAGACTTTAGATCATCTTAAATAAGGTTTTCTGGTTGCACCGTATAAATTGTTTCATCAATGTTTCCATTTAGAAATGTAATCTTTACGTTCATCTATGCAACACAATTATCAAAATGATCTATAGTGTCATTATAGTCTTAAGAAAATCTTTCTAAGAAATCAGAGAGAAAGTCTTTTTGTGATCAATGTCTTCCTTCTTGTAAAAAATTTGGCAACAAGACAATCTTTATATATCTCAAAATTACCCATTGAATCCTTTTCAACTAGGGATATTTATCTACAATTTATAGGTTTCACACTTTCAAGCAATCTGATGATATCCTAGATGTCATGTTCAACCATCGGTTTTATTACATCATTTATGGCATCAATCCACTTGAGAGTTAGAGCACAACATGACTTGACTAAGATCAACTAGACCTTCTTAGTCAACCTAATGTCAAATTCATATTCTTAAAGAAATGTGACATAATCATATCAAATTACATTTTTCCTTTCTCAAGTGAATCTTCTTAATGACACTTCTTGAGGTTATTGAGTTTGAACTTTAGGTGGATCTTGAGAGGGAATCTTAGTGTTGTTTTGTATTTTAATAATGTTAGGAGTAACATTATTATTTAATTATCATATCCGTTTCTTGAACAATGGTAAGTACAAAGGCTTATCTATTGTCAATAACAAATTATTCTTTAAAGACAACACTTCTTATGTTTCCTTCCCCTCCAAACTCAATTTCCTCAAGGAGTCTTGCATGTCTCAAACATGAACTTAAAGTGGGATGGTAAAACTTATACATGCAAGAGCTTTAAATGTAACAAAAAAAATTATAATTAATTATCTTTAGTCCAACTTACCTTCATGGAGCCTATAAGACATTGCTTCGACTGAACATCCCTAAATGTGTATATGCCTAATGTTGGAATTTCCCCGACTCATACCTATAGGATAGTGACTACTTTAATTAGTATCCTAAAAGGATATAAATTGCATTCTTTAATGTGTTTCCTCAAAGCGACTTTGGTAGAGAAGAATTAAACTTCTTACCATATCTGTACAAGTCTAGTTTCATCATTCTACAACTTTGATCATGCTAGGTTTGCCTAACATTACATGTTGTAAAATAATTACATAATTATTGAAGAAAAACACATGAGGAACTCCAAACGTTGTACCTTATGACATATATACCATAGTATTCCCCACAGTCACATTTGACAACCTTAATTTTCTTTTTTGTTCTTAGTTGAAATTCAACTTTATCTTTGAAAGATTGAATGTCTAGAGGCCAAAACTTCTCATAATTTAAATAAAGAGGAATTATCTATTAACATAATAAAATACATTTGTTCATTCCATGAATCCATAAGGAATAAAACACAAATATATGCATATATTAGTTCTAAGACATCCTTATTTCTTTCGGCCCCTGAATTTCATTTTGTTTGTTTATTTTCCCTTTATATACTCAATATAGACTATAAGGTCTAACCAATATAAAGGATCCAAAATTTCTTATAACACAAGCATCCAAATTCTCTATTAAGAAATATGACTTAAGCGCTTATGTTATAAAGTAACGAAATTCTCGTTTAATTTTAAGTTTTATACCACCCAAAAAATGTTTGCAATAGGAACACTCAAATAACCATAAAAGAACTCATAACTTGCAACATTTTGATCACACGAGAGACTAACTTTATTATTTCTAATTGAACAAAAATAACTGAATTTGTCCAAATTAGAAATAAAGTTTGATTTAATAAATAACTCAATATATGTCTCAACCAAATTCAAATGAAATTGAGTCTTTTAAAATAACATAAAAGTTCTCATTGGGGTCACCGTTAGATGCCACTATTGTTGTCATAATGCACACATGAGCCCGCTTAGAGGTAAGGGATGAGTTTATCGCAATTGGGGTTAGAATGAACATGTATAGGGATCCTTAGAAGATTAGATTGAGGTTTATTTTGGGATGTTTATTGAATTATAATTTTTCCGTTAAGATTACAAATACAATATTGTTATGTTTTACGTACCAATTGATGTTCTTATGAGAATTGATTGATAAATTTGAGTGTTCTTTATGTTTTTATGTTTTGACCTATGATTTTGATATAATTGTGTGAAATTATTTGAGGGGTTTTACTCCCTATGTTGTGATAAACCTTTTGTATAGATTGTTATATTGAGATTATGAAATTGTGATGTAAATCGTGAGTATGTGATAAATTGAACCTGTGATTAAAGGTAAAATACATGTGCATTGAGTTGTGAGCTATGAACTGTGCAATCACACAATTGTAAGACCCTTTAAGGGCGACGAGTATTGTGATGAAATCCACTGTGGGAACCCGACGAGTTAAAATGATTTTAAAAATAATTGAGCAATTGTGTGTATTGTATAGTTCATAGGTAAAGTGAATATGATTCATGAAGTGTGATAACGTGTTAAATTGAGATTATACCATTGTGATTGAGATCGAGTGTATGTGATAAACTGAGTATGCATGGGATTGAGATGTTGTGTGCTTTGAGTTATGAACTATGAATTGTACAATCACACGACTATAAGACCCTTTAAGGGCAACGAGTTAATGCTAAGTCCCTTTAAAGGAGACGAGTTAATGCTAAGGCCCTTCAAGGGCGACGAGTTAAAACTATTTTGAGAATAATTAAGGAGTCGTGTGTTTTGTACAGTTCATAGATTGAGTCTATGTGCAAAAAAAATTTCTAGGTTGGACCTGAATCAGGAGAGAGAGGCCCTAACGGACTCTTCAGAGTGTAGGCCTTGGGGTAAATACACCCGGTTTGAGTGCTCCTTTAAGCCTATGTTGATACCATATGGTTGGAGCATTCTCACAAAACAGTGTGACCCTGACTGGTCTCCCTATGATTTTACCTAGTGAGAGTGACCTGACTTGCTAGTGTGTGGTTTGTCTTGTCATGTACTCCTAGGCGTCCGATGAGGTTTTTCACTGACATGGTACCACATTGCATATAGGATTGAGTTTTAGTGTATATGTTACATAACGCTTGTGTATTGATCGATATTGATTGACTTGGTGATATTGTGTTTTGATCCTTGAGTACGTGAATGCTGTGAAAATGAATGAGACGTGTTGTGTTGTGATGTTGGACAATAAAGTGGTGAAATGACGTGAGCTATGTTTAAGTAAGTTTTATTTTGTTTATATGATATTTATACCTACATGTTATCTTGTTTCTCTCTATTAGTTAGGAATCTGATAACTCACTCCCTGTGTGATATTTGTGTTTGAATCCTGTGATGACCTCGAACATTGTGTTCGTGATAGCAGATGATTAGGTGGATGACTATGAAGAACCTCATGCTAGAGGACACGGGAACACAATGCTCTGATAGGATGTGACATTGAGACATAAATTTCTATATTAATTGCATGATGTTAGTCTATTTTATTTTACCTCACTGATTTAACAAAACATTTTGTAAATTTTGACGGCATTGTTTGAGCCTAATATATTTTTAATAAGTTTTATTTGGTAATAGTGAAGTGAATGTGAACCTTTTACCCATATGTATTTGTTTATCAATATTTTTATATATTTTATTTATTTATATATATATGTCGGGGTAGAGGGTGTCACAACCGCTAAATTTACACTTAATCATGATAACAAAAAAATATAAAACATTAATTACAACAAGCAAATATCATATCCTTAAATTATATTTAATGTTATCATTGATTTATACTTAAAATACTTCAAGTAAATATTGCATCCGTAAATAACATTATCACAAATTTATGAAAGGAATTAAAAAAATCATGTATAAATTCCTAAAAGAAATCTTTAAGAGATTTTATATAAATAAAAAAAGATTATTCATAAAAAATATTTCCTTGTTTGTGCAATGCACCTTGGAGACCGGAGAAACTTCACTTCACTTTCAACTTTTAATTTGCTCCCAAGTTAGAAAACCATGGTTATATAAATAAAACATATATAATAATGTTTCTCCTTTAATTTATTAGTATTACAAGAAACGTGAAACACAAATTTTATCCAAAAGGAAGTGAAACAAATCAATACACGATCAGATGACGTTAAAAGTCAATCGTCAGAAACCATGATCAGGCAAACAATAAAATAACATTTTTTTTTTGACGAAACAGAAAAACAACCCAATTCCTACAAACTAGTCTATTGCAAAAAAAAAATTAAATCCCAATAAACTAACAATACTGGTGGCTCTGATACCACTTGTTGGAATTTTAGGAGATCCTTATAAAATACCAATAACCACCAAGAACACATTACGTTAGATTAGGAAAAGTTTTAGGAATACCTAGATCCATAATGATTGATCAACAAACGCGGCAGAATCTGAATCCGTAGGTAACCAGTGGCTTCATGGTTCTTCCTCAACCGGAACCTCTTTATTCCTTAATAGGACATTCGTAACTCTTCTGATGGGGAGAATAGAAACTATATGTGACGACTCGGTATATTGGGGACCATAACCTTCTTATAGCGTATTAACCCAATAGGGTTCCCATTATCCTCTAATGGGGGTCAATACTGACATGTGCTCATTTAAGTCTATATCCTCTGACTTAGTTGTCTAACAAACTCACTTAATTTGATCACATAAAATAAAAACTACTAATGATAAATAAGTAATATAATCGTGTTATAATATTAGCCCACAATAATTTTTGGAATAGAAAATTCCAACACGTACCCCCCAACCATTATAAAGATGTATCTAGAAGTCGATCTTATCATCGGGGCACCCATCAAGATTTGAATCAGTGTACCCCACAACCTCTAAGTTGACAACTCTCCTATACTCCTTAGTATGCTAAAAGTATCTCATCACCTTCTTAATAACTATTGAGTGATCATTCCTAATGACATATAAGATGCAACTTTTAAATTTTGTAATTATTTATATTTAATCAAAATTATTGAGCGTCCTAATTCATTTTATGACTCAACACAAACAAAATGACAAAATTGAAATATATTGAATAAAATATTAATATTTTTTTATAAATAGTGGATTTTGTTTTTTGTTGTAGAAGTCTACTATCAATATAGAAACCCAATACAATTTGTTTTCTACATGACTAAACATCACTCAGTTTTTTCATTATAAAAACCAAAATAATCCGGTAAAAATGTATTAAAAATAAGAATATTCACACATTTATATATTAAATTTCAAACCTCATTTTTATTTTCATGATTTGATTCATATCATATTTTCTCCTCTAATATATCACATGCCTTTTTTTATATTGCTACATATATTATGATTTTAAAATTACCAAAAAATATATTATGAGTTTAAATCAAATCAATATTAATTGATTTATTAATTAGTTATTCGAATAAACAAAAATTTTATTTTCAATAATTTCGTTAATCAAATACTTAAATTTCTTCAATCAACATTACCAATAATAGAATGTTTATAAATCATCATTAATATAAATATGTTAAAGTTTCTTCTTGTTTGCAATCTTTCTTTTTTGAAGAATTTGTTTGCAATCTCATTATACGATCTTTAGATAATTTCTCTTTATTTATTATTCCCTATATTCTTCCTAGTCAAATCCCTGGTTTTGTTTAATGATTTTATTACTAACTTCATGAAGTCAATCCAATTGACTATTGGCATGAGTTCGATTAACTAAGAAAGTATCTGATCTTGTTTTACAAGCAAGTAGGTTTTTTTAATTAGTTACGTCGTTGCTTGAATTTTCCAACTGTTACAAGCTTGTAACATCAAGTTGAAACTAAATTATAAAGTGTGTACTTGATGTTAATTAAACTATCTTATCAGTAGGGTTATGGCAAATTGGAATCTAGAGTTGTGTAACTCTATATATGGTTCAAAGTCATTCATTAATCCTGAATAAGAAGAAGCTATTAAATAAAAAAAGTTGATAAATAATTATTTATATTTTATAATTAAATATATTTACTAATGTGGATAAAGTAATATATTTAAGTTTAAGACTAATTTCATGTTCTGTAGCAAAGCTATTTACAATTCAAGTCATATCATCAATTAAATTTATTTTAGTTTGATTTTGTTAATTTGACTTTTTCACTTTAAATCTGAATCAAACAAATATAACTAGTTTGGTTCTCAAATTTATCAATTCAGAAATTTGTCTTAAATTTATCAGTTCTTAAATTTGTCTTCTATTTTTATCCTTTCATAAACAAAAGTATTTTAATTTGTTCATTTCAATAATGATTTTTTTAATATATTTTGGATCAAGAAATTAATGATGTATATAAAGTGATAACTATAAAAAAAATTTAATATTAAATAAAATAAATAATTAGTTATTAAAGAACAGGATATATTTTATTTAAATATTCACATAAAATAGATAATAAGTAGATATAAAAACAAAAAAATATGAATTTTTTTTTATTATACCTCGATAACTAGAGCTGAAAATGAATCAATCCAATGAAAAATAAAAACAATAAAGACAATTGTTATTTTCACTTTCCCAACTTTACTAATATACCTTTCTTTTAGTATTATTTTTTTTAAAGAAAATATCTTTTTTCTTTTAGAAAGTATTTTTCAAAATGTTAAAATTTTTACACTTTCCAAATAAAAGGGGATGAGAAGAGTGAAAGAGAGGAGAGAGTGTGATGAAAGAGAAGAAAATGTATTGTTGATATAAAAAAGAGAGTGTGTTGTTGCATTGAAAATGGAAGTATGCTAGGAAGAGAAGAAGGTTTGAAGGTAAAAGGTTATTTAAGTAATTTGATTTTAAAAAAAGAAAAGGGGAGAGTAGTTACTAAAAAGGAAGTGAATATAATAATAACCTATTAACAATGTGTGTTACAACGTTTATATATATATATATATATATATATATATATATATATATATATATATATATATATTAAAAAATTGAGATTAAAATTCAATATATATAAGGGTTGATAATATTCATCCTAGTTGGTGAGCATTAGCACTCAACACTAAATGTTTTTCCCAAAATTATTTTTAGAGTGTTTGGATAGAGAATTTTAACTAAGGAGAGTAACTTATCAGAGAATTTAAAATTTTTTAATCTTTAATTTATTATTTGGATGTTTTTTATGATAAATTTAAATTTTTGGAATTTTAAACAGATAAAAATGTGAAATTTTAATTTCCTTCTAAAATATGAGAAATTGAAATTCTCTCGTACCTTTCTCTTCCCTAGCCCGCTTCAGTCCCAGAAAGAACACTAGCTATGCGTTTTAATCGATTTTGAAATTGTCGCCAACGTCACTCTCCATCAACCTTCTTTCACTCTTGCCGGCGCCACTGTCACTTTCCATGACCACTTCGATATCCTTTCCATGTCTGCCACCTTCCTCCACCACGGTTCTCCGAAGGTGATCCCAAACGCCTTTGTCATGTCCTTTTCCAGACCGTAGGGGCAGATCATCAGTGGACTCTTCGCCAGGAGGCTCCTCGCCATAGGAATGGTGTTCATGATTACTGTGTCATTCAACAACCTGTCGTATCACCGACTTCTGTCGACGAAGGACACACATAACAACTCTAATAGCGATAGAGACGCACAGTCTCCACCAGTTTCCGATGGCGGCGCGGAGAGCTAGCACGTTTTGGTTGAGTTATGTATGTACAACTATCACCTTCCTTTAGATGTAATAATTTCTTTATCCAAACATAAAATTTTAAAAATAAAAGAATTTCAATTAAAGCATTTGAAATTCTTAGAGATCCAAACACACTTTTAGTTCTTTGGTTTCTCAAAATTTAATTTAAGGATATTAACATACTTTATTGTTTAATATAAAAAATAATTTTTTTCTCTCCTATCTTTTTTTTTCTACAGTTTTCTCTCTTCTTTCACTTGTCAATCACTCTTCTTTACTATTCAAGAATATCGTTAACACATCATCATCACCACCACCACCACCATCATGATTGTTGTTATCACCATTGTCGTTGCCATGACCGTCGTCACCACATCACCATTGTTGTTGCCATGACTGTCATTGTTGCCATAGCCATCACCACTGACAATGGTGGAGGAAACAATGCTGGTTGTCATGATGGCGATGATCATGGTGATGGTTGTAACGGTGGTAGCAACAGTCATGGTGATGAATTAATTAAGATATTTTAAGAATTGATGATTAAGATCTTTTATTGATATGATTTTTTTAGTGAATATTTTTTAGATTTAATGGTTATATTATATTTGAGTTTTTAATAATAAAATACAATAATATTATTTAATTAAAATTTTGAGAAATAAAAGAACTAATGTAACACCCTAACAAAAAAATTACAACTCGATTTGACAAAACTCTGTGTTGTGTCATCATCGCATGTATGTATTTAAATGTAGTGATTATATGTTTTTTTAATCATCATTTTCTTGCTTTATATATATATATATATATATATATATATATATATAGACACACGCGCGCACACACACACATATACATATATATGTGATTGGTTTAGTGAAGCTTGACAAAGAAATAAAAACTCTCTGAGTTAGATTTTCATATGTGCAAGAATTATATTGTGCACTGAGTCGCAGTGTAATTTGTCTCTGTGTGAGTGGACTTTGTGTGAGGTCTACTCTAAGTACACGTATTTCTAGAAAAACTAACACAATAATATAGGAAGTTAGCACATTAATATAGACGTTTAAGATAAAATTTACTAGTTTTGGAAAAATGGTTTTACCATTTTTGCTTATGTCTACGTTATCCATTTCTGGTTAAAAATTCAAAAGTAAAAACACCCATTTATGACACCCTTTTGCACGTTAACCTTGACCATCAAAGGGGTCATTCATGCTTGTCAATTGAGCTTATTAGTAGCCTTAGGCCATTAACTCATCATTTCTTTCACAAATCAAAAACTTGAAATCTTATTCTTCTTCCTCTTGCACGAGACCTTTAAGGGAGGAGATACCACTATTTTCTTCTTCTTCCAAGCTTTATACTAGTGTTCTTGTGACTTCTTCTCTCAAAGCTTTGGCAAGAAGCTCTTAAACCTCTCTTTTCTTCTTATTTCTCCATCATTTTCGTGCAAAGTTCTTATTTTTTGTTCCAAAATTTCTTTTTCATTCTTTAAAGCTTGAGACTTCAAAATTTGAGCCCTTGTTCCTTTGAGCTTTTTGTGGAAGCTTCTTTCAAGGTAAGGGAGGGAAGGGGGGGGGGGGGGTCTTTCCACTTCTTGAACCCTAACCTTGTTAGCTAGGGTTCATTGCATGTTGTATTGATGGTTAAAATTTCATATCTGTTGCCATGACTGAAATAGTGTAATATTGTGTTTTCATGAAGTTTTAAGGTTAATAATGAGTTCTTTGGGTGTTAGAACTTGGGGTTAGTCTTATATTTAACTTAAATTAGAGTTTTCTAGCAAAAGTTATGAATAAAACCAGTTTAAGGACATTTTGTAGAATAAAAATCTGTCACAAAATTGAACTTATTGTTATAGCTGTATGGACTGTTTTAATTAAAGTTTTGACCTCAAAAATGAGTTTGTTAGGTGTCAAAATGTAGGGAAGCATATAAGATTCATGAAAAACCGATTCCCAAAACACCGAGAACCATGAAAATAAGTTTAGGAGCAGAACTTTATAAAACCGAGTGACAGAGTAAATTTAGATAGTAAATAGCTTAACATTGGAATTTGTGCCTTTGGACAAATTTATCTTAGGATTATTTATTCTAGAACTCTTGATTTAATTGCAATGTTATTGTTGAAATAAACTGTAAAATCTGATGACCGATGTGTGCTCCAGAATTGTGTTGATCTTCTGTTGATAGAAATTCTGAGATGCATGTATACTATTTTATTCTTGTAGAATGGTAAGACCGGCAAAGTGTGAACTCCAACAAATTATATATATGGTGTGTGAATTTACATTCTGATATATATATATATATATATATATATATGTATGTATGTATATGTATGTATGTATATATATATATTTGTATATTGTTATTTTATCTGTATGTGCAATGGTTTGGGTCTGGGGGTGTCCGACTCTTGGCAAATTATTTGTTATGTGATTGTGATCGTAGTCATTATGTTGTCTGATTGTTTGTGTGACAAGTGGTTTCTATCGCCTAAGGGGTCATGATTGGTTCCCTGAGAGTAGTACGTAGGCTCGAGCCTTGTTTCTCTTTCGTGTTTGTTTGAATGTACGCATTTGTTGATGTATTGGCACGAGAGCTACGAATGCGATGCATTGACAAAAGTCAAGAGGATAGAAGAGAGAGTAAGGAATCAAAGATTCTATTTTCTTTTGTGAGAAAGTGATATTACATTAAGAAAATGGATGATGGATAGATATACACTGTGATATATTGGGTGAAGAGGTTCAAGAACTTGGAGAAATTAGCGAGTGGTAACTATCCGACATTTGGTGCACTCATTTGGCACGGGTAGCTCACAAGCCTCACTTTGTTACTTCTGACGGGCTCTGAGACTATGCATTTTTAGTTCGAAGCTTGGGGATTGGTGTACGTTGTATCCGTATGTGGCGATCACTCCCGACTATTATCCACATAAATGTATAAGACCATCAAGACTCGGAAAGATTGGTGGCATAGGTTAGGCCTTAATAGGTGACAAGTGCGTTAGTGACGCGCTTAGGATCTTGAGAGTGTTGGTTACTTAGAAAAACCAACATGTAATGGTTAGTTAGGTTGTATGTTTGCTTTGTTGGATTATTGTTTGCTTGTGGCATTTAAGGAGTGGAGGGCTCACCCCTACAACCAATAACTTTCAAGTACTGACGATGCCAAGGACACTGAGGCATCTATGGGCTTGGCGTAGCTTGCAAAGAGAGTGGGCATGGTCGTGCAAGTAATGCGGACTACGTGTCACACTTGCCATACCCAAGTCCACTTAGTGCCATAAGAAACTTTGAATCTAGTGCTCGTTACTGTAGACCACATGTTAACCTGCTATATCACATGGGGATTTACATCTCACTTAGAGCTTAGTTATTATGACGACTTTCGTGTGCATCTTGGATTGGAAGAGCTTCATCATGATTTGGAATTCCTATGAACTTTGGTGGAGTATGATGGACGGGGAAATGTTCTCAGATATAACGTGGAGCCAATACACCCAGTTGAAGTTAGAACGGATCGAGGAGACCATTCAGACATTTCGTTCGAGGAAATCGAAGAGTATATGGAACTTCTATGGCAGTTAGAGCTAACATCTAAAGAGGATAGTGATGATCCTTTTGAGGACAAGTCTTAGATAGTTCAATACTTCTAGCATGATATTAGTCTGCTTTGGTCCTAGGTTTCTTTTATAGATTTTGATGTATCTTAGGAGATGTTTTCTCCAAGGGCATGTATTTTGTTGTAACAAGAATGTAAAATTTATTTTGCTTACTTTCATACTATTATTGATTGTATCTATATTATTTCTCCCGTGACATTACTGACATTATTAATCATGCATGAAGACTAAGTTATTTTATATTCGCATTTATTTTAATTCGATGTAAAGGTTTATCTTTTTCTGATTGACGTGCTTGTTTTAAAAAAAATATAGGAAAAGGTTTTACTAATTGTAAGTAACAATTAGAAATTGTGATACATATTTTTAACCACCACTACAACCATCACCATAATTGCCGCTAGCACCACCATTATCAATCACCACCAGCATAACTAATGTTGCAGCCACCATTATAATTGTCGGCGCCACCACCACTGTCATCCACTATCACTACCTCTGTCACCATGATTGTCGTCATCGCTGTCACCAGTGGTGGTGACAACAACGATGACGACAGTCATGACAACAGTGGGGGTGGTTGCAATTCAGTGATGACGATCATGTCAACGAAGGTAGTGATAGTCATGATGATGGGTCAACAATAATTAAGATATTTTAAGAAATAATTTGTTTGATAAATCTTTTAGAGATTTAATAATTATATTAGATTTTAATTTAAAATTTTAAATAATTTAATAATCTCAACAGTCTATTATTTTTAATTATAATTTAATGATTGTTATTAATTGTTTTCCTGTAAAAAAAGTTTATACATCAATCCTCAATGTATATATATGTGTGTCCAGAATTATCTCAAGATCTCGTAAGCAAACTTCCATGTTCAAACTTTATGATAAAAAAGCATAGTAGCAGTTTTTTATTGCCACAATCAATTAAAAAAACTATAAATTTAAAACTCCTTTGTAAAGAACTTTAAAATTTTTTGGCTCAATTTCTCTTATACAATTCCATGAATCTTAAAATTGATTGATGATTACTCTTGATCGATGCATTCCAATCAAAGCATCCTAAATTGTGTAGCAAGCCAACAAATGGATGCCAAAATTGAAAGATTTGAGCTGGTTGTATTAACCGTGTGATGTAGAAAACAAGTTACCCTGTCCAATAACTTGACCCTATTCGTTTTCTTTCATTCTTGATCGGAATGAAACAATTTTTGGATACGTTGTTTGAATGGGAGAGACGACTCGGATCCTTCAATCAAGTACAGAAGACATGGACTATAAGCATAATCCAAACAATCTACATTTTGCAAAATCAGCCACATGAAAATGTTCAATTCTCACATATGCTTCAACGAAATCATTTGATTTTTTACAATATTGATTGAAACACAAACGGTAACAAAACCCCGCATTCAATTTTAAACAAATTTAAGTTACATATCTAAACAAGAAAACAAAAAAGAACAAATTGAGTAAACTCTTTAGGATTCTTGTAAACAACAGCATGCATGTGCGCGCATTTTTGTCTTTTATCGGTCAAAGTTTTAGGTTCGCATCACACTTTATAATATGGTATTCATTTATTTTTAAGCCATAATTATGCTTATATAGCTGACAAAAAAAAAAAAAAGCTTAGATATATTTAACATCTTTGATAAATGATTAAATTTTGTTATCATTTCATAATAAATATTTTTATTACTTTGAGTTCTTGATATATTAAAATTTTTGCTTTGAGTTTTTATTGTCAGTTAAGTGATGGCGTGATCCTATCACAACCACCGTTGATAATGCTAAAAAGATCAGTTTGATTGATGACACATGTCACTTAATTATGACAAAGACTCAAAATAAAAAGTTTCAATAGATTGAAAACTTTAAACTAAAAATTTATTAGGAACTTAGAACAAAATTCGATCATTTATTAGGAACCTAGAACAAAATTCAATCATTTATTAAGAACCTTAAACATATTTAAGAAAAAAAACTGATATATTTGCGGCTCAACGCGCGTAGTTTGCTTCAGCACAACATGCTAGTTTGACTTACTAGGTTCCTCTCTTCAATTTGTGTCCATCTGTTTCTTTTAAACTCTCCTAATTAAGTCCACCACATCTTATAACCGACAAAAATGATAGGTTAAGAAAATGTTTGAAGAGGCATTTTCGTAAGTAATTATAATAGAAGGAAACAAGAAGGAAAATAAACTTTTTTCAAAAACTAAAATTAGCTTGTGACGAAGCTAATATTAGTCTTAATACTAACTTACACATAAGCTCATTTTACTATTTTAGTCTTGAGATAAACTTATTTCATTTTTTCTTTCTTATTTTCTTCTCCTGTGATTACTAATGGAGGAATTTATCTAAATTAAATATGGCCTTAAGTCTAAATTAAATATGATCAGAGCGGTTATTCAAGGAATTGTGAATTTCTGGATGGAGATTTTTCCTTTGCCGCAATCTGTTCTGGACCGGATCAACGATTCGTGCCGTAATTTTCTGTGGGGCAAAGCGGATATTGGCAAAAACAAGCCCTTGGTTGCTTGGTCAGTAGTTTGTTCTCCGAAAAAAGAAGGGGGTTTAGGCCTTTTTAATCTCAAGGACTGGAACCTTGCGCTTCTTTCCCGTATCCTGTGGGACTTTCATTGTAAGAAAGATTTTCTATGGGTTCGGTGGGTTCACCATTACTATTTCAGAGGGAGCGATGTGTGGAATTACAATACTTCTTCATCAGATTCAGTTTTGATAAAGAAAATCATTCAAATAAGGGACTTTATTATCTCTAAAGAGTTAAGTACGGAAGAGGCCAAAAAGAGGATTCAATCTTGGAGCACCAATGCACAATTGCTTGTTGGCAAAGTCTATGAATACATTAGAGGTGTCAAGCTTACTGTTAGTTGGTGTTCTGTTATATGGAACCCAGCAATCCCCCCTAAGATGTCTTTCATTTTGCGGCTTGCTAAAAGGAATCGGCTGCTTACTCTTGACAAAGTTGCTTTTTTGAACAAGGGTTCCCTCTGCCCTTTATGTTCAAATGAGCCTGAGTCAAATGCTCATTTGTTCTTTTCTTGCAGGAAATCTCTCCAAGTTTGGGCTCACATTCGTGATTTGGCTCCTTTCCGCAAGCGTTTCACTTCTTTACAGCGCATTACTGACTCTTTAATTAGGGGCAAATCCACATCAGGTGTTCAAGGAAAATTATGTTGTCTGGCTATAGCAATTACAGTCTACTACATTTGACTGTCTAGGAACAAGCTGATGTCTTTCATTTTGCGGCTTGCTAAAAGGAATCGGCTGCTTACTCTTGACAAAGTTGCTTTTTTGAACAAGGGTTCCCTCTGCCCTTTATGTTCAAATGAGCCTGAGTCAAATGCTCATTTGTTCTTTTCTTGCAGGAAATCTCTCCAAGTTTGGGCTCACATTCGTGATTTGGCTCCTTTCCGCAGGCGTTTCACTTCTTTACAGCGCATTACTGACTCTTTAATTAGGGGCAAATCCACATCAGGTGTTCAAGGAAAATTATGTTGTCTGGCTATAGCAATTACAGTCTACTACATTTGACTGTCTAGGAACAAGCTGATTTTTGAAGATTATCAATTTTCTGTAATAGAGGTTATTAGCAAGATTAAGTTTCTTATGTATAGACAAGCGCACTTGTTGCATTTGTTTTAGCATCTTGATATAGGTCTTCTTGTATTAGGGAGACTTTTGATTTTCTTTAACTGCGGGATATGCCCCGTTTATTATTGTATCATTTTGGATTTAATATAATTTACATTTTTTTTCAAAGAGTAAGTAGGATGAACTCAGACATAATCTGTGTAAAACCAGGTCAAAGACCTTATAAAATTAAAATAATACAGACCTGACAGTAGAAGTATTCATAAACTGATTTAATTCAATATAAACTGCAAAGTAGTCAAGGTTATACAGGTTTCATAATAGAGGATCATTTAGCCAATTTAAGCCAAACTTGGTTACCTTCGGATTGTCTCAACTCCTTTCTACCTTGGTAAGTTTTATTTGCTTCCACGATGTTCTGGACACTGCATTTGTCTAGTTGTCTGTCTTTTGTCAGTACTATAGTTTGTTTTCATTGTCGAGAAAGCTAATTCAGTTAACACTGAACACTGTCCCTTTCCATCCGATGGCAACTCAATAAATAGTTGCACATAAGGGTTGCGGTTTGTTGTGATCTTTGATATTGTGGGAAATTGTGGACAAATGTGATCAATGTGGCCGCAATGGTGGTTGTGTTGACCCCAAAAAACTTGATGTTGTATCCAAAATTGTTTGTGGACTGTTTTTTAACATCTTTCGCACACCTCTTACTCTTGATGCAAAATTGACAATACATGGTAGGTAAAGTTTTTGAAGGATGATCAAAATATTGATTTGATCATGTTGTGATCCCCTCTAGGCTAACTTCCAGTACCGACCAAACTATGTCCTGATGGCTTCAGCAATCCATGGCCATCCATCATCTTCCTTACTCTTGCAGCATCATCCCATCTTCCAGCTCTTGAGTATATATTTGACAGTGTCACATAGTGACCAGCTTCATGTGGTTCCAAACTGATCAATTTTTCTGCAGCCAGCTTTCCAACACTAATATTTTGATGCTCTTGGCATGCAGCAAGTAAAGCTCCCCAAACATGATTATTTGGTTCCTGGGGCATTTGGTTAATGAAATGAAAAGCATCTTCAAGCCTACCAGCACGGGCCAACATGTCAACAACACAAGAAAAGTGTTCCCTTGCTGGTGTCATGCTAAAATCCTTCGTCATTCTGTAGAAAAGTTCAATCCCTTCATTCACAAGTCCTGAATGACTACAAGCCGAAAGTGCACAAGAAAAAGTCACCAAATCAGGTCTAACACCTGAACCACTCATCTCCTGCAAAAGCTCCAGAGCTGTTTGGCCAAGCCCGTGTGTTCCAAATCCTCCAATAATCGTGTTCCAAGAAACCAAGTCCCTCGCAACCATGGTGGAAAACACAGAATATGCATATGCAATACATCCACGGATCGAGTACATATGAATAAGCGCATTATAAACCGGAATCACACCACTGAAATTGCATTTCCTAACATAAGCATGTATCTCTTTTCCACATCTCAAATCACAAACAGGCAGTATACTAGATATAGTTCTACCATCAATCCCCACTCCTCTTCCCTGCATTTCTCTGAAACAATCAAGCGCCAAATCTACCAACCCCACGTCAACCAAACCAAAAATCATAGCATTCCATGTAACAACATCACTCTTATCCATCCTCCAAAACACGTTATCAGCACAATCAAGTCTGCCCCAACCGGCATACAACATCAACAAGGCAGCTCCAGCAGACCTATAAAACACATCCCCACACATGATTTTGAGGCCATATCCATGAATCTCCTTTCCACTAGCCAAAGCCCCCAAATGCCTGCACGACACAAGCACACCAGAAAGAGCATCCACATCCGGTGAAACCATCCCAACATTCACCATCTGCCTAAAAATCCCCAAAGAAACATCATGCCTCCCAACACCAGCATAACCCGAGATCAAAATCGTCCACGAAATCACATTCGGATCCTCAATCTCTCCAAAAACCCTTGACGCCTCACAGCATTGTCCCATCCTACAATAAGCATCCATGACCGTGTTCCACGTGACAACATCCGGTTCACAACCACACCCATCTTTCTTCATAACCCCCAACACCTCCACAGCCTTATGCGGCAACCCATTCCACACATAACCCGACATCATCGAATTCCACGAAAAAACATCTCTCTCAGACATTTCATCAAACACTTGGCGTGCGCTCCCAACATCCCCACATTTTGAATACATATCCAACACAGAGTTACGAACTTGCAAATTGGACTCTTCCCCGAACACAACAACGTCTTTGTGAACACCCCTTCCACTTCCGAAGCGCGATAACTGGGCACACGCTTTGAGCACCTTGGGGAACACGTACCCATCTGGGACGACGCCGTTTCGCCTCAGTTCCGCGTAGGTTTGGATGCATTGGTGCCCGAGGCCGTGCCTGGAGTGGAAGGAGAGGATTGAAGTGAAGGCGAAGACGTTGGGGTGGGAAATTTGGTGAAGCAGTGTTACTGCGGAACGAAGGTCGTTGGAATCGGCGTAGATTTGGATTAGCTTGGTTACGAAGAAATGGTTGTGGTGTGAGCCGGTGAGGAGAATCCGGTGGTGGAGCTGCTTTGCTTGGTTTAGGGTTTTGCAGGCTTGGAGCAGAGAGTTGAATGAGTGTGTGAGGGTTGACATGAATCAATGCGTTCTTCTTCTTCTTGTTGTTGCTGGGTTTGGTTTGGTGCTTCATCGTCATGGATAAGCACGTGTGCAAACAGTGGATGATAGATGCAAATGTTTTTGGAGACCTGGTTTTTTAGACACCAAATAAGTCAAGGTTTTTTCTTTTTGCTTATTCACCTATTTGATTTAATCTTAGAAACATTTGTTTTTATTTGTATCTTATACAAAATTAATTACTAACATGAGTTTATTTTTCACTGACTCTTAGATCAAAATGTAGTTTTGGCTAATGATTTTAGGGGACATTTGATAAAAGATAAGATTTTTCAAGATTCATGATGTCTAAGGAATTATGAATCTTGAAATCATGTTTTTTTAGAATAATAAAATATGTTTAATTAGCAATTAAAAATACTTAGATAATTTTTTTAAAAATTAAAAAATTACATGATATTTTTATTATAGAAATAAGAAGAGTAACATAATATGTTTCCTTTAGTAAAAGAACTTCTCCCTTATGAGAAAATTTCTGTAGTTGTTAAAAAACATTTCTGAATTTTTTTTTTTTAAAATGGATATCAAATGTGGAAATCTCAAAACTTCTCCCCTATTAAACACATAGTGTTACATTTTTTTTTAATAAAAGTTAATTGAGGAAGTGCCACATAAAACTGTTATTACTAATTCATTTTAATGTAGTAATACATATTAATAGGTTGCAAATGGAGGCACGTTAAATCGGACCACAAAAGTGTAACATGGATTGCAACTTTTTTTTTTTTTTTTACAAAACGGATTTCAAGTTTAGTTCAACTAAAGTTAAAATTACTAATTGCAACTTCAAGATGTGACACAAAGTGTTGTTGTCTGGTTGGTTTTGAAAGTGTATGAAATAACAAAAGGGTTTGTAAAAGGGATCTAAATGGTCAATCAGCCAGGATTTTATTAGCCCCTATTCTTCAAAATTACTTATTAGTTTTAGTCTAGGCTTAAATATATTTTTTATACTAGTAAATTAATATTTTTTTTATTTTAGTTCCTCTAAGTTTATTTTTTTAATTTTAATCCCTATAAGTTTGTGTCTTCTTAATTTTGATTCATGTAATATATTTTGTTCAATTTAGCTATTATAAATTTGTATTTTTCTAATTTTGATCCCTGTAAACTTATGAAACTTTGCATTTTTAATTTTGATCCTTGTAAGATTATGTAACTTGAAAATTCAAGGTCTGGTATCTGTTTATTTTGTGACAATTCTACTGTGGAAGGTATATTTCCAGCATAGTCCTTCTTTACCCTTGATGCCAAAGGTCAATAAGGTAATGCCTCATGAACTTATTAAGCTTTGGCATTTGGCTTCTATATTTTGATAAATCCTCTAATTTCTTTCTAGGCATGATTTGGGTGAATTTTCAAAATCTATTTCTAATAAATGAATGCATATATATGCTATACATTTTAGTTCAAAGCAGAGCATCTTCTACTTGTTGGACTCAGACACTTACTTTTGCACTAAAGTTGTGATCTGGTTGTGCCAATAGCAAAAGAGAAGACATCATTAATACATTTTGCTTGTTCTATTGTCTGTTATCCAATTTTATACTATCTTCTAATTAAATATATTGCATTTTGGTCTGACCTGACAGAATTACTGAACAAGCTTCTTTTGTGCTCTTGATCCAAAACTAATAGAGGTACTGAATGCTTTAATTGACACTTGACAGTATTGCTAATTCTATGTTAATCGTACTAATTCTTTTGGAACTGTTTTTGCTTTTGTCAGAGTGGACTAGATGCAGAAGACACCAAACAGAGTACTGCTGATATGATAACTTTTGTGAGTAACTAACAAATCTTCACTAATTTTTAATTTGAAACACAAAATAAACATTAGTTAAGATTCGAGATTGTAAGGGGTATGACACTAGGTGTATCTATGATAGGAAACCATCTTAATCATGACAGCATGTTACTAGTCACATTCTCATTTGGTCAATCTCAGTAATTTCAATTTTTTTCTTGCATACCTTGTCCTTGCATTACCACAAAAACAAATTTGTTATTGCTTGAGAAATACTGGAAAAGTTAATGTTTTATGTTCTATTACATTTAACTATTGTTTGTGATACACATTTAGTTCGAATTCTCTTTGAATAACTTGATTTGCACTTAAATATCATGTCTGCTTTTGTTTTACACCCCCACCATGGCAGGCTTATCGATCAAGCATGTTGAAAGTTTTCAAGCACACTGTTGAGGAAGGAGTTTTCTCCTTCGTTATTGGTATGCATCACATCAAGAGGGAGATTATCCTATGGCCCTTATTGTAAGTTGTCATTAGAAAGAAGTAAATTTCAATCTGCATAACTACAAACACAAATAATTTGCTTAATTGAGTTCCTGATTTTTAAGGATTACATAGTGTTAACATCTAATATTGAAGAAGAAATAGTAATCATCAATTCCTGATTTTTGAGAATAGTCTGCACTAATTTGACCTTAAAATACTACTAGTAATTCATTCAATATTTGTTGGAATTTGGTATGGATGTTATTGGCAATGTACGTAGGTTCCATCTTACTATTTTTTTTCAAGTTTCTGTTGATATATAATATCATTTAATTGTAAAATGCCTTTTAGAGATGTGCCACTTATCTTATTACTCTTTAGACCTTAGTAACTTTTGAACCTAGGACCCGAATCCCTTATCCCAACCCTCAACTAACATAACTTGAAGGCATAAACCGTGAAAAAGAAGTTAACATTACAGGTATAAACATATAACTATATAAGTCAATTATTCCATTTTGAATTCTGACGATTAGCAATTGAACGATTTCTGAAATGCATGCATAATTTATGGGCTTTCAAGGAAGTCCCCATCCATTGGATACTTAACACATGATAATGAAGTTGGGTTTACCATATTCGGCATTCTTTCGTTACTTGGACAATGATACCTATCACCCCATATCCCTGCGTTCAATGAATTGACGAAGCAAAATTTGCTTGTAAAATTATGATTATTGAATTGTAGTTATAGACTTGTGCGCACATTATCAAATAATTATGCTTCTTCTCTAGTTAAATTAGAACTAGTAAATTTCTAGTAGATATTAATAGAATTCAGTTTTTTATTCATTTTTTCTTTTGACTGATACCATGTAACCTGATTCGGTTATATAAATTAGATATTTTTCTCTTCCAAATCCTGGTGCATTAATGGTTTTTTGTTTTTTTGCAGGTTAATTAACTGGGCAAATTGTGGTTTGTTAGGCTTATAACTGGGCAGAGAATATATTTCTGTAAGAAGTTTAGACTCTGGTCTTTCTTTTGTCACTGGAAGCTCTTTGAGCTCCCTTTTAAATTCAACAAAACCTCTTTAAACTAGAATTCTATTATGGGTTTTTTGTAATTGTCACTACTTTGAACTTGTGTGAAAACCCCTTCCCCCTTAAAGTATATGTGAAGTCTACATACAGGTGTTAGTGTTGATTTTCTTGCTTTTGTAATAAAACATTTTTCATTCTAACGAAAAAAAAGAACAAATTAAAGTTTACTTTTACCGACAATGATGGTAGAATTGGAAAAAGTACTTTTACTGGCCATTTAAATTGGTATGATTATTATTAAAAGAATGGCTGGTTTTCCTTTTACGGTCCCTGGATACACCAACAAAGGCAAAACAATTGCCACTAAAAGACTGTTTTTGGTGTAGTGATTCAACACTTAATCCATTGAAGTCTTCTAGTATTCCAATATCACTTGCTTCTTTGAGACTTGGCACAAACAAGACCATTGTTTTGAATCCATCGGTGTATACATGTATGACATCAACTATGTTGACTGTCCCAACTAGGATTGAGACAGCGACAACGACGATAAAAAATAAAGTTAAAAATAAAGGAGTCGTTATTATAATTTATTAGGAGAAGAGTTACAAAAAAAACCATTTTGAAAAGAAAATGGTTTCAAAATTAGATTTTGGATCCAAGAGTCAATTATGTATAGGAAAAGTGCTAAACAATGTCTGACTTAAGATGGTTACCTGTGATTGATTAAATGTGCAAAACCTAAATAACTTTGAAATTATTTATTTTACCCTTAATACAAACACAAATATTCTTGGATATTTTTTAAGCTAAAATGTAATTTTCATTTCTTTATTTTTTTAAATTCACAATTTTAGTCTTCCTATTTTTTAATTGAGACATTTTGTCTTTCATTTTTTAAAATTCCACAATTTTAGTCCCTCTATTTTTTAATTAAGACATTTCGTCCTTCGCTTTTTAAAAAATATGTAATTTTAGTCCTCTTCAATTTAAGACTCGATTGTGTACTTTTTAAAATCATTTTTTAATAAATTAACCTTATTAGCAATTAAATAATTTTAAAAAATATTTATCATGTGAATAATAAAAAGATATGTGTCAGCTAATGTTTGTAAAACACATAGATCAATATTTGAAATTAGTCATAAGAATTAAATTTGTCAATTTTTCTAAAGTAAGGGACAAAATATCTCAATTAAAAAATGGAGGACTAAAATCGTGAATTTTTTAAAAGTAAGGGATAAAATATCTCAATTAAAAAATAGAGAGACTAAAATCACAGATTTTAAAAAATAGGAAACAAAAATTGCATTTTAACCTACTTTTTATTGTTATTTTTAACAAGAGATTTATTTATTATTATGAAAAAGAGGATTGTTATTGTATTTTTTTTTTATCTTTTCAGCTCGACATGAGTGGTCTTCTACTCCTATATTACATAGTTCTTTTATTAAAAATATTTGTGTGTTAATATATTTTTTTATTAAATTTTTATTGAATTCAAGATTTTTTATTTCTCAGTACGTAACAATTCATACATCCTAAAATATGAATTGATAGAGGTGTACACCCAGGCCAATTCATTTTTCATTATTGAAGCAATTTAATAATTTATTTTAGAGAAGAGTTTCAAGACATCGAATTGTCACACAACCAGTGTCTCAAAATCTCAAGATTAAGAAGATGTGTTTTTAATAAGCAGATTAAGAAAATGTCATCTAATTAATCCCTTTTTGAAAATAATTTTATTACTGGTAATTTTGTTTTTTTCCTTTAATAAGTTTACCTATGAAATATTTATACTTAAGATTATTATTATTATTATTATTATTATTATTATTATTATTATTATTATTATTATTATTATTATTATTATTATAAGACATGTAAGTGATTTTAAAGTATTTCTACTTGACTTGATTTGTTGGAATATTATTATTTTTATTTTTGGTGTGTTTACTTTTAATAAAATGTACCCAAACTTTCCAAAAGAAAGGACAGGTTTCCTTGATTTAAAGAACACGTAAACGTTGAACAACTTTTTAATGATGTTGATGTGCAAGTAATTTGGTCTATTCCTTTAATCAACACACAAGCTAATGATCTTTTTTATTTGGAATCAAAGTGCCAATGGAAAATATTATGTGACGATAACTTGTCACCTTCTTATGGAGAAAATGATTTCCAACAATGATCTTGTTAGAGGACTGATAAAGTAAAAGCTGCTATAGTACTAGATAATGAAATATGTGAATTCTCCCTTCTTTCATTTATACTCAACTTTATACAGCATTATCACAGTACAATGATTGGTTGTCTCGAATTGTGGAAATAGAAAAAAGAGTATCCAAAAGGAATAATATCATGTGGCTGTTATAAACAAATCCTTTAAATATCTAATGTCTTTCTAACAAATATCCTAAGGCATATTCTGAGACATATCCCAATTGGCATCATACGTAGTCCTTGAAGGTGGTGGGCGTGGTTCTCATGGGTCTAGTATTATGGGTCACATTGCTATAATCACCCTCTGTTGGGAAAGACATCTTATCCTCAAGGTGATAAGTGTCGTCCCATTCTTCCCAGCTAGTGTCCTCAGGAGAAAGACCAAGCCATTGTACCGAAACAAGTTTAGTACGAGGTTTAGTGGAATCATTCATCTTGGAGTCCAGTATGGATAATGGTGCGACCAAAGGATGGTTGTTAGTGGCGAGAGGGGGGAAAGAGGTTGGGGGCACAGGTAAAGGACCTTGGTGACCTTGGTGAAGTTTCAACAATAAACAATGAAACACAAGTTGAATTTTGGACCCTTGAGGCATCTACAAACAATACCCGATTGTACCAATCCGTTTAAGCACTAGAAAAGGTGTTAGAGATACAGGAAGTAATATGAAGACCAAGCCTTGAAACTTGAAGAAGAGCTTGAAAAAATTGTCTTTTACATATCCAACTCTCTTGAGTGATATTTGTATTAAGTGTTATATTGTGTGTTACATCTTAGTTACTGTCATTTCATATGTGCATCATGCATAATCTTGTAGGAATAAAAAGAATAGTTTCTAAAGTTAGAAGATTTCTTCTAATGTTAAAACTATTTATTTTAATCGATGTTGATAGTAATTCATTGCACAAATGTTTATAACTTACAGAGAAGTCTCTCATATCAATTTAATCGATTGTAAGCTCTTACAGCAGAGGAGTGTTAGGAACACTGATAGAATAAAGAGTGTTCCTAACATTTCTCATTACAAAAACTCAAATAATTTTATAAAAAGACCTGAGGGAGCGCATTCATTCCCAAAAAAACTTTGGCCCATGCTAGCATAAGCATAATCACTAAGACAGTTATCATATTATCGATACCTAGTTTGATTATTAATAGTTTACCTTTTGTCAATTATATGGGAAGCATTTAATGACAGTATAATTAAACAGAAGTAAGACTTACTCCTCCATTTGTTGATCCATCATCCCTCCTTCGTCAATCTCTTCTACTTGGTGGACTAAACTTACACAGCAACTTCGAGAAGAAACATCGCATTTTTGGTTGTGACTCTACAAAAGAGGAAACATCGAAGTTGTAATCGTCTGCGTGTGGCACAAACTTATTTTATTTGTCTCCTCTTTTACAAAAGAATTATAAAAAAAATTGCATACCTACTAACAAGATTGGATCTGGAGATGGATTATTCGTCAATAGCTTTTGACACATGATGGCACCCTGAAAATCTAGGAAAGTATAGTCCAAAAACTGAGAACTCTCAAAATTAGTCTTTGCAAAGCAGAGTCCATGTTTCTAGCACACTGGGAACAACAGGCAAAACAAGCCACTCCACCCCTAATTGCGCATGAGCTTCTGAAGAAAAAAAAGTACAAGTTAGAAAGGGATAACTTCAAATGATTGCAATTACAGGACTTTAACTTACAAATAATTATAGTATTTTAATTATTGCTTATTGCTTAAAGATGCACTGATGCTTATTGCTTAAAACAAAAGGTTTAGTTGAGGATTGTTTTCAAATCAATACGAATGGAAAAATTGTTACCACCAGACACATTGTTTTATCCTGAAATTGCATTACCGTTTCACGGACACCACACTAATTTTTTTTAATGGTTTTCAATCATACACCTAAGAACATTTACAGTGGAAGTTTCTTAACTGAATTGCATGTATTGCTTATCAATAAAATATTATTTTGATCTGCCTCATGGAATTTGAAGAGGATTCTATAGGCATTGCTTTGAATTTGAAATAAAAAAATAATATATATATATATATATATATATATATATATATATATATATATATATATATATATATATATTCATCATTGATAGTTTGATGATGCAATAGGGCATTTTGGCAAAAGCAACAGGAGGAATTGCTCATATACCAGTAGTAAGGCAAATTTATTTGGGTTGTGTTGTAAATGCCCTTACAAAACCCATCGACAATTGAGGAATTTTCAGCTTTGCCTCACTTAGTCAAATCTCTCCTAGTATTGCCTTGAGAAGTTCAGTATATGAGTCTCAGTGGGGGACCTATACTATGGTGAGGGTGTGTACTTGCACCTTCTCATTTTTTGTATTTTATTTCATATATATTTATATAGTTAAATCCACTGATTTTATTTTTTATAATTTGTCTCCACTGATTTAGGGTCTTAGTTCCGCCACTAATGAGCCTCCATACAAGACTTAGTGCTATTGATTTGATAATCCCAGTAGACGCAGCCAACAAGAATTAATTATTGGAGACAAACGAGTATAACAAAAATGTAATAAAGCATCTTTTGCAACCAAGTGGTGACTACCTTACGGGAAATAGCAGCAGTGGAATACACTGTTGTAGCAACTACAACAACAGATTCTCCAGCTACATCACAATACCTCACCCCTTGAGACCTTTGGCTTAATATTTCATGTCCTGTGAATGTCACTCTTTAATCATTTATGATGATCCCTTCAAACAAGCTTAGCCTTGTCGCAAAATGTCTGTTTGCCCGTGCTGCGAAGCTTATCCAGGAGATGTATTTTATTTGCATTTGCATCTTTTGGAAAGAGCTGCTAGATCAAGTTCTCACTCTCACATAGGCAAAGGAACTACTTTACCAATAGTTGAAACCAATAAGGGAGAATGTTTTTAAGACATCAAGGTTGAGTGGAGGGAACAACAAGTGCATATAATTTTGTATGATAGGAGAATAATCAGAATATCCTTTGAACTCAAAAGGTAAATTACTCCACTCCATATGCCTTGCCATAATTTAAAAGTAGAGTCTTGAGCATTTGAGTCATTGTCCATGGTATGTATACTAGAATGATGAGAATGGTGTATATAACCTATGAATCACCGATTCTGGCATAAACATTGTGACACGTTTGATGTTCAAAACATAAGATATCAGGACACCGCAAAAACACACACATAATCAACATCACAAAAAATTGTTTACCTAAAAACAAAGTTAAGACTTTTCAATTTTCAAATGATAATGACCCTCACCAATAGAATACTAAGAGGGATCATTTTACAATGTAATCTTTACGAAAGAAATCTCAAGATAAGAAGCTCAACCATATCCCTTAAAAGTTAAAACAACTAGTTAAGTCCTATGAAATTGAAAAAATATTGAATCTTGCAATATTTTTAAGTTGACCTTTTAAAAATACCTTTTTAATTTATGATAGAAGTATGTGAGAAGATGAACCATGTGTCAAAGAGATGTCCAAGCCATGTTAAAGAGGTGTTTGAGAAAGAAAAACCATTTATTAATTGCAACACGGTGAAGGGATGTCTAACACATATCCAAGACATATGTGACAAGTGTTGTGTCCGAAAATGTCCCACACCGTAACATGTCATTCTGCAAAGGTGTTTGTGCTTTATAGTATATTACACAGTGTAACAGTTGTGTCTTTTAAGTTTTCCTATAAATAAATTAATTAAATAAATAAATAAAATTAATTAGGTCATAATTTCCCACTATATAAATCAAATTTTAACCTAAAGCAGTTTTTACAAAACACTTTCTGTCCCTTTTTCTTTTATTGATGCACAAGAATCCTAACAGAGCAATCGGAGGAGGAGTTCTAGAAAGTATCAGAAACGTCACAATTGTTAACGCAGAACGCTTGAACGACTACATTAAGGTAAGGGATGAGTTACTCACACTTAGGGATTAGAAGAAGCATGTATAGGGATCCTTGGAGGATCAATTCTGAGTTATTTTGGGTTGTTTTTATAAAATTTTACTTCATGAACCCTTTCAAATTGAATATTTCATACGCTAAATTAAGTGTAATATCTATTATCATGAAATTTCATATTTTTTTTAATTGTCAATTATCATTACTTGATTTCTTTTTGTATATTAACGTGTATGATTTTCGTTGCTTTACGCTTGTGAATTACCACTTTTTTTGGAATGTGTCAGTGAATTGTTATCATTTGAATGAAGGATTTGACCCAAATAATTGTATTCCCTTTTGTTTGTAATCAAAATTTATGAATCACACTTATTGTGGCTTTATTGAAATGCAATATATATATCTCACGTTTGTTTTAAATTCCCAATACGTTGTGATTTACAAATGCAATATATATTCCCTTTTGTTGTTGAAATGACAATTCCCACGTACTGTACGCTTTGATTTACAAATGCAATATATATTCCCTTTTGTTGAAATTGCAATTCCCACGTACTGTACTTACACGTTTGTTTTATATATATATATATATATATATATATATCGTGGCTTGAAAGTTTAATCTCACTGTACTTATTCTAAGAACATAAAAAAAATAATAGTAATAATAATAAATAAAATATAGAAGAGTTGCTTTCCAAATGTTTAATGGTCTAAAAAGAATTACATCGGGTAAGAAAAAAGAACCGGTACGTTAAGGTGCAGTATGTATGTTTAATATGTTAATGAATTTTTAATATTAAATTGATAAATGGATTGTGGTAGGTGAACATTCTTTCAAGGTGCAATAATATATGTTAATAATTGGAAATATTAATTCATAAACGGTTGTGCAGTAGTGAAGCTTTAATTTACATATATACACATATAAAGTAGATATCAAGCTTTTTGGTGGAAGTGCCTTGTACGTGATTCCTCGTGGCACTGTTTTTGCTGTTTGAGATTTCCTATAGCAGTTAACATATGTATTGGAGCATTAAGAAACATTTCGAAGTATACAAAATGGTTTGGTACTGTGTTTATTTTTGTCTCAGTGTATTTCAAGTATGCATCTTCACTGAGATGTGTAATAATAATAATAATAATAATAATAATAATAATAATAATAATAAATAAAATAAGGTTATAGAAATGATTGCTTCATAGTGATTATTTTTGTTACTTTATAAATTAATTGTTGTAGAAATTTTTTTTATTATTTTGTTGAATTAATATATTTTAATTTAATTTATATATTTTTTTGTTTTGTTTTGTTGCGTGAAGTAAATGTTATTATTGAATGATATGTATAGGATGTATGGGATGCGATAAATTATTTTATTATGAAATTTTGATTGGGATTGTGTGCAAGTGATAATCATTTGGTACGTAATGGACTGTGAATTACATGATTGTTGAGATGCTGTATGTATTGAGTTGTGAACTATGAATTATATAATTACACAATTGTAAGACCCTTTAAGGACGATGAGTTAATGTGCGATGAGTTGTGAAGGGATCCACTATGGGAACCCGACGAGTTTAACCACTTGAGTCACGATGAGTTAAAATAATTTTAAAAACAATAATTGGGATTTTGAAAAAAATTGAGTAGTTGTGTGCATTGCATAATTCATAGGCAGAGTCTGTGTGTTCAAATATATTTTTTTTTCTGGGTTGAACCCTAATCAGGAGGGAGAAGCCCCGATGGACCCTTCTGAGTGTAGGCCTTGGGGGTCACCCGGTTTGAGTGTTTCTTTAAGTCTGTGTCGATCTCACATCGCTGGAGCATTCTCGCAAAACAGCATGACCCTGACTGGTCTCCCTATGATTTTAGTTAGTGAGAGTGATCTGACATACCCATTGTGTGGTGTGCCTTGTCATGTACTCCTAAGCGCCCGACAAGGTTTTTCACTGAAAAATGGTACCACATTGCATGTAGGCTTGAGTCTAGAGTATTTGTTGCATAACACATGTGTTTGACTTTCATTGAGTTCACAATTGTGGTTTGATGTTATTTTCTGGAGTGTGTGAACTTGAATGGACGTGAATAATGTGTGTGATTTTGCGAAGTGATATGTTATTTATATAAATTCAACTTTGAGTATTATATGTTTTACATGCTTTAATGTTTTATTATATATGAATGTGATAACTCATTCCCGATGTATGTTTGTATTTGGGCTAATTGTCATTTTGTTCTTGTGAGCCATCACAAGATGAGTTTCACGCTAGAGATGAAGAGACTTAGTCTGTGATAGGGATATGCTCTAATAAGTGTGACATTGGGGCATAGGATTGTACTTCACATGTTATAATTTCTGTGAATGATATGATTGCGTTATATTTTTTATTTTAATTTTTTTGTTATTCAGAATGGACGACCTCGTTTTGAGTCAGAATAACCTTTTTTTTTATTCGAACAATTTCTACTATGTTTTCACTTAGTGGATGTGAACCTTTTATCCTTTTAAATTGATCTAAAGTCAATATGTTTTTAGAAGAAAAAAAATTACATGATTTTATTTCCTTTTATTCGTTATTTGTGAGGGTAGAGGGTGTCACAACACAGTGCAACTATACTATACCATTTATTTGAGTGCCTTCAGAAATGATGCAGTGCGGTTATACTATACCACATAATCTTGGGGAGAAAAGGGCTTCCAACTAAGGTAAAAGACAATAAAAAGGATAAATGTGTTTTTTGTAAATTACATTTTCAAGCTCTTTTATTAAAATGCGACACATTCCATGTCGGCAATATTGTAATCCAGTACCAATAAGAGGTACTTCAGCAACCTTCTTCCTATAGACCCTAAAAAATTGGCATAGCAAATGAAATATGCCGCAACATGGCAAGCATAAAAAACAACTCAAATAAAACATGGAGACATACAATCAAACAAAGCATAATACTTTATAGTAAAATATCCTATACTCACCTATCAGTTGCCACACTAATCAGTTCTGCATTTCTCTCAAGTAGCACATATAGAAACCCTAGAAATTCAATCGGTTTAGCTTTGACCTGCCAAGTTTCAAAGTACAGATATCAGGTATAGGCCAACAGATGTAAATGTAGCAAAGTTTAGAGGCAGATATCATAATCATGGACAAAGTAAATGGAAACAAATCCATAAGTAAATGTTATCAATATATACAACACAAATACAACAAGCAACATAAAACATAATGACCACATCTTGAAGGATAACAATTTCTAACCATTTGCTGAATATCACATCTTCCATGAGATCTCTGCTTGTGCATGATACCTTTAAGGGCTCAAAACATTCATGCATCACCGAAAGAGCAAGATTGAGCTTGTTGTAACTTTCTGCCAATAAGTCACTTTGACTACTACCAAGTTCACAACTGTCAGGGTTGATAAACTTCACTAATTTCCTAGTTAGATCATCCACACTCACTGAAACTGGCTCTCCCAATAATTTAGGCCCTCATATATCTAGATAAAATAGACACCATAATGTAAAATAGAACAGTTTTCCTAAAAAAATTTCAATGAAGACACAGAACCTACAATTGTTTCTCTGGCACATTTCATCTGCTTGTCAAATCATAGCAAGTAACGCCACTAGTTCATTGTATGAAGAAGTCACAGAGGGACGGGGCGAAAATAGATTGGTTATGCTATAAAGAATTGGGGAATGGTGATATTAGGTGTTGCTGCTGGTGTAATTTTTACAAGAAGGTGGAGGGCACAAAGAGATTCCCAACGCCAATGTTGGAGTTGTTTTGTTAGTTGCCACTTTTTCAGATATTATTATGCAAGATCATCATATATCTGCAGCTCCATTTTTCGGGCACCTAACATGATCTGCATAAGTTTGACAAAGATGACACCAGATTTACACATGCAGACAAATATATACTCACGACACTCTCGGGCATGGATAAAATATTAAGGTAAAAAAAAGTGTAGCTGATACGAATAGCGGTAAGGAGCTGCAAATAGTAAGGCCCAAGAAGCAAAGCAACACTCCCATTCATAGTGAATAGCAAATCATGCACGCATGCATGTACGTAGGGGGCACAACACTAGCATAGTATCTTCTAGAAGAAGTTTAATAAAGGAATATCATTAGGATATTGTTGAATCTGTTAGCTTTCTGTTAGAATGTTAGCTTGTTGTTATACCTGTGGAGTAGCAACTATAAATGTATGAAAAGCCTCTGTGAATAAGAAGGAAGAAGAATAAGCATTTCCTCTATTCTCTCTCTATATCTCGCTTTCGTCTATTCTCTCTAGGGAGGTTACTTAGGCCTCGAAAGCCAAGCTCTAACATTGGTGCTTTCATTGCACAACAATGGCGGATGCGACGCGCTCCAAGGTGTCATCAGAACGCCTGGAAGACACAATTGCGAAACTCACAGCTTCGCAGCTCACCATGAATTCGAAGATTGATGATCTCCTTCATCGTATGTCGCAACTCGAAGTGAACCAGCAACCACCGCAAACGCCACCATCTTCATCGACAGGACAGACGCCGCCATCGCACAATCCAGTGCATCGTATGAAGCTCGACGTCCCAAGGTTTGATGGTTCTGATCCAACTGGTTGGACCTTCAAGATCACGCAATTCTTTGAGTACCACTCCCCGCCAGATCAGGAACGATTGACGATAGCTTCCTTCTACATGGAAGGGCCAGCCCTTGCGTGGTTCCAATGGATGCACCGCAATGCGCAGCTCTCCTCGTGGTCAGCGTTTCTCCATTCGTTACATTCCCATTTTGCTTCGTCAACATATGAGGATCCCACGGGTTTGTTGTGCAAGCTTCAACAACGTTCGTCGGTAAGCGATTATTTGTCCGAATTCGAGTCTCTGGCGAATCGTATAATGGGTCTTCCAGCACCGTTTGTGCTGAGTTGCTTCATTTCAGGGTTGAGCCCAGCCATTCGTTGGGAGGTGCAAGTCCTAAAGCCAATTTTGCTAGCCCAGGCAGTCTCGTATGCTCGTCTCCAAGAAGAGAAGATCCTGGATGCTCATTGGCCTTCATCAGATCGCTCACTGTCGACCACTGCGGGAACCATGACCACACACTCATCATCATCCAACTCCACACCACCTCTTTTGCCAACACCAGTGTGCACATCATCGTCCATTCCCTTCAAATGACTCACGCTAGAAGAGCTCACAGTTCGTAGGGAAAGGGGATTGTGCTTCCAGTGTGACGAGAAGTTTTCTCAGGGTCACAAATGTGCGTCGTCCTTGTTCCTACTGATCACAGAGGATAATGGTTCCATGTTAGAGTCAGTTCAACCGCATGCACCGTCACCAATGCCGGATTTGTTTCCGGAACCGCCATCGGCACAACTTATTTCAAGTTAGGCAAACGGTAATGCGGCCCTTTCCTTCGTCACCTTGAGGACAAAGTGGCGTTTGAAGCCCGCGGGAATGATACGAATAGCGATAAGGAGCTGCAAACAATAAGGCCCAAGAAGCAAAGCAACACTCCCATTCATAGTGAATAGCAAATCATGCACACATGCATGTACGTAGGGGGCACAACACTAGCATAGTATCTTCTAGAAGAAGTTTAATAAAGGAATATCATTAGGATATTGTTGAATCTGTTAGCTTTCTGTTAGAATGTTAGCTTGTTGTTATACCTGTGGAGTAGCAACTATAAATGTATGAAAAGCCTCTGTGAATAAGAAGGAAGAAGAATAAGCATTTCCTCTATTCTCGCTTTCGTCTATTCTCTCTAGGGAGGTTACTTGGGCCTCGGAAGCCAAGCTCTAATAGTAGCTTTTATACTTACATTTATGTTCACACTGAACACAAGGAAGGAACTGTCCAACCTCATCTCCATTAATTTTCCTTTGGCCGCAAATCCTGCAACGACATGATGGACAAAACCAGTCACCATTAGGGATATCCTATACAAAAAAGAAATAAAACAAGCCGAAGGAAACAACTTAGATCCAAGACCAATTATCGGTTTGAAAGTACCAAAATGATATCATATGATAAGTAAAATCAAGATAGCACTGAATATAGAATGATTGAGAAGGTAAATGATTAATCTACCTCCAAACCAAGGAAATTGATTTCTCTTTTGTCCCTTTTCAAGCTGTACCCGTGTTGTCCTTTCAAAACTACTACATCATTTTGAGATTTGTGTTAATATTTAATTGTGAAAAATATGAACACAATTCTCAAAACGACGTCATTTTGAAGGGACAACACGAGGGCAGCTTAAAAAGAGACAATAGAGAAGTCAGATCTCCAAACCAAGACATGTCTTATGAAATGAAGACGGACATTTATCACATAAAATAAGTTCACCACCATAGTGGAAAATAGAACAAATGCAGTCATTCTTGGCTGGAGACAAACCACCGAATGATTTTCCACTAGTTTCCCTTGTGTCATGACCTTGTATCATTTCTATGAGTGATCTACCATCTTCCACTGAATTAGAGGTTTATGATGTAAAAGAGAAGTTGGACCCTCTTTTCTGTTCTTAGCACCCATAGAGGCAATTCATTGCTTTGGCACTAGGGAATGTTGGGCTTTGAATCCCCCAAGCGCTTCCGCTTTTGATTCCAAGTTGATATACTAGCAGCTCCTCCATCCATAGCCTGCAAGTGTGATGATTTACATACTAGTTCACCACTCCAAAGCTTATCAACATTTTCTTCATTTGAAGGTTTCGTGTCAGATATAGCCAATTTAGAAATATTGTTTTCCATACAAAATCTGCATGCTGGATGGAATGTTGGGAATCTCTGATTTTGTGGAGAAATGTATATTATTCCCCTTTTCTTATTAGTTGGAGGTGGATAGTCACTGAATACCCTAAGGTGGTTGAAGTTTGTAGAGTTATGGAGGTACATCTTCTTCAACTTGATGAATTCCAACTTGCATTTCGTCATCCAAATCGAGGAAAAACACACTCCTCTTCCCTGCAAGCTTCCTCATGGTTCAAATGTAAAACACTCACTGCCTCCTCGAGATAACTCACCCCATCATCATCCAAAACATTATTATATCTGACATGCTGCTTCATCTTCTCACACTACAAAATTCCAAAACTCTCAAAATTAAAAAATTAAAAATTAAAAAAAGCACTCTTTCATGTTCACTACTACTACCAAAGCAAGCCATCATAAGGGAAAAATATTGAATCTTTGCAAACCAAAAACGACATGTGTTACAATAGCCTAAAAATAGGGCCAGAAATCAAAACATGCTTGCATCTACATCAAACCCTAAATTTAGGAAGTAAAAAAAGTATTTTTAAATTTCAGAAACTAAAAACCCACACACCCTAAATTCATTCATATGTTTTCTACTTTACTAATAAGAATATTTTTCAATTTTGTTATGACTTTTACCTTTTTCTGTTATTAAATCAAGAAATCAGAAAATTTATCTATAATATTTTTAAACATTTGCAAGAAAAATTAATTATTATTTTTAAATTGTCGTAATAAATTTTATAAAGGTACCAATCATTTCACCTCTAAATTAATTATACAGATATATATAATTCAAATATTATGCTTTAGGAATTTATATTGTATTCAATTTAAACTGAATATCACAAATCCTTTATTTAGAAATAAGGTGCCATTTCCAATATTTTGAGCATTCTAACTAATTAAATTTAAATTTCAAATATTTTAAAAATTAATTTGCTAATAATTAAATTCAGATTTCAAAATTTATTAATTAAATTTATAAAAAAAAATATATCTTTATTGGAAAAGTTTTCATATTATTATTTCTTTTACAGTTTCTACATTTTAAGATATTCCTTTTTTTATTTTTCTATCTTCCGTTTCTCTCTCTTAGTCTTTAATTAAATTCAAATTTCAAACATTTATTATTTCAAGTTTTTCAATTTTTTAAGGCTTAATTATAATTTTTATCCTTTTAATTTCATCAAATTAAAATTTTGATCCCTAAACTTTTATTGTAACATTTGATCCTACTTTTCAAATGTTGTGATTTTGAACTTTAATTTGTAAGCATTGAACTTTATGTTATAGTGGTTGAGTGTTTATTAAATGATGTGGCAAGGTTAATATGTATTTATTAAAACATAAATCCCGACTCCGTGGGAACCGAATCGAACCTGTCCCGACTTTGACGGATAAAAACCGCGTTGACTGGGTTCGGGGTTGGGTTCAGGTTTTCCCTGATAACCCAAAACGGGGGCGGGGGCAGGTATGGGATTACAGATATCCGCCCCGACCCCGACCCCGACCCGCCTCAAATGTTATAATTTGAAAAACCTAATTCCTAAAGGCTAAATCTTATTTTGCGCCGCTACTGCAGCTCTCAGTCCTCAGTCCTCACATTGCTAAACCTAAAACTTGTTCATAGAGGTCTTCAAGGAGAAGTGGAGAACGTGAGGCCGCTCAAGAGAGGACGCAACGTCAACCTCTTGAACCATTCTATTTTTTTAGAGCTAAAAATTAATGTTTAATTTTTTTATTTTAAATCACATTTCAAAAAATATTAAAACTTACTAAAATAATTATTTACCGAACTAGTTAAAAAATGTTATGCAAGTAGTCACAAACAATAGAAATAATTATGTATTGACCGATAAATTTTAGTCTTTGTTAAACTTGTACTAATCATCATGATACCAACAACAACCAATTTCTTATTTCCTTAATACATTAGTGTATTTTTTTTTCTTTCCAAGAAAGTAATGGAAGATATTAGTTTTTCACCATAAGGAATTTACCATATTTCTTCACCAATTAATGAGTCTCCTTCTCCTTCACCTTTACCAATTGATCAAACTTGTTCACCTATTCAAGTTGATCTTGCACCTTCTCCTTCACCTATTAATGTTGATCATATTCCTTCACCTCATGAAGATGAAGTTAATAATGTGGAGGCACAAGGAGGAATATGTAGGCTGAAAAGTAAGATTTGGCAGCATTTCAAAAAAATTAAAGTCAATGGTTTGGACAAGGTTGAATGCAAGTATTGTAAGAAACTTCTTGGTGGAAAATCAAAAAAAGGAACCAAGCATTTGTGGCCGAGATTTGTGTTCAGTACAAGATTTTTATGAGAGGGATGAAGGGCCAAACATTTCTTACCCCCAAGGTCGTGCAAGGAAAACAAGAGTTGGGTGCGGGAACTTATGATGCAGAACGTGCAAGGGAAGAGCTGGCAAAAGCAATTATTATGCATGAGTATCCACTATCAATTGTTGATCACCTTAGCTTTAGGAGATACTCTGCTGCCCTCCAACCTGTGTTTCAGGTTCGCTAGCAAAATCCCTTTTTTTCAAGTATGCAAATAATATATTATAGATACATTTATTGATTTATAACTATTAATAAATGTAATTATTTCCTTTGATGAATGCATTTTTTATTTTAAAATTATCCTTTGATATATATAACTGGTATATTATAAAATAAAATATAGTGATATTTTTCAGGTTCCTACTAGAAACACAATTAAGAAGGAGATAATGAAAATCTATGAGAATGAACGAGCAACAACTTTGAAGTTGTTGGATAGTCTTGATGGAAGAGTGGCCATTACATCAGACATGTGGACTTCAACAAGTCAGAAGAGGGGGTATATGGCTATTACAGCTCATTACGTTGATGGTTGTTGGAACTTACAAAGTCAGATTTTGAGGTAATAAAACGATTTAAACTTTTTATATTATTAGGCCTTTTATTTTATAAAATGATTGAATATGATTATATTATATCTCTTTTTTTTTTGTTTTTATATTATATCTCTATTTTTATGTTAGGTTCATTTATGTTCCTGCTCCTCATACAAGTGATAGACTTTGCAATGTATTGACTGACTGTTTGATGGATTGGAATATTGACACAAAATTGTCCACTATCACCCTAGATAATTGTACCACAAATGATGCTATGATTGATAAAATTAAGGATAAATTGCACTTAGGTAGTTTGCTTAGGGATGGATCTTTACTTCACATGCGTTGTTGTGCTCACATCCTTAATTTGATAGTAAAAGATGGGTTGAAAGTGGTGAAAGAAGGTGTAGAAAATATTTGGGATAGTGTGGCATATTGGACAGCAACACCCAAGAGGAAGGAAAAATTTGAGGAAACTACTAAATAATTGAGAATCCCTTACACTAAGAATTTGGCATTAGACTGTCCAACTAGATGGAACTCAACTTATAAAATGCTTGAAATTGCCATAGGATATGAGGATGTATTTTGTCGATTAAAGCAACGAGAGTCTCAATATACTTGTTTGCCAAGTACTTTACAGTGGCAATTTGCAAAGGATATTTGTGGGAGATTGAAGTTGTTCAATACTATCATTGAATTATTTTCTTCTACTAAACATCCAACTGCTAATTTGTATTTTCCAAATATATGTGAGATTAAGTTGGCAATCAAATAATGGATTACCTCTCCTAACCCAATGATTCAACAAATGGCAAAAAATATGATGATCAAATTTGATAAATATTGGGGTGTGATTCATAATGTGATGGGAGTTGCCACTGTTTTAGATCCTAGGTACAAGATGGAGTTGCTTGAGTATTATTATGAAAAATTGTAAGAGCATGACTCTTTTACTCAAGTGAGGGGCATTCAACAATTGTGTTATGACTTAGTTTTTGATTACCAAATGAAAATGAACAAAGACTCTTTTGGTAGTAATGTTGGTGATGTTACTGGTAGTGAAGTTGTTGGTGATGCATTATCTGAGTATGATAGATTTATTATAAGAAAAAAAAAGGCTAGAAGTTCTTATGTTAAATCAGAGTTAGACCACTATTTAGAAGATGTTTTACCAAGAGCTGTTGACTTTGATATTTTGATGTGGTGGAAGTTTAATGGTGTCAAGTATCCAACACTTCAAGCAATTGCTAAGGATATATTAGCTATTCTGGTATCTATCGTAGCTTCAGAATCCGCATTTAGCACTGGTGGTCAAGTATTAAGCCCACATCGTAGTAGACTTCAATGGACTACTTTAGAGGCTTTAATGTGCGCTAGAAGTTGGTTGTGGAGTGCTGAAAATATAGGTAAAGTTTTATTCATATATGTTGTTAAATTGATATTTGTGTTTATTCAAGAACTAATAGTAGTAATGTAATTTTATAGGTTCTACGAGCTATAAAGTTGTTGCTGAATGTGCTAATGTAATGAATGAAATGGTTTCAGATGATGAAGGTAAATAATGTTCTAAATTTCATTTTTTGTTATTATATAATATAAGCTTTTGTTCTAATTTTTTATTTCTTTTATGCAGGTGAAATGATGGGTGTTGCTGGTGTCACTAATTTGGAGGAATGATTAACATTTATTTGTTGAAAATTTTAAGTTGTTTCTTTTTTTTATTATGTAATTTGAAAGAATGAAACATGTTTAAGTTGCTAAACAAAATGAAACATGTTAAAGGACAACCAACATAGTATATTAATATCTCTTTTTTTGCTAAATAGAATCATATGCTACTTATTGCTAGGACAACATATATTTAGATGATAATGTTTTTTTGGGGGGAAATAAATATGTATGTCCTTAATTCTTCATGGAATACCTAAATTTTATGATTTTAATTGAATGGATTGATTTGTTTTAGTAATTTTTTAAATTATGATAATGATCCCATATTTTGAATTTGGCTTTGTTATTGTTTTTTTTGTTATGAAACTGTTTTTTAGCCTTTTTTATTTTTTTCAATAAGTTTCAATATTTTCTCTCTTTTTAAAAAAATTTTAATCAATTCTAACGGGGACGGGACGGGGCGGGGAAACCCGACCCCCAACGGGAAGTCGGGAACGGGGTGGGTATGTATTTTTTAATCCCAGTGGGGCTCGGGGGCGGAGTCGGGGATTAGTCACAAAGTCGGGGGACACGGTGGAAAATGCAATACCCGTTCCCGTTTCAACCTGTTGTCATGCCTAAATTATATTAAGTTAAAATTAATATAAAAAAAACAAAAATAAATAAAGGAATTGACGAGATCCTTTTTCCCATGTTTCCTTCTTCCCCTCTTGTTGAACCCATGACAAAACTCCTCCCCTTCCGGTTCCAGTTCCACAGCAGCCGCAGATGGCCACATCTTGGTCGTGCATGCGGCGGAAGACAGCGGTGGTGTGGATTTGCGTGTGGTGGAGCTTAGCTTGTAGCGGCAACGGGGTACTTTGGGGTTCTAATTTGAGTTCTTGATTTCGCGGTGATGAGTTGCTTCGTTGCTTATTTTTCTTTTGTTGGATTTTGTCACACAGGTTTTTGGATTTGGCATTTGAGAGTGAATGATTTTGCGGAGTTAATGGGGTTTGGGGGATGGTCGGTGTTTAAGATGTTATCGGGATTACTTGTTTTTGGGATGATGGCTCTGAGCCACGGTTCCACAAGAAGCACAAGGACATGGTCCTCTCGATTTGGAGCATCGATAATTCTTTTATTTTTTATTAATTAATTTAATTAAAAATTAAGAAATATTATTACATTTATCTTTTTATAAACTCATATTAAATGTGTGACATCATTTAATAAATGATCAGCCACAATAAACATAATGATCAAGATAGACAAATTAACACAAGGATTAAAATAGTAAAATTTAAAAATTAGAAGAAACAAATATTACAATAAAATTTAAGGAATTAAAATTCCTTTGTTTTAGGTGAGTAAGACTTTAGAAATTTTCTTAATATTCAACATTATTTGTTTACAAAGTTTGTTTAAGATTGTTAGGATTCTTTAAATAAGTATTTGTCAAATAATAATGTTATTTTATGTTAGCTACAGTGTTTTTTGACAAAGTATTTTTTCCAAAATCTAAAATCTCAATTTAAATTAACGATTTAACAATTGAAGCAATAATATCTAAATCATAGAATCTTTAGTTCCATCAACTAAGAACCGCAAAAATTTTAATTCATTATATCATAACATATTATGCATTTATATTTGTAATAAAACATATTATCGTGTTCCCTTTAAAAATATGAGTATCTCAATTAAATAGTTTCCCAATTTTCATTTTGTGATTATGTCATAAAAAGATAAAATAGTAAATAAATCATACAAATAACGAATTTAGATAAGTAGTGTAAGACTTGTTAGAGTCTCCATTATTTACTCACAACCTTCCTAAGATGATGATGGAATTGAGGTCAAAGACCAAGATCCGCGAAATGGGTGTACTCAATCTAAAGTAGCATAAAATTAAATTAGAACCACAAAGAAAAAATATAACTATAATTAATTATTGACTTCTAATTAATTCTTTAAAAAAATAACTCTAAAAGTTGTTAATGTTTCCATTAAAATTTATGCCTATCTATTTAACAACTTTATGACATTGTAATACTTTTAACATTTATACACTAAAAAAATTATCAAAATATATATAGTAAATGGGTCAAATATATCTGTAAATTTCTCCCTAAAATTTCTAGTGCTTAAAGAGTAGATTGTACTAACCTAAAGTTTCATTTTATCTCAAGACTTAACTAAAATTTCTAACTTGCTAAATGAAATACTACCAATATCTTTCCAACAATATTTATTTTTATAAGTAAAAGTAATTCCTACCTTAAGTAAGAAACACTAATCTTATGTTGTTTGTTTAACTCCTTTACCTTTTATCTCTTTCTTGTTTTTTTCTCCCCTTCGATTTCTCAACTTGTTCTATATATTTTAGAGCAAATTACATAAACTTCCCTTGAGATTTATTCATATTATACATACATTTCCTCCTTTTTCACATTACTTTGGCCTCCCCTCCCATAACTCTCTTAACTAACATTTTTATCTATTTTATCAAACCCAGAAATACCTTTTATCTATTTCCAACAACCTTATGGAACAACCAGACATTGATGCTTTTTGCATAAGGAATATTCGTGTTACGTTGTGGCACAACGTAGTGACATCACAAGATTCAAGGACACCACTCTAATATTTTCATCTTTAACAAAATGTTTTAAACGTTACTATCTATCTTTTACGAATGGCCAAATGACCTACATGGTCATTTATCTTTGAGTAGAAAGTTTATTTTAGTCCTTTATTTTTTAAAACAGGACAAAAATGGTGCTTCCGTCAATGCAAATTTAACATTGTTATTAAAGCTAAGATAATGGCGGTTAAAAACTATCACAAAATATAATTTTTTTCTCCTTCATCTTTCTCCTCTTCTTCTCCCTTCCTCATCTTCTATCATCATCTCCAACTCAACAACATACAATAAAAATCTTCAACTCCAAAATACCAATCACACACAATCCAAAAAACAAGAATGAATGGTCTCAAAATGGTGGAAAACTAACTCAAAACAAAATTTCCTCAATTAGGGTTCAATCTAATTCTCGACCTCCTCCTCTGCCACGACCACCACATCGTTGACGAGATTCAATTCCCGTTGCACCATTGCATCCTTGTGCTCCATGGCAGATGTAGGTTAGGAGTTTGTGGGGGCAATTGCACCCACAAGATTTTCTTTTCTTTTTTTAAACATATTTAAGAATTTTTTTCCCGCCACAAAAAAGTCTTCGATATATATATATATATATATATAATGAATAAGGAAAATTATAAGATAAAAAAGAGAATATGTTGATATTACTTTTATCACTTATTATTTTAATTTTTTCTATTCCTACACCTCTAGTACTAAATATGTAATAAGTCAATGATACAAAAATACACCTTGACACAATCTCAAACAAATAGAAAAAAAGAAAAATGATCACCTCTTGTTGCTATTTTTTGGATCAACTAGGTCCTGTAGTTTTCTAGAAATTGTTCAATATGGTCATTTACTTTTAAAAGGTTCAATTAGATCTTTTATTTTATAAAATAGATTTAATTTAGTCTCATTATTCTTTTATTTGCTCCAAAAGTTTTAATGAGTAGAACCTAAATTGGTTTTAAATAAGACTAAATTAAACCCATTTTAAAAAATAAAGTACCTAATTGAACATTTTTAAAGTAAAATACCTATTGGAATTATTTTAAAAAAACACATGACCCAATTGAACATGCAAATAATAAGAGTACCAAATTGAACTAGCAAAATAAGTTAGAGGGAAAAAAAATTAAACCACTATATTATAGACTATTTCCCTGTTTTCACAAAGTAAAAATTTTGGATCCATGAGTGCTTTTACTCCCCGGCGTATGTAAGGAATTCCTTGAGTGCGTGATCTCGCATTCGAGTTCATCGTTATGACAACCTTCACAACACGACAGTAATTACAATCACGCATGCAACGAAGCTCTATGATTTTGTTGGTGTAAATCTATCTTGCCTCCCCAACCAAAGCCACTCATCCACATGGCCGATGGTACAATTTTACATCATCGCTCTAGATTTAAACTTGTTGTGATGGGTAACACTTCAACTCCGTCAGCAAACCACCACCAAGAGTTACCACCACCAAGAGTTATACAACTTGTGAGATCCGATTTTATGAGATCTAATTGTGTTGTTGAAAGGCATAGATAGGAGTATGATGGTTGTGAATGTGGGAAAGATAGTTTTTTTTTTTTCAAATTTGTACATATTTGTAGTAAAAACAGTCACTATCTTAATTTCCTATATGATATTAAATGTGTGCACAGACGAATGATCTCTTTTTTAAACACTAAAATAAACTTTTTAAAAGACAAAAGACTAAAATGAATAAAATAATTAAGATAAATAAATAAATAAATCATTTAAACTTTACCAATTGATGTCAAATTTAAGAACAGTATATCCGTAAATATTTTTACACGTTGATGTCAAATTTAAATCTTCCAAAGTAACTGCCTTGTCATCACGTGTCTTCCCTTTGTATAAAGGATCAAGAACAAACAAAAACCACAACACATAAACACATACAGTTAACAACCAAATAGCTAATTAGTATCAATCTAAGCAAAAAAATATGACTGTCAAATTCAAAAATCACACTTCTATGAATCACACATTTTTCATGGCTATTTCCTCGGTCCTCACAGCAATGGCGCGGTGGCTCTCGCCCGTTATTTTCGGCATTCCGATTTTGCTTCGTGATAATAAAAATATTACACGAGTATTGCGGTGAATTGTAATTTGAAATGAGATAATCACGAAATATGTGGTTAAAGAGATTAAGCTTGATAGGCAAATTTCCCTCGTTGGGGCTGTTTTACAAACATTTTCCCAGATTAGGGCTCTTTCCAAAGTATTTTTCAGGGGGTGTTGTTTTTGCACGTACCCAGCATGCAAGTCACAATTAGGAGTGGCGACTTCATGCATGGCTGGCACGTGGCGAAGGCTGGAGGGACGCATCAATACTGTTGGCGATTTCAGCCCACGTGAAGTGGGAAACGCCAGTACTGTTGGCGCCACACTGGAAGCGCTAGTACTCTTGTCGATTTCAGCCTAGGATAGGCAGCTTTTCTGCAGCAGCTAGGGCAGCTTTGCAGCAGGTGTGAAGCAGCTTTGCAGATGGAGTAGCGCTACTCCCTTTGGTGATTTAGGAGAAGGAAGAAAACGCCACTCCCTTTGGCATTTTAGGCTATTTAAATACCACTCCTCTTTCGGTATTTTTCTCGCACTTCACTTTACGTCTGCAAGTTCTTTTCCATTGTTGGCTTTGGCAATCAAAAATATCTGTGGTATGAAATATTTCTTTAAAGTATGCTTTATATTTCATAAACTTTCCATAGTTTTGTTAGTGTGTATTTAAATGTGTAAAATAAAAGAAAAATTAAGTGCTTAATGTTATTTATTTGAAGAAAATTTTATGAGTGAAAATAAAATATTTTGAATATGAAATTTGTAGTACTTTTTTAATTAGATTAGGTTGATATTGATGATTTATTAGTGTGTTAATAATTGATGAACGTTTGATCTTTCATTTAAAAAAAATTGTAGATCATATTTATTTGAAGTATTTTGAGTACAAAATTTATTTTAATATGAAGGTGTAGTATTTTTTTAATTAGATTAGGTCCTTTTGTTGGTGTGTTAAAAATTTATAAGCGTTCAAGTTGAAAGTATTATTTGATGATGCTTTGTTGTTTCTAGTATCATATTTATTTTACTATATTTGTAGTAATTTTGTAATTAGCTATTTTCATTTTGAATTTATTATTGTTAAGATTAATTATTTATACTACTAACTTCGTTCATGAATTATTTTATTTTGTCTTTAAAATTACTATCTTGAAATTTTTTTTTTTTAAGTGTGTCCCATGAAATTAATTTGAAGTTAATTAAATTTTTTTAAAAGAAAAATTGAATGTCAAGTTCCAATAAAGGGACGTTTTGTGATTACATTTTATTAGTTTGGATTTAAGTGTGTTGATGTGAAATTTATTTAAAGTTAATAATTTTGATTACATATTGATTAGTTTAAAATTACTACATTGAAATCATAATTTTTTTTAAAGTGTCTTAATGTGAAATTGATTTGAAGTTAAATTTTATTTTAAAATAAAGTTTTATTTTGAAGTTCCTGTAATGACTTTTTGTGATATCCATTTTATAATTTATTTTACGTGTTAAAATATTGTTTTTGTAGCTACACGATGAATTCGGTTATAACAGTGTTGTATTTCAATGGAAGGGTATATGAAGACAATGATGGTGTAATATTTGAAGGCAGTAAAAAAGCGATTCAGATTAAACGTGGAATTAGTTTCAATGCTTTGAAGAAAAAAATTGGAGGTAAGGTAAAGTTACAAAATAATGAAATTATTTCTACTATCAGCTGTAGATTTTTAGTGTCAGGAAAATATATTGCCTTGCAAATTTGTAATGACGAAGACGTTGAAACAATGCTGGAAAGTTTTAAACAACAAGACCAAATGTCAGTTCTAGAATTGTACATAGAAAAGGATGTGGCTAGTGGTTCAATGTTTCATTCTATAAATTCGCTTACATCATGTGGAAATTATTTATCTAATGATGAGACACAACCGCCAACAAATATGAGCAATTTAAATATTGACGAAGACGATGATGATGATGATTATCTTGTGTCTAACTCATACGTTGAAGAGTCTTTAGACGAAGATGACAGTGTTGACGGTATATCTGATACAGACGATAAAGTCGCTGATATTCCTCAACCAGTAAGAATTGTTCACCCAGTAGAAGGTATAACTTGCTGTATAAAAAAATTAGACAATACATTTATTATTTGATGACAATTGTATTTAATGCTAAATAAGTATGATTTGAATTTTTATTTTGAACTGTTAGGTGCACAATGAATTGAAAATCCATTTTGGAATGATGCTTTACATTATAACAATATCAACTAGAGTTATCCTGATGAGGAGGACATTTGCGGTTTGGAGATGCCGTCAACCTTTAATGTTGGCCAAGAATTATATGTTGGCATGGAATTTGATAGTAAAGATGCGGTCAAAAATGCAGTCAAACAATATGTTATGAAGGTGCATCAAAGTTTTAAAGTTGTTGAAAGCAAATCGAACAAGTATGTGGTTTGTTGCTTGAATAAAAATGCAAAGTGTCCTTGCCCTTTCTATATGAGGGCAATTTTATCTAAAAAAACAGATACGTGGAAAGTCACACAATGGGGTGGACCACACACATGTCTGAATATGACCATGACACAAGATCACGAGAAACTTAATTCAGATTTAATTGCCTCTTGTGTAGTAGGTACGTATTTTATGTTCATATTATGTTCATTTTTTGTTAATTGTCATTTAAATTTTGTTATGTTATTGACAGGCATGATCAGAGAAGATCTATCAATAAAAATTTCTTTGATTCAAGAGAGGATTAACAGTGAATTTGCGTATAAGGTGTCATACAAAAAAGCGTGATTGGCGAAACAGAAAGCCATTGCAATTGAATATGGCGATTGGGATGAGTCATATGCGAAACTTTCGTCGTGGCTAACACACATGCAAAATCATTCTCCTGGATCATATTTTCAAGTACTACATGATGATTTTATCGTTGGGAATATGGTTAGTCGCGAACACCGTCAGTTTCATAGAGTTTTTTGGACTTTTGGTCAATATAAAGAGGCTTTCAAGTACTGTAAGCCAATCATACAAGTTGACGGCACACATTTGTACGGGAAATACCGTGGGACCCTCTTAATGGCCACATCACAAGATGGAAATGGTGGTGTCCTTCCTCTAGCATTCGCGGTGGCTGAAGGTGAGACGTTGACAGCGTGGTCATGGTTTTTGGCACACTTGCGTGAACACGTCACAGATAAAAATGGTATTTGTCTGATATCTGATCGACACGCGAGTATAAAGTCCGTTGTCGCTAATGAAGCACTTGGTTGGCAACCTCTCCACGGTTATCATGTCTACTGCGTGCGACACATAGCAAGCAACTTCAATCGGAAATTCAATAATGCAAAACAAAAAGAAATGTTGAAGAAATTGGGTAAGATTTCATATTTGATGGTCACGTTTATTTAACTTTCATATATACTTAAAATTGTTATTTATAACTAATTTTATGCAGCCTACACTCCTTGCTGGCACATTTTTTTATCAAAATTTAGAAAAATTTTGTGAAATGAGTCCAGCCATAGCAACATGGATTGATCGCATTTCAAAGGAAAAATGGATGATGGCTTATGATAGAGAAGGACGTCGATATGGCCATATGACAACCAACTTCTCAGAATGTATCAATAAGGTTTTGAAGGATTGTCGCAACATTCCCATAACAGCATTGGTCAAATCAACGTACAGTAGGTGTCGAAAGTACTTTGTTGAGTGTGGCCGCCAAGCCCAGAGACAGTTAAATGAAGGGCAAGTATATTGTTCAAAGCTTGTTAAAGAACTTAGAAAAAATCAAGAACAAGCTTGTTCGCACATCGTTCGCGTGTATGACATCCACTCCACAAGGTTTGAAGTAGAGGAGACCTTCGATCCTATTACGCAACATGGCGGACAAAAGTGGGCAGTTAACTTGAATGGTCATTATTGTCAATGCGGAAGGTATTCTACGCTTCACTATCCATGTTCACATATTATTGCAGCTTGTGGTTACGTGAGCCTGAACTACTACCAATATATAGATGTTGTTTATACAAATGAGCACATCTTAAAAGCTTACTCCGCACAATGGTGGCCTCTTGGGAATGAAGCAGCTATTCCTCCTTCTAATGACGCATGGACACTTATCCCTGACCCTATTACAATTCGTGCGAAAGGTCGGCCAAAATCAACAAGGATAAGGAATGAGATGGATTGGGTCGAACCATCTGAGCACCGACAAAAATGCAGTAGATGTGGAACCGAAGGGCATAACAGGCGTCGCTGTCCAATGCAATCTGAGCGTGGGAGTTGTTCAAATCATTGATTTATGTATATTAGTCGAGTGACTTGTATTTGTTTAAGTTCTCTTCAATGTATTGAATTTCTGGGGTTGAATAAATTTGTTAGTTAAAAAAATTACTTATTTTGGTTTATGTACATTAGCTATTTGTGGGGTTCAATGAATTTGTTAGTTAAAAACATAACCATAAACCCTAACCTTAACCCTTAATCCTAAACCCTAAGCCCTAAAACCTAACCCCTAACCCCTAATCCAAACCCGTAAGCCTTAAACCCCTAAGCCCTACCCTAACCCTCACACTACCTCAAAAACCTAAACCCTAACCCCAAGCCTTAAACCCTACGCCCTAACACTAACCCTACCCCAAACACCACCCTAAACCCTAACCCCGATCCCTAAGCCACATCCCAAATCCATAAAACCTAAACCTAAAACCTAACCCTAACCCCTAATCAAAAACCTAACCCTAACCCCTAATCAAAAACCTAACCCTTAAACCCCTAAGCCCTAACCCTAACCCTCCCCCAAACACCTAAACCCTAACCCCAAGCCCTAAGCCACATCCCTAATCCATAAAACCTAACCCTAACCCCTAATCCAAAACCTAACCATTAAACCCCTAAGCCCTAACCCTAACCCTCCCCCAAACACCTAAACCCTAACCCCAAGCCCTAAGCCACATCCCTAATCCGTAAAACCTAACCCTAACCCCCAATCCAAAACCCTAAGCACTAACCCTAACCCCTAATCCAAAACCCTAAGCACTAACCCTACCCCTATCACTACCTCAAACACATAAACCCTAACCATAACCCTCCCCCAAACACCTAAACCCTAACCACAAGCCCTAAGCCACATCCCTAATCCTAGCCCTTAATCCAAAACCCTAAGAACTAACCCTAACCCTAAAACCTAACCTCAACCCCTAATCCAAAACCTAACCACTAACCATAACCCTAACACTACCTCAAACACCTAAACCATAACCCTAAACCTTAAACCTTAACCATACCCCAAACACCTAAACCCTAACCCCTCAACCTTAAACCCTAAGCCCTAACCCAAACCCTCCACCAAACACCTAAACCCTAACCCCAAGCCCTAAGCCGCATCCATAATCCCTAAAACCTAACCCTAACCGCTAATCCAAAACCCTAAGCACTAACCTTAAACCCTAAACCCTAACCCCTAATCCAAAACCCAACCCTTAAACCCCTACGCCCTAACCCTAACCCTACCCCACACCCCTAAACCCTAACCCCAAGCCCTAAGCCACATCCCTAATCCCTAAACTGTAATCCCTAAGCCTAATCTCTAATCCCTAAACCCCTAACCGTAACCCCTCAGCCCTCAACCTAAACCCTAATCCACAACCCTATGCCATAAAACTTAAACCCAAACCGAAAACCATAAACCCCAAACCCTAACCCTCAAACCCTAAAATGATGAACCCTACAGCATAACACCTCAACCCTAAACCTAGGTTTAGTGAAATTGGGAAGTCCAATGTTGTAGTTAAGGGTATTCAAATTGATAGTAAAGGAGAACTATCTACAATGATGAACTATGGTCTTAGTCAATGTGGAGTATCTGCACATATGGCGTTGGTGTTCGGCTTTAGTTACTAAAACTACTTATTTTTCATTTGTCTACTTTAGTTTTATTTGTAAACTTAGTTTATTATTATAGTTTGATGAGCCACATAAACTCTATACATTAGTAAGGCATAATAAATAAGATGCGATAGATTAACTGTCAAAATCAAATGTCTTACAAACAACAACAAATTTACACAGAGACATCAAAATAGTCATTATGGTGTCCGTGATGTCGTGAGGATGTTCCACATGGTCGATCCCATCTTCGCGCTTGATGATCAGGATTTCTTCTACCGCGTTGTCTCCCCGCTTCTGCTTGCTTAGCCTCAGCAGAACACTCCTAACGCAAATCAACACCTAATAAGTCGCTCATATCAGGTATTGCTCCGGGTACATTCCATTGCGGAGCAAATGGGGCGTTAGGTGTTGCCATGGGGGCATCGTGCTGCTGTGAAGGAGTCATAGTGGGCCATGAAAAATGAGGTTGTGTTTCCACAACACCACCGAACGAATGTTCGCTCGCAGAAGTATCAGTGTGATGACCTTCAAAAGGATATTGATACATCTGTGAAGGATATTCGGAAAATGTTGTTGGCGTGTAATACATTCCATGACCACGCTCCATCATTTGTTGGGAATATTGTTTCGCTTCAATAGGCTCCCTTCGTCTGCCTATGCCCCGAGTTTCAACACTTGACTGAAGAATATGAAACTCTTGTGCTGGGAATTCACGCTCTGATGCTGGACCATGTGACATTGGCTCAGTGATTCTCTCTTGCTCTTCTGATATAATCGCTAACTTATCCACGTAAGGCACGAGATCATCAACTGTCAATGTGTTCCTCCCTTGTGGTGACACCATATACTGTAAAGTCTCCACAACTTCACCCTGCAATTATTAGCTTCAAGAAATTAATGCTCATGCTTAAGAAAATAATTAGAAGTTAAACATTGAAAAACAGATAAATACCAATGCAGTTGTGTTTGCATTGTTTGGGTCGACAAACATCTTTATTTTACGCCTATACCACACCATGTAGTCTGAGTTAAAACCCAGTAGGCCCCCCTGTCGAGGATAAACGTCGATCCTAAACTCAGCTCGATTGTTCCACTGACTAATCATTGGGGCCAACAGGTGGAACCAATTCTCATCTTGTTTGTATTTGAGCGTTATGCCATAGAGATTCTGCGGTTGCGAAGGACACCCGGGAATAGGTTGTTGCAATCCAAATTGTCGTAAAACTCTATCGGGTTAGTGCCACTCAACAACATGGAAACAAATCAGTGGCACCACCGCGAACCAGGCTACACTTCCAACCACACAAATTGGAGGCAACGCTGCCATCACAGTTGTTGTGTATGGCTCCTAGACAAATTGCGTATAACAACACACTTGTCAATTTTCAGTCAAACATAACATATTAACATTTCATTTAACCATTACATTACGATGTTCTTACCTCATGTCGTTTCATCAGATCCAATTTGCGACGGAAAACTCTAAGATCATCATTGTCAATATGTTGATTTCTACGTCGCAGCCACCTACAATAAAAATGAAATCATCATTGTCAACACGTTCCATCATTAAATATTTTTAATTCAAATCTAATTTTTTAAACGACAAACCTGTGTCCGAGTGGTTTATTTTCTATGACAGGAGGCGTCCTCTTTAGAGCCAAAGCCGTGCATCGTTCCCATGCCCACATTTGGATTAAGATGCACATACCTCCGATTGATTTAACTTTGTAATCGGTGGCGCTACACATCTCTCTATATAAATATGCAAGCACGGCAGGTCCCCACGCATACGTGCTGCACTGTTCAAAGTCACGTAAAAATTGTAGGTACCTTAAGGAAACTCTGCTACTACTTTTGTTAACAAAGAAGATACCTCCTATGAATCGATGGATCCACGCACGGGTAAACCTTTGTAATTGTTCAATGTTACCCTCATCAATATTTATGTGAGAAAAATGGTGAGCCAGCCAACTTAATTTGACCATACTGCCTTCAAGTTCGCCTTCCTGTGGTCTGACTCCTAATAATTCTTCACATAAGTCGACCCAATCAAGATTTTTTGAACCAATTAGTGGTGCCCCGTCAGTACGAAGACCTAATAAAACTGACACATCTTGGAGAGTAATGGTAGCCTCTCCGCATCTCAGGTGAAACGTGTGGGTTTCGGGCCTCCATCTTTCAATGAACGCACTAATTAAGGCCGCATTTATCTTTAGGTATCCCATCTTCATTATCCAATAAAACCCAGATTTCCGAAGCAGAGGAACAATTTCCTCTGGTATTTGTTCTTCATCTTGATACATCGGGACTGCTCGTCTGATGTGTAGTTTTCTGTCTGGTTCCCCATTCCAAACATGTTCTGAAACATGTTTGGGTTGCATCCACAAAACGTCACCCTCAATTGGACCAGACCTAGTTTGTATACTTGATGAGCATGACGACGAAGATGCCATTGATCCTACAAAATAAAATATAATACAATTAATTGACGATAAAATTTATACATTAATTATACATACACAAATTAAGTATATTTACAAAAAAATAATTAAAATAAATTCAAAATATACTCTTCAAATAAGAAATTATATTTTTTAAATTTCAATAAAAAAATATATTATACAAATAACCTAATTCATATATATTCTATAAATAAATTAAATTGCAAACAAATATAAATTTAAATATATAAAATAATATTTATATTTTCAACTAAAAATTAAAATAATATATATACAAAATTAATGACTTCAAATAATTATGAGTAAAATAATTTAACATACAAAATCAATAATTTAAAATACGTAAAACTATTCTAATTTAAACATAACATATGAAACTAATAATAACTAAAACTAACGTAATATAAAAAATTTAATTCTAACCTAATTTAAAATTACTAATTTACACTACATAAAATTATTCTTAATCTATCATGACAAATATTTAAACTAAATGTAATCTACCATATACAAAATTAATGACTTCAAATAATTACGAGTAAAATAATTTAACATACAAAATCAATGATTTAAAATACGTAAAACTATTCTAATTTAAACATAACATATGAAACTAATAATAACTAAAACTAACGTAATATAAAAAATTTAATTCTAACCTAATTTAAAATTACTAATTTACAGTACATACAATTATTCTTAATCTATCATAACAAATATTTAAACTAAATGTAATCTACCATATATAAAATTAATGACTTCAAATAATTATGAGTAAAATAATTTAACATACAAAATCAATAATTTAAAATACGTAAAACTATTTTAATTTAGACATAACATATGAAACTAATAATAATTAAAATTAACATAATATAAAAAATTTAATTCAAACCTATTTTTAAATTAATAATTTACAATACATAAAATTATTCCTAGTCTATGATATCAAATATTTAAACTAAATGTAATCTACCATATACAAAATTTAAACTAAAGCTAATCTAAACTTAATAAGTTATGGTACCTAAAATTATTCCTAATCTAAAATTAATAAATTATGGTACCTAAAACTATTCCTAATCTATTATATAAAAAATTTCAACTAAACTTAATCTATCATATATAATTATTCCTAATTTACCATATAAAAAATTATTCCTAATTTACCATATAAAATATTTAAACTAAATCTAATCTACCCTATAACATTAAGAATTGAAACTAAACTATACAAAATTATTACCTTACACTACCTAAAACCATTTTATTATCAGAATATAAACATCTATATAAATAAAAACATACAAAAGATTCAATATATAACTTACAAGTTTTTAGGAAAATGGAAGAACACCAACAGGAACAGCAGCAAGCAAGCAGTTCTCTCTCCACACAAGTATTTCACTCTCTCGGATAACAAGCAAACTCGAAAGCAAGGAGCAAGGAATGCAGGCAAAGAATGAATGTCATAACCCAGCTTATAAACGAAGAACAACACAAAACGCCAATGGCATCAGCGACTTAAGCAGGCACAAATCGCCAATGGGTGTTGCGTTTCCTCGGCAAACCTGCAGAGCTAGCTTCTGCAGCTGCACCTAGGCTACTGCTACACTGCTTGACGGGACTTTACACAGCAGGCACAAAGCTCCAACAGCACTGGGGCGTCCCCGTGCTGAAATCGCCAACGAGGTTGGCGCGTCCCTCCACCGTTCGCCACGTGTCAGCCATGCATGAAGTCGCCAACAGTACTGGCGCGTCCCTCCAGCGTTCGCCACATGTCAGCCATGCATGAAGTTGTCACTCCCAATTGCGACTTGCATGCTGGGTACGTGCAAAAACAGCACCCCCTGGGAAATACTTTGGAAAGAGCCCTAATCTGGGAAAATGTTTGTAAAACAGCCCCAACGAGGGAAATTTGCCAAGCTTGTATGTGATTCCGTCAATGCCGTTGACTCATGAACATCTGCAGCAGGTAAGTAATCACCCAGTTATCCTCGTGTCATGCTTTAATTGACTAGGACCACAAGCGACGTGATGATCCCCGACCATAGTATAATCTCAAGTGAATGTCATATATAAAAAAATATTTCTTATGGAAGTTTCATTTCCTAAATTCCTTAATGCTTAAATATATTTTTTTTTAGTGTTTTTTTTTCATTTTTGATCTTTATATATTTATTTTTTAATTTTAATCATTTTAAGTTTGTATTTTTTTAATTTTTATTTATGTAAGATATTTTATTTCTTTTTAATTCGTGTAAGTTTATGTTTTTTTCCATTTTAGGGCGGGGAGTAAAAATCTTCCAAGGGAAGCTATTAGAATTTAGGAAAGGCTTAAAGATGTTTGTTAGTATTTTTTTTCATTTTTGGTTTCTATAAGTTTATTATTTTTCTAAGTTTAGTCATCGTAAGTTTGTGTTTTTTTTTTCAAATTTTGTCTAAGATATTTTGCTTATTTTTAGTCATTGTAAGTTTGCATAAATTAGAATCTTAAAGGGACTAAAGTTGAAGGAAAAAAATTACATGGATTATAAATGAATAAAAAAAATTTATAGGGATCAAAATTGGAAAAATGTCAACTTACATAGACTAAACTTAGAAAAAATGAACTTACAATAACAAAAAATTAGAACAAAAATGTTAATTTACCATAATCCAAAACATTTTTAAGCTTTTCCTAAATTCTAATAGTTAAATCTTTTTTGTTTTCTTAATCCATTATAGTTTACTAGGTATCATTGTTTTTTGGATTTGTTTGGATGGTTTTTTTTTCTCAAATTGATCCAAAATAAAAATAAAAAAGTCACTCAAAAAAACTGAAAATTGAACCAAACTGATTATTTTTGGATTTGTTTGGATGATTTTTTTTCTCGAATCGATTGGTTCGATTTGGTTTGCAATATGTGTTTTTGAAATCGATCCAAATCAAATCAAACTCTAAGACTTGTGATAACACTTATATTACTTTAGTGTTATGTATTTTATGCGTGTACCATTTGACTTTTTTAGATGACTTTTTTAAGATATGTTTGATTTAAAATAGATGAAATTTTACATGCTTTTGTTGTAGAAGATTTAGCATATCAATAATAAGTTTCATAGATTGTTATCAACAATTTTTTTAATGTAATTTTATTTAAAATATGAAAAAAAAGTATATAAATTTTAATGAAATAATATTTTAGTAAAAACTACAAAATCAAACCGAACCAAACAGCAAAATATTGGTTTGGTTTGATTTGAATTTTATTTTAAGTGAAAACCGAATCACATATATTTTTAAAGTTTAGTTCGAATGACTTTTTAATGAAAAATCGAACCACATATGAACCTTCCTTCAGTCAAGAATGTTGGATTGGGCTACATTTTCCAGAATTGGGAGTTTAATGTTGTTAATGTAGGAGTAAGTGAAGGAAAAAAGAAAACTTACATTTTGTGATGGTTCTTATCTATCAATACCTTTATTTTATTAACGTTATTAAAATTGCACGAATAGAAGGACTATTTAGGCTATTTTTTAAAACATAAAAGAACAAAATAAACTTCCTAAAATATAAAGGGTCAAATCAAGCAAATAAAAAAAGGTAAATGATCAAATAGGTATCTAAATATTAAAATATCATTCTATTCTCATCCACCTATTATATGTTATACGTCAATTTTTGGGACTTTTACCAAAAAGGTGTAAAAAAAATTGATTTTTCCATTTGGGGGTCAATTTTAAATTATTATAAAAGATGAATAAGTTGTAACAAATGTTATGACTTATGTGTTAAAAGTCATAATATCGATGACTTATTATTATTTTTTATTGAAGTTGTGAAATTTTTTAGACTTCAATTTAATTTTTTTATTTATGACTTCAAAGTCATATATGTTTTTTTTTAACTTATGACTTTGAAGTTGTAAGTTTAGTTTTTTTTTTCTAAGACCTTGAAGTCCTATTTTTTATTTTTTATTTTTTTTACATTTAAATTTTTTTATTTTAGGATTTTTTATTTACTTGTATTTTGTTTTGTGTTCAATCTTTTAAAAGAATTGTAAATAATTTTATTTATTTAAATATTAAATAAATATTTTAATTTTAGTTATCATTAGTTTTATTTAGTATCTTGTATATATTTTTTATGTGATTTTATTTAATATGTTATATATATTTTTAATATTTTTTATTTAAAATATTTTATACATTTAAAATTTAGATAATTTTTTTAATAATTTTATTGAATTTGATTTTTTTTGTAAATGAAAGAAATAATATAGTTTTAGGATTTTTTTATTTACTTGTATTTTATATTATTTCTTTCATTTACAAAACAAATCAAGTTCAATAAAATTATTAAAAAAATTATCTAAATTTTAAATATATAAAATATATTAAATAAAATAATATTAAAAAATATATAAGATACTAAAAAAACCATATAAAAATATATACAAGATATTAAATAAAACTAATAACAAGTAAAATTAAAAATATTTATTTAATAATTAAATAAATAAAATTATTTATAATTTTAAAACAAAATAGAAGAAAATACAAGTAAATAAAAAATCTTAAAACAAAAAATTTTAAATATAAAAAAATAAAAAATATGACTTTAAAGTAGTAAAAAAAAACTAAACATATTATTTTAAATGTTCTAAATTAAAAAATATATATACAACTTTAAAGGCGTAAATAAATAAAAAAAAGTTAATAAGTTGTAACAATTATAACTTCTAATACAAATATTATTATTTATCTTATTTTCAGTAATAATTTAACATATACCTAAATAAAAGAATAAATAAAAAATTGTAACTTTTGATAAAAGTCTCCAGATTCTCTTTCCTCGTTGAAATTGCTTCATTTACCCATACCCTTATTCAATCAATAAACTAATAACATCTCTTCCAACACTTCACCTTCCCCCCATTTCCAGACCTAATTCTTCCCCTCACGCAAAAATTGCTTCTTTTTTTATGTCACTGTTTTGCTTCGTTCCATTTCCACCTCACATTCCTTATCTTCCTTCTTCTCAATCGTTGTTGAGTTTCAGTTTTCGATTATTAGAACCTAATTTTAGAATCCAAAAAAAAATAAAAATGAACACGTTAATCTTAACGCCTTCTACAAAGCTACACCCACTCCACCTCAATCCTCGTCGTAAAAGTGTTTCCTCATTGCCACGCCACAACCACTTTCACGGAGGAGCAACAACACAGGCCAGCTTCGTATCTGAGCCCTCTTTGCGCGACGTTGTGCGAGATTCTGGGAATCCACAACGTAGCGTCCTACGCAACGATGATTATTGTATTTGGCTGTGGTTCTTGTTGATTCACCTATTGGATCATATATTTTTTAAGTAATCAAGCAATTTCTGTGGAGTTTTAACCGCTTAAATTGTTTAATACTCTTAAAAAAAAAAAAGCTGCGGATTTAAATTATAGATTTTTTAGTTCGATCCGCTTATTAAATAGATTTTATCTGCTGACCCACTAACTTTTTACATATTAACATAAAAAAGTATATAATACTAATAAATAAAAGCAAGATGAGAGAAGGGTCAAAATTATTACACACAAAGTATATATAATTTCTAGAGCGAACTAGTGGATAATCAAGAACGAACTTGTGTTTTCTTATCTAGTAGTATTTTGCTGAATATAGAATGTGCCATGTCTAATTGATTTCCAACATGTATTTTAGCGTGTTTCGGCAAATTAACTAGAATGACAATTTTATGTGTTACTTTGGTGTTAAGACATTGACCTACGAATATATATGAATATGATGTCCCCCCACCACTGGCGGACCTACGGAGCGTGTGCACTTACATCCCTCATTTTTTAAAATTCATTAAATTTGTAAATAAAATTTTATATTTTATTTTATTTATATAATTGAATCCATTGATTTTATTTTTTATAATTTACACCCACTGAACTCAAGATCTTGGATTCGTCACTGCCCCACCACAATTTGTATTATTTGATTAGCATCAAATAAAGGAGGAAAATGGTAAGTGTATATTGATTTGAAGCCCATTTGTTCGGGCCCTAAAAATGGACATAAGAGGTTCATGTTATTGACCTTTGGAAATGTTCTTTCTTGTCCCCCACTTCGTTGTTACTACACTGCTTCGGCATTTTCTCTTCGTCCTTTCTTTTTTAGTTTCCAAAGTTTTTTTTCCTTATATTTTGGACCACTCCAAGAAAAGCCCGTCGTGGTTACTATTACCTTCGCTGCAGAGGCACCTGGCTCGATTTACATGATTACTAAGCTAATTCTTGTTTGAGGCATTTTCTTAAGCTCCAAATAGTTTTCTCAACCTCCAAATTCCATTTCTACAAAAGATAACATGTAAGCAATAAAAAAGTTGATTAAACTAAAAACTAGGTACTTGTAAATTTAAAACAAAATGAGTCAAACATTACTCCAAATGAGGAGAAAAGTAAGATAATTGCCTAATTAAGCATTCAACAATTAGGTAAATAAGACAATTATTACTTCTTTTGGTATACAAATTTATTTTAGTAATTTATGTCATAAGTTAACTTATAAACTATTGTTTTTTTATCCTCTTTAATTTGTTTAAAATCTCTTTTAATTTAGAAATCAAATAACTAAACATGTCCCCTAATATCATTCTACGTTTATTATCTAGCTTATTAATTAATCTTATGATCAACACTTTAATTTAGTCGGACTAGTTTAAAGACTAATCAAAATAGATTATAAACAACCGAAATGAATTACCAAACACAATAAGTTACTTTTTTTTATCATCAGAAGTTGTTGTATCCACCTTGCCCGTCCTTGCAATTACAACTGCCTAAATACGGCAAATTTTTCCAAAGGGGATGCTTTTACAAAATATTTCCCCAAAGGGGGTCATTTGGAAAAATATTACATGGGGGGCTCTTTTCTACGTACTTTGCATGGATAATATAGCAAACTGTCACTCCTAGTGGCGAGTTTGCTGGGCACAGCCACGTGGCACGGAAAACGCCACTCGTAGTGGCGAGTTGCCCAGTCTACAAGTTGCCATCATGACTGGCGAGTTAGGGCAGGCTTTTGGTGCAGTAAAGGGGAGTTGCAATTGCAACTTGCGATTTGAGTGCAAGTTGCAACTCCCATTGGCAACTCCCATTGTATAATTAAATTAGTTTTATATTTTATTTTGTAGTTTCCAGTAAAATAATTTGTATGATAATTTTTTTAAATAATTATTAATTAAAACTAAATGTCAGCTTTCAAGTAATTTTTTTAAATACATACATAAATTTAAATAAATTATCAATTTATTTTCCGATAAACAAAGTTCAAAGCTAAAACAAATGTCACAAATCTTCTTGATTAATTTTAATATAAAAAATAAAACTCTTTTCAAACTTCTGTTTTCTTCGTTGAGTTATATTTGAAAGGAGAAAAGGATTTTAAACTTTTCGTAGAGTTATTCTAATTTTGCGGTTATCATTCACGTTTAACACTTAATATGAAAGGAATTTTAAAATTTACTATTTTTTACCATATACGTCTAGTGTTTATTCTTATTCATGTCTACTATTTATTAAATTTAATTATTTTCCAGTAAAAAAAATTTAAATTTCTGATATTGATAATTTTTTGTTACAAATCAAAATAAATTTAAATAAATTACCAATTTATTTTCCAATAAATAAAATTTAAATTGTATTACATATATTACACAAATAAATTTAAAAAAATCCCAAAAATACAATGGAAACAGCGTGAGGAAAACTGATTTAATTATACAATGGGAGTTGCCAATGGAAGTTGCAACTTGCACTCAAATCGCAAGTTGCAATTGCAACTCCCCTTTAGGCCTCCACCCCTAGAAAAGCAACCTGCAAACGCTGCAAAAGCCTGCCCTAACTCGCCAGTCATGGTGGCAACTTGCAGGCTGGGCAACTCGCCACTACGAGTGGCGTTTTCCGTGCCACGTGGCTGTGCCCAGCAAACTCGCCACTAGAAGTGGCGGTTTGCTATATTATCCATGCAAAGTACGTAGAAAAGAGTCCCCTCATGTAATATTTTTCCAAAGGACCCCCTTTAGGGAAATATTTCGTAAAAGCACCCCTTTGGGGAAATTTGTCGCCTAAATACCTATCCTTGTCATCATGGTACTTATTACACTTTTTATACTATTTTTGGTATTATTTTTTTTAAGAGAAAACCCATAATTTGATATTTTGAGATTTTTTTATACATCACACAAATAAAAGCAGGAAAAAGAAAAACTACAAACGAATCCTCATTACACTCATAACGTCCACGAGAATGATGAGGGTAGACATCCCAGATATGAGAAGATGGATCACAAGTAGCTCCATGCTTGGCAAGACAATCTACACGAGTTACCTTCCCTGCTGAGAGATTGAGTTATAAACATCACTATTGTAATTTTTAAGAAAATTGATCAGCAAATTAATTTTTAAATACTCTATTTTTTAAACTTAAATATAATTTTGATCCCTCTATTTTTCAAAATCTGTAATTTTAATCTTCATGTTTTTAAAATAGAGTCATTAAGTTCTTCTATTTTATAAAATATATAATTTTAATCTCTTTATTTAAAAATAGAAACATTTAATCTTCTTGTTTTAAAAAATTTGTAATTGTAATTCTACTATCAAATTTATAAAGCAACTATTGACAAAATTTAAAATTAACATGACCTGGTCCAAATTTAATGACGTGACATAAAATTATTTATTTAATCTAAATTGTATTTTATATTAATTTTTTAATAATTAACCCTTTTAGCTTGACGAAAAGATTAAATTTATAGATTTTATAAAAATAAAAGACTAAATATTTATATTTTAAAATAAATATTTAGACTAAAATTATGAATTTTTAAAAAATAAGAAAATTAAATGTGTTTATTTTAAAATAAAAGAAACCAAAATTAGAGATTTTAAAAAGTAAGAGAAACAAAATGACATTTATTTTTTTATTTTAATCTTCTAAAAAATTGTCAAAATTAGTTTCTTAAATATTTTTTTGTTATCACTTTTTTTTTATAGATATCTTTTTTAGAGACATTTGTGTTCAAGATACTGTTACACCGTAGATATGAATTTAACGAAATTTTAGACACTCGAGAAATCACAAAAACTGGTAGCATGTGAAATCTTTGAAAGAGTAACTTAGTAATAAAATCTTAAAAGGACTAACGAGGTAATAACTTAAAATTTTATGAGACTAATTTAATTATTGATTTTTTTCAAAGGATTAACCCGGCAACGCATGTAACATGAAGGCCAAATTGAAAATTTTCTACATTTTTTAACATTTATCTCTTTTAATTATTCCATATATACACCATTTATATTTTTTTAATAAAACCTCTGATCTGTAGATAAAAATGAAAAAATTAAAAATGAATTAAAAAATCCTAAATTTATTATCACCTAAATTTATATATACACCATTTATATTTTTCTATTTATTAACCAAGTTAACAACAAATTTTTATTTAACAACTTTTAACTAATAATTTAACAAATAACTTATTAACTTGAGTTTACGTTTCTTTTTTTTGTTTCGGTGTTGTAATTATATTTGATCTATTTTTTAATTATCCAATGATTTAAATTTCTCTACTGACTCTCTCTTTATTACAGAGTACTCGGCTTCCAATTTGTTTCTTTGTCTTATTTCAAATTGACCCTAGCTAGCTCAAAAATTTCTCGAAGCTTTATCATTTGGATTTGGCTTTATTTACTCAAATTTCACCATACTACAGCTTAAAATGCACAAAAAGAACTAATTATAAGGAGAAAAGATAAAAATACAAAATAAGCAAATAAAACTAAATTAAACATCAAATGAGTGTACAATTTTCAGCTTTTTTACATGAAAAAATTGCTTTACTTTTTTAATTCGCCAGCTATCAATTTTGCTATTTTATTTTTCTAAATACCCTAAACAAATAAACTATTAGGAAGTCGGTACTTTCTAACACAATTGGAGGAAAAAGAAATTAATGCAACGAGAAGTTGGTATAGGTGAAACCGATGTTTCAACATTTTCAGAAATAATGTTGGAAGAGAGATATTTTAGAAATTAAAAAAAAAATGCAATTGAAAAAAAAAAACCCTAAATTTTGGTACACGACGATCATAATTAATGTGTATTTTTTTAAGGGCTTAAAAGAGACTAGTGTATTTTTAATTTAAGTACATAAACCTTTCTCCAAGTAGCGACCCATGCTGATTTGTGATATGTCATATGTCCATGCCATCAAATTGTTGTATGACTTTGGAAAAGAAAGAAAGGGCCCTAAGCCGCAAAAGTCACACTTTTAAAAGTGACCAGAGCCAGAGGGGTCCTTGAGAAAAAAAACTTGGCCTTCTCTTCTTTCTTGCCCTTTGAAAGTGAAATAGATGCTTTCAGAAAAATGATAGGACCATTAGAGCACTAACTCGGCACAAATGTCTCTGCACGAAAGGAGTCACTCTCCGCAAGCTTAAAACCCTAACTCAATACTTCCCATAAAGTAGATTAACTGATGTAAAATTATTTTCATTTAATACAAATTTGACTTTGAGTCGTTGGTTATATTTGATAAGATAATTCAGATGATTTTAAATTTTTTTTACTAGTTAAAAAATTTATTTGATTGTTTGATAAATAATATTCTTTGTAGTTTTTAATATTTTTTAAAGCACCACTTAAAGTAGCGTTTGTTAAAAGGTTAGTTTATAACTTCTAGCTTTAAAAAATTTCTTTCACTTTTATATATAATTTTTTTTGTTGAACATGATATTAGTATGAAATAGTCCTGTCACAAGTAGTGACTAATGTTCGTCAAGGACCGTGAGCGTACATAATATAGATATTTCTCTTTCAACAAGATTTATTCTATACCCAAGTATTAACCATGATTCAGATTCTAAACCACTTAGTTAAGGGATACAAACTCCTGTTACCACTTGTGTCAATCGTTGTTGATGAATCCTTATATGTAATTATGCTAAATAATTGACTTAGGCTAAGTTTGACAAGTCATTTCAACTAACTTTTTTACTAACTAAAAAAAGTTTGTTTAACTTTTTCATAAACAAGTTTTTTGAGTAGTTTTTAGTGTTTTTTAATAGCTTCTAATGTTTTTTGAAATAGTACCTTAAAGTAACATTTTTTAAAACAATAACCTCTAATTTTTTATATTTCATTCTCTTTTTATCCTTAAAATATTTATTCAATTTTTTTATTATTCTTTTTAAATATGTTATTTATGTTATTTTATATTTTTCAATTATTTCAAAAGTTAATTTTATCCAACACTTATAATTTTAATAAACTAATTTAAAAGTTTTCCGCTACCAACTAACTTTTTAGATTTTAGCTAATTTTTCAATTTTTAATCAATTTTTCAGCTAATTTTAACTAATATAATCTTATAAAAAAATTATGTTAAATAATTAAAATAAGAGCTTTGTAATCCGTAATAGACCCATCCTGACAAGATTTACTCTTACAAGAAGGCTTGTGCTTTTTTTCAAGTTAAAAAAACGGACTTACTTTACTCTTACATGAAGATTTGTGCTTTTTTTCAACTAAAAAAAAAAACTGACTTACTTTAACTCGTTTATTACTCATTGAGATTCTTCAGTTTGCTTTTTGCGCCCCCACACCCTGCAACTTTCCGTCTTCATCTTTTGATCTTTTCGCTCACTCACACTTTCTTTCTCCGTTATAACATTTCAACTAATAATTCCACCCTCTAGCATAATACACAAAGAGAGATGGCAGAACATAAAGTTCTTTGTCCTTTTGGAGTTTTGGATTGCGATCAAAGTTTTATCAATTATGCTTATTTTTTCCACTCGATCCTTTTTCTTCTTTTGATCCGTGAAATTTCTTTTTCCAGGGCTGGATCCACCACTACCTGCCTGTGGTTGTAGGTTTGACCTAAGTTCAGTAATCATTATTCATTTACTTCTAAAAGGGTTAATGTCTCTAATGATGATATCCAATTATAATTGTTATAGCAACTTGTCACCAAACGCCCAAGTCATGTAATATATCTTGGGAACACTAATTAATCATGAGCCCGTTTGATTTACAAGTTCTAAAATGTCCTTATTTTTAATTTGTTTGTATTTTTGTCACGTATTGATAAAAATAAAAATAAAAACAACTTTACAATTACTACATGTGTAGCGAAAAATCAAAGATCTGATTTTTCCCAGAGAAAAATAGGAGATGACCCATAAGATATTTATTACGAATTTTAAAATAGAAAATACAAACTAAAGGAATTTTTTTAATATAATAAATAATAAATGTTTTTTTAAATAAATGTCTTAGGACATTAATGGTCAGATCCATTATATGTCTCTGTATTTAGATCGAGTGGCTGGCTGGTTGTAATAGAATGAAAAAAGAATCACTCCAGACGACAAATTCAGGTTCTCCTTCTTTGGAAAGGTACATTTGTCGAGCTCTCTTTCTGATTACTTTTTTATTTTTTTGTGATGCATATTTTATTAGTTTTTATATTGAATAAATTAACTTTTTTCTTATATTAATCATTTAAGCCAATAAAGGGTGGTTTAATTGGTCATGATTGAAATCATCTCACATGAACGTGTGTTTTGAATATCGCTCGCTATCAATGTCAGAAAACATTACTATGAGACAATATATATGTAAGTATTTAGTAAGACTTAACATGTTCAAGTCCTAATCTGATTGAATGCGAGATCTAATTCATTTAAATTTTTTATAATAAAAAAATATCATTTAATCAAAGAATATTCTATTCCTTTGATTTTTAAATTTCATTAACTAACATAATAAAAAACGATACTTACATATTACTATGAAAATAGTATTATATCAATTGATTGATTGTAAGAGGTATATATAAATCATTCAAGACAATTAAAAAGTATAGATAATTTGGTAAAAAAAAAAGTTTAGATAATTTGTTGGACGTGCTAATTTGAAGAGTAACGATATTTAAATCGACATCCCACAATTTTATATACATAAGCTTAGTTACAAAAATAATACTTATATTTATTCTAACACTAAATGATCCTCTTATATTTTAATTTATTATTAGAGTTTTTTTTCTTTTAAATTGATTATTTGAGTTCAGGATTAAAATTAAATTTTGATCGTTAACAAAAAATAATATTGATGGTCATGTGTCATTGTATTATTGATCGATAAAACAGTAGATGAATAATAACACGGGATATTTTCTCTTAATTTGCTAGAAGACATAAATAACCATAAAAAAAAGAAAATTAAAATATAGGAGGACCAATTTAATAAGTTGAAAAAAATAGAAGGATTATTTTTGTAATTAAGCATATACATTATTAACACTTATGACTTATCTATTCTCTTTAGCTCTATTTTTTTTCTTACATAATATTACCGATACTTATATTATTTTCTTTCTTTCTTTCTTTTTTTCATAAGTGTAAAATAGGTCGCAACAATCATTTTTAGAATTTGAAATCTTGTTGCATGCATAGAACTCCTTTGATGCTCCCGCATTTATATTAATATTAATATTATTACCTGTTCTCTCTCTCTAAATCAGTAGAAGAGAGAATAAAGTATACCTCCAAACATAAAATTGAGTGAAATTTGACATAAGAGAAATCAGGGGGAGGGAAAAGCCGCGAGTACGTAGTGAAACTAAGAAATTATTACTACTAGCGACAACCACAAATTTGGTTGAAACATGGTTGGCCTCTAATGATTACCTTTTCTTATAACGCACTGATTACATTAAAGCGTTCAAAAAGCACTTTCATATTTGGTCTTGTATTAATTATGAGGGCACTGACTTCCACCCAAACGCCAAGTCTATTATAAGGCAACATTATTCTAGTTTTCTGCGCCCAGTCTTTAAATATCAAGGTTAGATATACAATTGAAATTTATGCGTTGTTTTATTACTAAACGATAGACTAATGGGAAGATTTGATTAGTTTTTAAATATAAAAAAAACGAGGGACTTAATTGATTGAAGTAAAATCATTCAAAATTAGCACATGGATCTTAATAACGGATTCAAAAATACAATTGAGTTCAAGTTTGTTTCCTATGTAATGTGGATTATTTCTTTATTAGATTTTCTTTGTCTTAAAATAAGTGTCATATTTGAGAAAAAAAAATCATTCTAAAATAACTGTTATATTTAACTTTTTAATATAATATTAATTATTTTCTTATTAATATTCCTAATAAGTATCACATGTAATATTAATACTAAACTTAATTTAGTAAAATCACTAATCTCTTTAATTTATTTATTAGTTTTTTTGTCTATGTAAAAGTAGAGTGAGTAGTAACCGTGTCGGACATGGATAAACATTATTTATAATTTTATTATAAATCTTTTATTAGTTTTATATTATAAACTATTTATAATAAGATTATTTTCTATTTATTTTATCATAAATTGTGAACTATAACAGTTTTAATTACTAAACATTCACTATAAATATATAGTGTATTATATTTCGAGTGGAACATGATTTTTAAAATATAATAAATGAGAAAAATAAAAATTAATAATGTGTTAGGTAAAAAAAAATTAAGTAATTATTTTGAAATATTTCAATAATCAATATAAAGTGAGAGTTCCTAACTAAAAAAGGTTTAACAAAATATTTTTATGAAATGACATGTTTAATTATATTTTTGTATTAAAACATAAATTCAAGTAATTATGCATGTCTTACATGACATATATGCTTATAATTGAATAATGTTATAAAATATTTAAATTTTTAACACGTAAAAATTTAAAATAAGGAGTATAAACTAAAAATGATAAGAATTATGTGTTAGATATCATAGTATATTGTATAAAGTATAATAATTTTTAAATTATTAATTACTGATTTGAAATATTAATAATTGGTTGAAGATTTGAGTAATTATATATATTCTTAAATTATGATTAACAGGGAAAATAAAAAAAGGAGAAATTATGATTAATATTATTAAATAATATTTTATATTTTAATTTTAGTATTGTTACTAAGTTAAATTTTATAATAAATATTAGTTTATGCAAATTTTTATCCTTAAGTTGAGCCCGTGCAATTTGAAGCAATTCACCTTCACTTATTTTTAATTTTTAATTGATTATATAAATAAAAAGGTTTTAGAAATGCAAAATAATATATTCTAATTTTTTTAATTATTTTTTGGTGCAGATTCTAACTTAGGAATGAAAATTACGATTTAAACTAACAAAAAATTTCAACACCAATTTTGTATTTGTAAAATTAATATCTTAATAAAAAAAGGAATATAATTAATAATAATTATATAAATATAAATACGAAAAACTGTATTTAAATACTATAACGATGAACAAAAAAACTAATCCTATACCTTTAATTTGGGATTGAAATAAGAATATATTAAATTAAAATTCATAAATTGTGTCTATAATTATTTAAATAGAGATTATATTAATATAAAATTTAATCGCTAATTATAAATAAGAATAAGTCTAATTAGTAATATTTCTTAGAATTTGTAAATTTTATATTAATCACTAATTATAAAACACATTACATTTGTAAATATTTATTGTAATTGATTTACACCATAATCATGTATACATTTAGTTGATAAAATAATTAAATTTATGATTGATTAAATATTTTTTATTGTGATTGATTTATGATAGAATCATTTATACAATATAAATATCTACTTTAATCATTATTATAAATCTAATCAATTAATTATATATTTTTAAAAGATAAATATATTATTTAATTTCATGTGACATTTTTTTTGTAGGAAATGAATGGAAAACATATATGTCTTATTTCTTCATCACAAATGTGCCAATACAATTCTTTTACTGTAGTTTATCAATGCAATTTATATTTGTTTAACTTTGTTACTTCCTTCCATCTCATAAATATTCAAATCATGGCCATTCAGTACAATTAAATTTGAATAAGAAAGTTTAACTAATTATTTTAATTAATACTCATTTTTATTAATATTCAAATTATATTAAATGTTTTTTGTTCATTACATTATTCAGTATAAATTAAATTATTTAAATTAATATTCATTTCTTATTTAACGTTTATATTCTAATCATGATAATTTAATTACTTTAACTAAATACAAATGATAATTTAATTCAAATTATGGTAATTAAACAATTTAATACAAACACTAATTGTTGTCGTTTGAAAACTTAAGAATGCATATATTGAAGAAATGCTTTACAAATTGCTTCAAGCCTAAAAATAAATTAAAGAATAAAAATCATACATTTTTATTACGAACAAATAAATTCAAAACTTCCTTGCTAAGGTATATTTCAAGTAGTCATCAACCTATTTTGCTCTTAGCATATCACAATAAATTTTCTTAAAGCAAAATGTCAATCGCACATCACCAACAACACTTGTTTTGAAATAAAGAAAATACTTTTTTCATACCTATATTTTTAACTATTCCAAGATTCAAATGAATTACAAATATTATTGTTATTATGTCATGGCTAATTAACCTTATTATTTGATGGTAGAAATAAAATATTTTAAAAAATAAAATAAAAAATACCTACTTTTTTATAGAAACTAAAATTATTTAAGTTCTCTAAAAAGATTATTTAAGCCATTAATTTATTATATAATCTAGAACATGATCTAAAAAAATATTTTCTTTATTTATGCACGTTGTTTTATAGGAGCTAGCAATACTTTGTACCTCTCGCCTTGCTTTTCTGTCAATTTGTTACTCATTTAGTTATTATTCATTGTGGATTTGTCGCCTTATATTTAGCTGCAGAATGCAGATCCTGCGTGCAGATCGCGGTACTTCAATTTTTGTCTGTCCACACTTGAGATAATAAATGCATGGAATGGACCCTATAGATACAACAACATTTGAGCTAAATTAAAGGAAAAAGACATCAAATAATAATAATAATAATAATAATAATAATAATAATAATAATAATAATAATAATAATAATAATAATAATAATAATAATAATAATAATAATAATAATAATACTTAATTATTATTTTAGTCCGTCAATTTAAGAGGTGTATTTCTTTTAGTTCTTAAAACTCAAAAATATTTTTTAGTCCCTAAATTTTGATAAATTATTTTTTTAATTCCTCACATAATTAATTGACACTTTTATTGATTTTTAGTATTTTGTGATGAGTTTTTTTTAGTACTTTATAATTTTTTTAAAATGTAAATTCAAAATAAATCACTATTATGATTTAATTTGAAAAATTAATCCATTTTCTTATCAAATTGATTTCAAAAACTTTTAAAATAAATACAAAAATTGGTCTTTAGTATCAAAAATAGTTTTAAGCAAGACTTAATTGTTTGTCTAGTTTCTAAATTTTTTTATATGTTTTTTTCAGTCCCTAAAATTTAAAATTGTTTATTTTGTTTCAAAATTTTAACAAATTACTCTTTTTAGTTTCTAGCTTAATAAATTGATTCTTTGTGATAGTTTTTAGCTGACATAAATTAATTTTTTTAACAGTTTGAATTTTTATTTTAAAATAGTCATAAAATGCTAAAAATCATCATAAAATATTAATTTATTATGTTAAGGACTAAAAAAATAATTTGCCAAAATTCAAGGACTAAAAAAATCATTTTTAAATTTTAGGGACTAAAAAAATATATCTCCCAAATTCAGGGACTAAAATAATAATTAAGCCTAAAAAACATTTTGAATTGTAATGAGTGATAAATTGTTAATTTTACAGAAATTCATCTTTTCATTCTAAAATAAGTGTCGTTCTAAATTGTTTTACACTGACAAAAAAAATTAATGAATGAATGAAACAAAATAATGATTTTACAAAGCTAAATTTATTATTAATATTATGTATATTGAAAAATTAAAATAACTCTTATTGAAGGTATTAGTGGAAGAAATTAATTAATATTATATTAAAAAAGTAACATGACACATATTTAAAGATATTTTAAAAATATAATACTTATTTTTGGAGCAGATTATTTTAAAAGTTATATTTAAGATGTTTTGTAATTGACTTGCATTTAAAAAAATAGTGACACTATCAAAATTAAACTACCACTAATAAATTTACCAAAAAAAAAGCTACCACTAAAAATAAATGGTCTCTTTTAAAACAAAAAGAAAAAAAAATCACAGCCAGAACAAAAAAACAATGCCACCAAATAAATTGGTCAATAGACCATGCATAAAAACAATTGGTCAATAGACAAGCATTTTTTTTCCCACTTCATTTGATAGTAATTGATTCACAACTAAAAATAGATAGTTGCAAAAATTTCAGTTGCTAATGATCATAGCGACCAATTTATGTATCAGTCACTAATTTGCTATTTTACTGTCGATAAATTTGGTCGTTGAAAACCAAAAATCAATTGTTAAAGGTGGTATTGATAAAAAAAAATTATTAAATTACTTGTTAATCGATTATTGAACATTTTTAAGTTATAGCCAAAGAAATTGACTATAACTTAAAAATTGAAATTTTAGATTGCAATCCCATCATCAACCTCAAATATTTAAAATCAAACCTAAGGACGTAGAAGAAAGCATTATGCAAAAGAAAGAAAGCATCAACATCAACATCTTCACAATCAAAAGAAAGATCAAACAAAAAAAAGAAAGCAAACCTCTTCAATCATTTTGGTGCTTCTAATCCAATTGTATCTTAAGGTTCCACTTTTGTCGAAAGCACAAGGAAGATATGTGTCTTTACTAATCGACCTCCCGTCATGGACTCCACTAGCCATTGCGAACTCCCACAATCCCCACCCTCGATGTGGACCCAACCACCAACGATGTCTCCCCTAACATTGTCTTCTCCCACCCCTACTTCATCCTTTCCAAACCAACCAATTGTGCCTCCCTTTCCCTTAATATTGTTGTTACTTGTTGTTGGAGTACAAGTGTGATGTGAAGTGAAAGTTTCACATTAGGTAAAAATGAAAAAATTAAGCATCATATAAGTGAGAATAAAATCAATAAATTTGAGTCTTAAGATTTTGGATTAAAATATTGTGTCAAGGTTCATTTGTATGGTTACTCATGATCTATTGGTGTAAATCTCTCCAATGTTTACCTTATCGAATATCCCAACACTCATCATGATCATGTTCATTGGTTTATGGACACAACAAGTGATATGCTAGTGACAAGTTCTTCATTAATTGAATATTATTCAAACCTTGAACCATTTGAAGATATTTCCCTTCTTTTTTGGATGAAAACAAAAATTTAGTATCTTAATCTTGGAATGGGGCATTAAAAATTAAATGGAACGGGGATTCCTAATTTAAAATTTTGGATATCAAGATGATGCAAGGTCAAGCACTCTTGGTGCCCCAATTTGAATGTATTAAGTAATTCAAGTGTTGTTGAATTAATGTGGCGTGTATAGTTGCAGATTTGGGACAACATTCATATTGAAGATTTAGAATCTAAAGAAGCAATTTTTCACAGTTTAAAATAATTAGAAATGGTTTATCATTTTAAACACCTTGACCAAGCATTTTTTTTAGGGTCATAAGTAAATCACCTCAAACTAACTACCATCTCAGTACATAAACACATATTTTAAATAGCATAAATGAAAAAAAAAATGAATGTAAATATTAGAAAATGAGATTTTACAAAATAACTATATTCAAATGTACAAAAATATTTTTTTAAATTGTACCTCTAACAATTACTTGAGACTCATTAATATTAAAACTTTGATAAAATACGAAAATGATTAAAAAAATATAGGTTTAATTACTCATTTGCTCCCTATAGTTTCATAATTTGTACCTTTTAGTGTTTATAGTTTGAAAGTAGTTTTTTTAGTTTCTATAATTTATATTTTAATTATCTTTTAGTCCTTATAATTTGAAAGTGATATTTTTAGTCCTTATAATTTGTATTTTAATTCTCTTTTAGTTCTTATAGTTTGAAAATGGTATTTTTAGTCCTATACTTTATTTTAATTCCCTTTTAGTACTTATCATCAAAATATGAATAATATTGTCAATTATAATTAACTACAAAAATATTAGCAAGTAATTAGTAACTAATTTATCCCAACATAATTTGGAATAAAAATAGTTGATAATTTATAACTAGTTTGTAGTTATATATATATATATATATATATATATATATATATATATATATATATATATATATATATATATATAGCAAGGACTAAAAGATAATTAAAATACAAATTATAGGTACTAAAAATTTCAAATTATAAGGATTAAAAGAGAATTAAAATACAAACTATAAGAACTAAAAAGATCAATTTTAAACTATAAGGACTAAAAGATAATTAAAATATAAATTATAAAAACTAAAAAGATGACTTTCAAAATATAAGAACTAAAAGATATAAATCATGAAATATAGGAATCAAACCATTAATTAAACCTAAAATATAACACATAAATCTCATGACACAATTTTACCTTTATAATTACTAGAAACTCAAGTTCACAATTAAGGGTATAAATAACTCATGTTTCATAATTCTAATAAAATATTATCTAACTTTTATTCCGTTGAACATTTCTAAAATAAAAATATAATAATTTCTAATAAATGTATATCATTCTAATAATTATTTTCTTCAAAGTACAACAAATACTCATCTTTATGTTTTAGGTGTCTTAATTATGTTTTTAGGTAAAAATTATTTGTTGTAACTAGTTGAAACTTTTTAAACATCCACGTTGTATTTTCAATATATTCATTCCTTTCTCCAAAGTAACTTTTAAGTTACAACTTTTATGTCTCTAAAAAAAAGTTAAAACATTTATATGGTAATGAGTTGAGTTATTTTAAAAGCGCAAATTCTTATGTACTCATCATTTTTTTTTAAAGTATTCTTTCCCTATACTTAGGTCATTTCTATAGGGTCAAATTTTTATGCAATAATCATGAGTTGGGTCATTAATTTAAATATCTAATTCTAATTTCCTTTTATTTATATTATAAGAAAAAATATTTCATATTTATTAAGAAATTAGTTAATTTCATTTATTTGTGAGTCCCAAAACAAAAATTAATTTTTTTCTTTAAATTGTCCCGAACTTGTTATCAAGGTTAAAACAATGTATGACCGTATTAAATGAAGTGCATTTTAAAAATAATTTCATTAAATTAAATAAAATTAGTTAATTTTTATTTATATTTGAAACAAAAAAAATTATTGTTGCAATGGAGACTGATAGAGTACATATGTATTCATTTCCTTTTTTTTATTTTTGTTGCTTATATTTGCTATGATGGATTATGGTTGATATTGAAACATGTTATACAGAAGTATAATTAATTATCATCCCAGCAAAATAAAAATAATTATCCATTTGAAATTTTCAATTAAGTCTAATTCTTAATTATGCATGCCATCTCTATTTCTTTAAGCGTAAAAAAATTTCCTATTTTTTTAAACTTTATCGCTTATAAGGATGATACATATATAAAAAGCTACCAATGGATTAATGTTAATGTTAGGAAAATATTTTTTTTTATCCAAACATACTCATCTCATTTCATTACTAATCAATTGCTCAATAGGAAGAATAGTAAAATAAAAACTATAGAGACTAGAAAAGAATAGTGTCACCCTAGCTAGTTCGTGGGTAGTCCCATTGACTTGTGTCTTTGCAAACCTAATAGAAAAGGTTGAATTTTGTTGAAATAGTCAAATACAAATATGAATTAAACTATCAAACTCAAAAGCATCATTGGTGCGTTTGATAATTTTATGCACCACAATCTTGCAATTTCAAACTTCACATGCTACAGATCAATGGAGACGACAAACTTCATAGCTGTTATTAGTGCCCAAGCTTCTCCTTCCTTGATGTCCATGATCGGTGCTCTTCAATTCATGAATCCAGCAACTACACCATTAAGATCACACACATATCACCCTGCCGCTACGAGATTTTATTCATGAAAGAATTCAGCATCAACGTTGCACTTAACATGACCCAAGGGTGGAGGAGACCACTTGTCAATGGAAGCTTGGCTAGTTTTTACACTCGAAAAGCAGGATTTCATTTTAGCTTTAGCCCACCTTCGAAAGAAATCATCTCCTTGGTGAACAACACCAAAATTTGAGACATCTATGTAGAAGCAAAGCTTCATGGTGAATGTGATTCAAAGGTGTTTTGATGATAACAATGATGACAACAAAAGATGATGACAAAGGTGATGAACAAAAAGCTCAAAGATCAAAAAACAACTCAAGTGAATCAAAGAACATCTCAAGTGAATCAAGAACAAGTCAAGAATTCAAGAATCAAAAAGAATTCAAGACTCAAGAAGAAAGCCTAGAATCAAGAATCAAGATCTCAAGAATCAAGATCAAAGATTCAAGACTCAAGATTTAAGAATGAAGAAAAGACTCAATCAAGATAAATATTAAATTTTTTTTTACAAAACTTTGAATAGCACATGAGTTTTTGGAAAAACCTTTACCAAAGAGTTTTTACTCTCTGGTAATCGATTACCATATTGGTGTAATCGATTACCAGTAGCAAAATGAGTTTGAAAAAGTTTTCAAACTGAATTTACAACGTTCCAATTATTTTCAAAAGGCTGTAATCGATTACAATGATTTGGTAATCGATTACCAGTGCCCTTGAACGTTGAAATTCAAATTTAAATGTGAAGAGTCACATCATTTCACTTAAAAGCCTTGTGTAATCGATTACACTAATTTGGTAACCGATTACCAGTGACTGTTTCTAAAAAAATCAAAAGATGTAACTCTTCAAAAGGTTTTTGACTTTTTCAAATTGGTTTTAAGTTTTTCTAAAAGTTATAACTCTTCTAAATGGTCTTCTTGACCAGACATGAAGAGTCTATAAAAGTAAGGATTTGATTTGCTTTTAAACTTACTTTTTGCTTTACTAATCAATCCTTTACAAGCCTTGAATCTCTTTGAACTTCTTCTTCTTCTTTGTACCAAAAGCTTTCTGAAGTTTTCTGGTTTTCCAAACCTTGAAAACTTGTGCTATTCATCTTTTCATTCTCTTCTCCCTTTTCCAAAAAGAATTCGCCAATGACTAACCGCCTGAATTCTTTTTGTGTCTCTCTTCTCCCTTTTCCAAAAGAACAAAGGACTAACCGCCTGAATTCTTTTGTGTCTCCCTTCTCCTTTGTCAAAGAATTCAAAACAACACAGTCTGAGAATTCTTTTGATTCTTCCCATTCCCTAATACAAAAGTGTTCAAAGGACTAACCGCCTGAGAATTATTTTGTATCCCCATTCACAAAATATCAAAGGTTTAACAGTCTGAGATCTTTGTCTCAACACATTGGAGGGTACATCCTTTGTGGTACAAGTAGAGGGTACATCTACTTGGGTTTGACTGAGAACAAGAGAGAGTACATCTCTTGTGGATCAGTTCTAGTGGAGGGTACATCCACTAGGTTCAAAGAGAACAAGGGAGGGTACATCCCTTGTGGATCTTTGCTTGTAAAAGGATTTTTACAAGGTTGAAAGAAATCTCAAGGACCGCAGGTCGCTTGGGGACTGGATGTACGCACGGGTTGTTGTCGAACCAGTATAAAAACTCTTGTGTGTTTGTTTCCTTCTTCCCTACTCTTTTACTTTTCGCTGTGCATTTAATTTCCGCTTTTACTTTTTGTTAAGTTTCTCTTCTACTCTTCATTCTCTTAACAATTTAGTAAAAGCTTTAAAAGAGTAATTTTTAATTAGTAAAGATTTAGGAATAATTAATTCAACCCCCATTCTTAATTATTCTGAGGCCACTCGATCCAACAATCTATCTTCTCCCACAACTTATCATTTCTCTTCAGCCAAAGATTCCAAAGCAACATAGCTAAGCGCTTGCGTTTGTCCAAACTCAATTGAGAAAACAAAGGAACGCAATTTGTTGGAGCTAGACTTGACCTAAATAGAACAAGCCTCAATAGCTTCCTTCATCTCAACATGCTCCCAACACCCATCTTTGATAGGGCATGGGAAAAACGTGTGAAAGGTAGTATCCACATTAAGCTCACATAGTGGACAAATCGAAGGGGAATTAACCCACCTAGTATGAATGTTGGCATTGGTTGGGAGACAATCTCTACACAACCTCCATAAGAAGGCCTTCACTCTTGGAGGGATATCCAAGTCCCAAATAAGGTGACAATAACCATGCACACATAACATATCATAATTTGTGAATTTTTCAAAATCAACTTATAGGCACTTCTCACTGTGTACACTCCATAACTAATATGGGCCCAAATATGCGCACCTCTTGAGACATCCAATATTGGCACATTTGTGATAGCTTGCAAATCACCACGGTCAAATAAGTGATCGATAAGGGGTACGTTCCAAATACCCAAATGATTGTCTTTAAGATCATTCACCTTCAAGTTTTCCATACCTGGATACAAGGGTGTTTGGATATATGCATTGGTTGTAGACCTTAACCATGGTTGCTTCCACACATCATTACTCATACCATCTCCTAACTTCCACCAAAAACCCTTCTCAACATCACCTTAGAAGTAACAATGCTTCGCCAAGTAAATGATGGATTACGTCCCAACGACACTTCCACCACTACTACATACATGACCTCTAGCAACATTTTTTTCTGAGCACTTAGTAAAAATCTTGTTAAAAACTTTTGACAACATTTCAAATATGTTGTCAAATATGAATAAAGCTTACTAATATTTTCTCGTGACATTTTATCAAATGTTGTGTATAACCAATGTTACTAAAACTTTTGGCAATATGAGCTATACATAACATTTGATAAAATGTTGTAAAAACAAATTAATAACATTTTTTCATATTTGGCGATATTTTTTAAATTTGTCAAAAAAATTTAGCAAATTTTTTACTAAGTGTTAAGGCAAAAGCATGTTGTTGAAGATCACATGTGTGCTAGTGCATGAAATCCCCTTCATTGAAGTATTTGGCTTTGAGAATCCTTGACGACAAAGCATTAGGGATAGTCGCATTTCCACCATTCTAGAACCCCATTCCACCATCCTCCTTCAATGCACATAATTTATCCCATGCCAACCAATTTATGCCTTTTGACTCTCTACTAGTTCCCTACCAATCAGAATTCATCATCTTTTTCAGTTCATCCCCAAGAGGTTGAGGGATTTGAAAAATACTCATACAATAAGTAGGAATAGCTTGAAGAACATATTTGATGAGAACTTCCCTTCCACCAATACTCTTAAATAGATGAAAGAGAGTAATATTCATATTAGATTCAAAAACTAAAGTGACATTTATTAAGGGTATTGGTGAGAAAAAGTAATTAATGTTATATTGAAAAGACAAATGCGACACTTATTTTGGTATATTTTTTTTTAAAAAATGTGATACTTATTTTGGGATGGATGAAGTATTTTTTTTATGCTGGAATAAGAGGTAAAAACCCAAAACAAGAAAAGTTTAAGTTATAGCCAAAGAGCCTACTACATCAAGAACAATTGAAGACGCAACAAACATAGGAGGACTCTCAAACAAAACCAACAAGGACACTGCACCAAGTGCACCCTTGGTCATAACATCAACAACTTTATTTTGTTCCCACAGGACATGTTTAACAACAAACCTAGAAGGGAGCTTAGACATTTTATGGATCTCCTCCACCAATGAAACATTAGGATGAGTAATTAACCCAGAATTCTCTATAAGATTAACAACTTCCTCAGAATTAGACTCCACAACAATATACAAGAAACCTTTCTTTAAAGTAGTTTGAATCCCATAGAAGATGCCCCATAACTCCACAGCGACCACTGAAACACTCCCCAACCCAACAGAGAAACCCACCAGGAACTTTCCATTGTGATATCGTATCACCCCACCACAAGCTGCCTCTAGCCCAGCTAAGCACACCACTCCATCAATATTAATTGTAATCCAACCCAATGGAGAGGTCAACCAGTTAAGAGATGAATCCACCCTTCTGTCTTGAGGAGAAGCGAAATCCTCTAGGAATCTCAATGTTGCTACCCAACTCATTAAGGATTTTTGCACCTTTCTCCTTTTAATGACATGGGATCCCCTTAACGGATGCCTCTAGACGGACTGAAGGAGTTCAAGGCCTCACCATTCCAAATCACTTTAGCAGAAGATGTAGAAATACAGCTCCAAACCATCTCCACGAACACATCAGGAAGCCCAATCTCTAATAGAATATCCTTCACAAATTCCTATTTCAAGTGATCATAGGCTTTCTCGAGATCTATTTTAATCACCATCCAACCTTTATCCACGATCTTCCTTTTCATTGAGTGAATCACCTCATGAGAAACAATGATATTATTCATTCCCTGCCTCCCTGACACAAAACTACACTACATCAAACTCACTAATTGAGGCATCACCTCCCTCAGCCTATGAGCTAAAATCTTAGTTAATGCCTTGTACAAAACTTTACACAAACTAATGGGACAAAATTGATTAAGTTTGAAGGAATTTTCAACTTTAGAAATTAGCCTAGTAAAAAATTTACTAATACTTCTCACCTCAACCAGCTCCTATGCAATCCTCCTAATCATCTAGCATAGGGATGGCCATACCACCTCCCACTGGGACTAGTAAAACACTGCCTAATAACCATCTTCCCCTAGATCCTTGAACCCTTCAATACTAAGCATTGTTTTCTTTATATTCGTATATGTAATTGCTGCCTCGAAGGCCTCCAAAGAAGATTCCTCCCGCCTAGGAAATGAGCCCCTTAGGAAAAATGGTTCATACACACCATCATCTAGAAACAAATTAATATTGAAGTCTAAAATCAAAGACTGAATCTCATAAATGTCATCCACCCATCTACCATCCACATCCTGCAGTTGATGGATGAAGTTCTTCTAATGTCTAATCATCGTCGTCCCATGGAAATATCTCAAGTCACAGTCACCAAAACGCATCCATTTACACCAGGATTTCTAAAACCACAAGAATTATTGAAACAAAGTATACTCCAAGTCCTCACATAACTCTTGTTGGAGATTCTTCATAAACTTGTTCTCCCCTTGTACCAACTTCCACTCAATACCATTTAACTGCCTAATCAGCTCCTTCTTCCTTTTGAGTATATGTGTTGGACAAGTGGCCTCATAAATTTTAAGAAGGGGGGTTGAATTAATATTTCATTGACTATTCCTAATTGAAAATTTCCCTTTCATAAGTATGCATCTCTTCTAAGAAATCTGAAACATCATCTAACACATCCTTATGTTTTAGAATTATTTATGTATGATTTTGTTTTTTTTCACGCACTTTGACTTTTTGATGTTGCCAAAGGGGGAGAGAAAAATGAGTATTTTAGAAATCAAGAACATAATTTAAATTTAAGCATGAATTCAAAAACAAAGGGGGGAGAAAAAGATGAGTGATCAATAGAATAAATCTTGCATGTATTATCTTGATTTCAGGTTTGTTATCATAAAAAAAGGGGGAGATTGTGGAAGCAAAGCTTCCAAGCTTATTTTGATGATGCCAAAGACTCAAGTCAAGAATCAAGATTCAAGCAAGTTTCAAGAATCAAAGAGTCATTCAATCAAGAATCAAGATTCAAGTGAAGATTCAAGAGAAGACTCAATATATACAAGAACCTCAAGAAAAGCATCAAGATAAATATAAAAAGAATTTTTCAAAGAAAATAGTGAATAACACAATTTGTCCAAAAGAATTTTTCAAAGAAAAATCTTTTATCAGATTTTTTTACTCTCTGGTAATCGATTACGACATTCTGGTAATCGATTATCAGAGAGTAAAAAACTATGATAAAAGAATTTTCTTTGAAAAATTCTTTTGGACAAATTGTGCTATTCACTATTTTCTTTGAAAAATTCTTTTTATATTTATCTTGATGCTTTTTTTAAGATTATTGCATATCTTGAGTCTTCTCTTGAATATTCACTTGAATCTTGATTCTTGATTGAATGACTCTTTGATTCTTAAAACTTGTTTAAATCTTGATTCTTGACTTGAGTCTTTGGTATCATCAAAATAAGCTTGGAAGCTTTGCTTCCACAATATGTCCAAACACATTCCTATTCCAAGTGTGTAGAATGAATGGAATATTATTTGTTAGAGCTTATGCAAACACACATATATAATATGTCTAGTATGAGGATTATTTTTAATATATGTGAGCAAGAAAAATAAATATTTATCATTAAATTGCATATTGAATTATCAAAATTTAAACATGTGATTGTTTTTTTTAAAGTCATAATTTTATTAAGTTAGAGAGAAGAATGAAAAACTTATTAAATAGGATAAATATATATATATATATCCAGAGAGCATCATTAATCGAGAAACAACCTAAACTTTTATGGCAGTGGTCCATATATTGTCTGCCAATTTATATTTGATCCATCACACCCACGTGTAAGTAATTGCACGTACGCCGCATGGGGCATCTTAATCGTATTTTATACCAACTAAATTCTCTAGAATGGTATTTGGTATTAAAGTTTTTACATTTAGCGATTAGAAAACGGCAAACAATCAGTTGTGATCAGAAAAAAAAGGATTAAAAAAATCCCAAAATAAAGCAACCATTCACTAAAATTTTCTTTTTTTTTTTTACCATTATAATTAAGATGCTTAACTTCCCGATTAAATCTAAAATATTCGCATAAGCTTTAATACTTTAGGCTGATTATAACATCAATTTTTTATACAAAATTTAGTCACACTTAAAATTTATCATTATTTTTTTAATAATATATTTTTATAAGAATGGAAATGAGGTCTTGGTCCGCAAACCCAATTATAGATATCACTTGAGTTACATCTATTGAATTTTCTTTTACTTCTTTTGTAAGTCCATCATTTACAAAAAAAAAGTAAAAATAAAACCGTAGAGTCTGACAATTTTTATTTAATTTTATATTTCCCTCACATTTAAGCTGTTGCGGCATAAATTAAAATGACCATGTGTGCGATGTCCCCTCTCCAGCTTCTGTTTTATCATTTAGAAATTCCTTGTCCTCAGTTGGAGAGAGGACAAAAGAAATATGAGTGGTGTAGAAAAGAAAAGCCAACCCCGGAAATGAAAAAACAAAGCCAAATGATGACAAAATGTAGAAGAATTTACTCTTCAAAAAAGAAAACAAGTAGAAGAATTTACTTAAGAATTCGCTTTGGTCATTAATCATCTTGTGCATTATTTATATTTAATTATTTGAAAGTTCCTTCACTTTTAATACAATTTCTAAAATTGTAACACTAAATTTTAGTTTATGAAAGCTTTTTTTTTCTTTAATAGTTTAAACAAACTAGTTTCCTATAATTATTTCTTTAGAGAGTATACATTAATGACTAAAGGAATCAATTCTTCATAAAAAAAAATATTTGAGATGAAGTATCTTGAGTCCTTGACAAATAGAAATCAGAACAAGAAAATCCTAAAAAGGTAAAAAGGAATACACACGAACCGATACTCAAATAATACAATACCAATTCCATTCTTATTATTTATATTTGTTTCTACAATTTGAAAAAAATAAGAAGAAAAAAAAAGAAAATCATGAGATGAACAACATAATATGATATACACGACAAAAAAATGTAAAAACATAAATTGCACCCTTCACTTGATTTATTTTTTAGCGAAAAATACTCATTTTTGTTAGTGAAAAGAATTTGAACCACCGGCTCCTCTCCCTTTCCCTTTCTCGTAAGCCAATCTTATAACTCACCATTACTTGATTGCTTAGACTTTACTATTTGGTAAAAGTGAAATATGAAAGAAATTGAAAAGTTAAGAGTTGAGGTTAAAAATGGGAGATGCATGGGTTGAATGAATTGGTGAAGAGAGAAATAAAAAAATGTTTTACCAGAAAATCCTTCTCATGCTAAAATGGTGAGAAATAAAAAATAAAGAAGGCACTAAACAAAGTGTGCCTAATAGATATGGGAGGCACACTTTCTGTAATAATAGATTTGTGTGTTAACAATAAGTTGTTCCTTTGGGATAAATAATTGTCAAAATCGATGTATACACATTTTTTCTTGTCACAACAATAGAAGAAAATCAATTGTTTAGGCTCCCAGTTGATTATTGTGTTTTTTCCCCCTCATCATTGTATCAATACATAATCAATTGTCTACCGATAAGAAAAAAAGATGAGTTTATCAGCTGAGCCTTTGGATTGTTAGTGCCATGTCAAAGAGTATTCATTCAAACTGAAGTAAATAACCCACAAAGTTCACATTATTTTTATTTTTTTATCCATACAAATTAAATAATTTACAATATTTATATACTCTGTTCTTGTTCAATCAATTTGAATTAGAATTATTTTTTTTATTTTCATTTTTTTTCTAGCTCTAGTTGTTTTTTTGCATTTAGTTATAAAATAAAATTTAAAAAGAATATTGTAAAATAACAACTAAACATATAAGAAAATATCACAGATATATGAATATCCAAATACAATACAGAAAAAAAACTATATTTTAATAAAAGGAAGGATACAACTGTAATTTCCCTCAAGACACAATTATTTTGGCTCGAGACCCGTTCTCTCTCCAATCTTCACTCCCCAAACAGAATTCTCCGAAACAATCTCTATATATGATTCTTCCTTCCTAACCTCATGATTCTCGTTTACTCATTCCCCTCCCAACTAACCGTGACAGCATCCTTTTGCGTTTTCAACACCCTCTCAACCGTCACCTCCCGCCACGTGTCACTCCCTCATTCGCCCTCCTCCGGCGCCTGTGATCACCGCTTCCCACCGCTATCAAAACCCCCAACACCTCAACCTTTCTTCTTTTTTTTTTTTCCTTCTTCTCTTCGTCACGATTTCTATCCTCGTCGCACTTTCGAACACTGAAAATTGAGATTGCAGAAGAATATCAATGGAGATGGCTCAGGTTAAGGCACGAGCTCGAACTGCATTGGCCATGGCAGCTTCCGCAACTTCACCGAAGAGAAGAAAAATCTCCTTCGTTCAAATCAAGAGTTTGAGCAACGCTACCTCTCCGACGACGGAGGAACGAATCTCCGGCGAATCTCCGGCTTCGTGCTGCTCCAGCAACGGATCCTTCGACAACGAAAACCGAATCATCAAATCCTCAGATCTAGAGGTGAATATTATCAATAAATTATAAATTATAATGATAATTACTAATTATTATATATCAATGAATTAGTTTGATTGAACTTGCGTTTTGTCTCTCCTTAAATTGCTTCTCATTAATGTGTTGTAATAATGTAACTTAATTTTTTCAGGTTGAGAGTGCGCAAGTTGAAACATGGACGTGCAACTGCGGTGAACAACAACAACAAAAAATAAGGTCTCGAATTTTAGATTCAAAAAAGGAAAACAACAAAATAAAATAGTGATTGCAATAGTTTCAAATCTTGAATGATTCGGTTTCGTTTGAATTCAAAACGATTAAAAAGGTGTGAGTGAGTGAGTGTATCGTATCGTATGTGCAAGTCATCATCATGATTATTGTTCCTTCCTTTCAAAAAAACTAATTCTGTAACTCTCTGACATGCATGTATCAATTATGCTCATGTATATGTATATATATGCATCATCATACATATGTGCATTATTATTACACATTCTGAAAATTAACCGAAAAAAATTGTGTCGTTGCAGGAGAGAGATGAGTCTCACGCGCGAGGTGGATTCAACGGAGGAGCATATCACCAAAACCAAATCTCGCTGCGTTCCAACGGAGTCGGAGCTCGAAGATTTCTTCGCTGCTGCGGAGAAAGACATTCAGAAACGCTTCACAGACAAGTAAGATAACAATTCATTGCCATTTTTAAAATGTGAAATTAAAACTGAATTAAAAATATGGTATATATATATATATATATATATATATATATATATTTATTGATGTGTTTGGAATTTTGCATATTATATTTATTTTTGTTCATTAATCTGCAGGTATAATTATGATTTTGTGAAGGACATGCCTTTGGAGGGACAATACGAGTGGGTTAAATTGAAGTCATAAAAGTGAAAGTACCAACCTTGAAAGAAGAAGAAGAAGAAGACCGTTAATTAAAAAATCATGCCACTTGCTGACATTATTTTTACGTTAATTAATTTACTTTAGGTACTTCATTTTTTACTTCGACTTTTCGTTTTTTCACGGTAGGACTACGTTTGGTGTACAGTTAATTTTATTTTTCTTCTTCTATGGTTAAATTCCCTTTGTTATTTATTTGTGTACGGTTTATGATATAGTTATACGGAGAAAGCTAGTTCTGTGAATTCCGTTGATGGTAGTGACTGTGGCGAAAACGATTCCTATAAGGCTACAACAAAATTGTAGTCTCTCATTTTTTTTTTCCCCTTTCTTTGTGCTTTGCAAATCGCAATTTCCCCCCTAAAATTCGTGTCTCTTCTTCTTCCCCTATCCCATGACGCTAATTTACCCTTTACCCTTCTTTCCGTCTTTATCTTTCTTGTCTTTTCATTGCTTTAATTTTTTAGTGCTGTTTTGTCTTTTTCCCTTTTTTTAAACAATGGAAAAACTTTGCCTTTTGTCCCGAAACTTTCTGCGATCACTTGTATTGATGGATGGATGTTATTTCTGCGTGGATGGCGAGGTCTTTTCCATTTCCTATAATATATATTATAATAAATCGAAAGGGAACAAAACAGCACAGTGAAGAATGTTATATTATCAAGCATGGTGAAAATGGAGAAGGAGGAGGTGATGGTTATGGTTTGTCTAATTATAATAGGAAATGGGTGTGTGAGTTACAGTTACAAACATGCTTTTTTAAGGGGATTTGACAGGTTACCTTATCTTATATTATATTTACCTTTACCCCAATGTGGGAGAAGAGTGTTCCAGTTTTGGAACCAAATTCATTCCACTTTCACAAGTACAACAAAAATGGTACAAATCACAGACTACAGAGTAAAACTGGAGGATTGTTATTTCTTTCTCTTCACTTACCTTACCTCTTTCTCGCTTCTTACCCAATTAAATAAGTTACGTACACCAGATAGTACTCCCTATTGTTGTTGGTTTGGGTAAAATTCAAATTGCGAAACAGTTATTTTTTTTTTTTTTAAATCTATTCACCAGTTGGATCATGATTCATGAGATGAGGTGCGAGGGTGGTCCTGCTGCATAGCATTACAGATAGTAATGTCTCAGCGAGTTTGGGACGTTGAAAGGGAAGGAATAATGACTAGCGGCGAGCTACCTAATAATTAATATTATTGGGTCGTCGTTTTGGTTTTTACTTTGTAGTGTATCAAACCACCCTTCAATATTCACATTAGTACTTCAGCTTTCGAATCTTAATTTTAACTCACTTTATAATATTTATTGGATTCAAAATTTCCCACTAAGATTTATTATTATTTTCAGTAAAGATAAATTTATAATAATAGCATAATTAAAAAAAACTACTTTATAGTAGTCAGTAATTAATGTCTATAAATTGGTGAGTAAATAACATTTTTCTAAAAAAGACAATACATTTTAAACACTAGTTTTTTTTAATCACCATAAATAACTAGATAATATTTTTGGTTTTGGATGGGATCCCAATATATTCCTAAGTTTTCATCTTTTGAGTTGATTCGAAATTTAATCATAATCAATTTTTTCCAAAAATATATTATGCAGAAATAAAAAATTTATCTTTATTACGATTGGATGAAAATTTTAGACAAAATTGTAAAATTGGTCCTCCACTTTATCTTCAATTACAGATTTGGTCATCTTATAATTTAATTCACAAATTTGATCCCCAATTTTATAAATCCCTGTAAAATTGGTCCTGGAAGCCCGATTTGAACGTTGACCGTTAACCTCAGACGTTGACTGTCACCTGTTAATGTCACATGTCAACGTCTGAGTGGTTCTCCGTAAAGACTTCATTTTTTATAGGTAAAATTACACTTTTGGTCCTTCAGTTTTACTCTAATTTTGATTTTGGTCCCCCTATAGTTTAATTCGCACATTTGATCTCTTAGTTTTCCTGCAAAATTGATCTTTTGAATGGTTTAGCCACTGGTGCTAGAGACATGGTAGGTCTTGATAGATCTCGTACTTTTTTTTCATCGCAAGTTTTTCACTCACTTGAAACCCATTGAAAAATCACTCTTTATCTCTCTTAGTTTAACTTGGAAAAGTGGCGCATGAATCCTAACTTGGGTCTGAAATTTTCAGATCTCTTAGTTTAACAAGTTCTGTAATAACTCCCTCTTTTTTCTTTTTTTGCTTCTCCATACGATATTATGTGTATACAACTGTTTAAGTGGTCTATGTATGACGATGATATTTTTTTTTGAAATTTGAAATACAACTTCTCCAGTAATAAAATTTGGCTGAATTTATAAAGGGATTTATAAAACTGGGGGACCAAATATGTGAATTAAATTATAAGTGGACCAAAATTGAAATTGGAGTAAAATTGGGAGGCCAAAAGTGTAATTTTACCTAAAAAAAATAAAGTCTTCATAGGGAACCACTTAGACGTTAACACGTGGCATTTACACGTGACAACTAAGGTATGAAGTTAACAGTCAAATCGAACTTCCAGGACCAATTTTGTAGAAATTTATAAAACTGAGATCAAATTTATGAATTAAATTATAGGGGGATCAAATTCGAAATTAGAGATAATCTGGGAGATCAAAAGTGTAATTTTGCAAAAATTTTATGGGATTCAGCTTCTCTTATTATTTAAAAAAAAAAAAAAAAGAAATTGTGGTGCCATGTTGAGTAGCGTGGAGAGGAAGAACGTGTTTGTTCCGTACAATCTAGCGGTATCGGGGAGTGGGTATGCGCAGCACATGGGTAGAGATTCCCTGATGTGCGTGAATTTCATGATGGGTTGTGAATGCAGAGACGAAGGGTTACTTTTTCATACAAAGAAGCAGCAACAACCAATGTGCCTGAGCAATCACATTAGGTTATGCAAATAATCATTGCATAAAAATAAAAACTTATAATTATCATATCACATAGGGTATAATTCCAGTGAGATGTGCGTGGGAATATTTCATCTCCAAAAAAAAAGAAAAATCAAATTTTAAGCTTTCCCTCTCTTGCTCCATTTTCCCCACTGTATATTTCTTTGCTCTCCATTGATGGCGCTATATTGGTTTGTGGCTCCTCTAAAATAAATATATATCTGGTTTCAAATTAGATTCTCCTCACACTATTCAAAATAGAACCCCCTTATTTATAGGAGAAGTTGACTGAAATATTAGTTAGTTTGATAAAGTTAATTAACACAAACATCATTAATAAGATCAACTTTTTCAAACAAATTATACTTTACATTCATTAAAATTTCATTTGAGTCACGTTTAAAATCATACGGTACACAGGCACACACCAAAAGTATATCAGTGGCGGAGCTTGAAAAAATAAATTGGAGGGGCCAAATTATTTAATTTAAAATAAATGAAATAGAATGATTTTGATATCATCTCTCATGAATGATTTTTCTATTAAGTTTTTTTATATGAAACTAAATTTGTATGAAAATACGAAAGAAATATTTTTCTATTAAATTTTTAACAGATTTAATACCATGATATTTTTTCCAAAATCATAAAACACACACACACACACATATCAGAGAAAAAATTCACAAGAAAATTACGAACCATAAAAAAATCCATGGAAAATTAAGAAGAAAAATCTACAACAATCTAAAGATTCTGTTCAAATTTTATAAACTTTCTTGTATATAAGTGAGATATAAAAGTTACAGTAAAATGAGTTTGAAAACGTAAAAAAAGTTTTATATTATAAAAGACAATTAATTAAGGATATAGTTATTAGATAAAAAAACCTAATATTTATGTTTAAAATTAGCTATATGAGTTTTCTTTTACAATGGTAAAAGCTCGGATACCTTCAATTAAAGTGCTACTCTATACTCATTACTCATTCAACAAATTAAAATCACTATTAATTAATAAAATGTCCAAAGTATAATAAGACACCCCTCGATAAATATAAATCACTATTCAAATCACTATCTAACTCAAACTTATTTAAATTAAATTGCATTGACATTTTTTTTATCAAACCCATTAAATGATTTAATTAAAAAATTTAATTATTTTTTTAGGTTTTATTGCTCATTTGGTCCTTATAGTTTCATCATTTGAACATTTTAGTCCCTATAGTCTTAAAGTGATTTTTTTAATCTCTATAATTTACATTTTAATTTTTTTAGTCCCTGTATTTTGAAAATGATTTTTTTAGTCCTTTTAATTTCATTTTAGTCCCTATAGTTTGTAAGTAATCTTTTTAGTCTATATACTTTATATTTTAATTTCCTTTTAGTTCTTACCATCAAATATTATCAACTACAATTAACTACAAAAATATTAACAAGTATTCGTAACTAATTTATTGCAAGATAACTTATAATAAAAAATAATTGATAATGTATAACTAATTTGTAGCTAATTATTTTTATATATTTTTTTGTAGTAAGAATTAAAAGATAATTAAAATACAAATATAGGGACTAAAAAGATCATTTTCAAAGTATAAGGACTAAAAGAAAATTAAAATACAAACTATAAGGATTAAAAAAACCATTTTTAAATGATAGGGATTAAAAGAGAATTAAAATGAAAAAAGAACTAAGAAAATTACTTTCAAACTATAAGGACTAAAAGATACAAATCGTGAAACTATTGAAACCAAATCAATAATTTAACCCTTTTTTTATATATAAAATTGATTAAATTGAATGAACAGACATTCTCCTTCGGCCATTTGGCCCTTTAATTTGTCAGAGCCTTTTAGCTCAGCAATATTTCCAACTCTTTTTTCTTCATAATGGGCTTGTTATCCATTAGTCCACCCTAAACCAGGCCCCACACTATCTTTGTTTGAGTGTTGCTAGGTGCACCCAGTATTATTGTTGGTGCACCCAACACTTAATAGTAAAAGTTAAAAATACCTCTACGTAAAAGGCTAACGGATCAATTTAATCCGTAAAAACCTTACGGATCAAATTGATCCACAAGTCTTAAAAATCAACTTTGGGTTAAGTTGATCCATAAAGGGAGAAAAAAGATAAGGATAGTTTTGTTATTTTTAAAAAATGCTGGATGCACCAGCATTTGCTGGGTGCACCTAGCAACTCCCATATATTTAATCAAAATGAAGACTATTTGAATGTACTTTTGTAGTATAAATAAAAGAAATTTGCATTAGGCAAGGTGATATGATATTCGTGGTGAGTGAACAATTCAATTAACACCAATTTGGCACTCAAAAAGTTCTTTTGCATCAATCAATCAACAAACTATATGAATTTACAATGATTCTCATTCATTGACAATGTTAGAGAACAAAACTAGCTAAGCAATTTCATCAGAGGCAACTGATACTATAGACCTACTTGATCTTCCAGAAGGATCTTTCTCCAGATAACGAGTAACTAAAGCCTTTTCAGAAACATCTAGTACATCCACAGAATGATGAGTAACTAAAGCCCTTTCTGAAACGTCTTTCTCCAGAGAATGAGTAACTAGAGCTTTAACAATTTGACGAAACTTCCTTTTATAAGTTGGAAGTTTTGATATACCTCTTATCATTCCAATCATCCTGACAATGAATTGCACACTCATTAGTCAAATTCTCTAAGAATTTAATTGAAATACATTGTTACACTATCACATAAGTTGGTTGGGTGGTTAAGGAAGGGAAGGAGGAAAATGTGCTGATTCGACCTGCTATAAAAAATCTAACAAACTAATAATTAATATTTATCGAAAAAAAAAACTATCATATTAAAGTTTTATACTATTGTTAAAATTCATCGAAAACTACAAATACAAAAGAGAGACTCATTAAATAAAAAGTTACATCCGCGAAAACTTGTAATTTTCAATAAATTTCAACTAATAATAGAAAGAGTATTTAAAAGACTGTGTTGCTGTCATTTCTCTTTACAATATGTGAAAATTAAACTTGTTGTTTCTAAGGAATTAGGGAGCAGTTTTTTCTTTTTCTTTCTAGAGTTTAATGTTCGTGCACTAACAGTGTAAAATAATTTTATACTGTCATCCAATTGCAAATTATCGTTGACATAACTTAGGTAGTTATTGTGAAAGTCAACAAACTTACCATATATAACGATTTGTAATTGGATATCGGTGTAAAGTTGTTTTACACTATTAGTGCATAATTTTTTTTCTAATTTTTCTAAACTTCTTTTGAGAAGAAGGGGACACAATACAATACTCTTAAAAATAATAGCTTTTTTTTATAATAAATAAAAGTCTAAAAGAAGAAATTTCTAGTTATCTTGGAAATAGGAGAAAACAAATCCTATATACAGCCTATTTTATACTCAAGAGTGCAGCAAACACACCCTCACAAATGTGAAGTAACTGAAACACTCTAGTCACACAATAAAATTCACAAAGATTTATTCTCTAATTTATTGATCACTTACCTTCTTGAAATTCCCTCGATTTGAGCAGCTCTAAGAGCATCATGAATCATCAAACCACCATTATCCCAAGCCTCCATGCGTTGCTTGTTGCTTCCAAAGAGAACTACTTTTTCCAAGTATCTCAGTTCAGCTTCCCCCAATTTGATAACCCTTATCTGTTCCTTGAGAACCATCACAGGATTGAAGAACCAATCCAACAACTTATCCTTTGGTCTGTTTAAGTAGGTTATTTCAAAGTCATCAAGTAGCAATACACCACATGAGTTGGCTTTGATGGAGAAGACAAGTGTTTGTAGGAGTGAATAACAAGGCAAGCCAACACCAACTATGGCAGCTTCATTGTTATTCTTTCCCTTCATCCATTCATAGAGGTCAGAAGCTGTAAGTACATTAGCATCCAATAGTTCCTTGCCTCTCATCTCACAGTACCTCATCATATTTCCCCAGATCTGTACATTATGATTTAAAAACAACATAAGAGGTTTTCCTTAGATAAAATAATAAAAGAGTGTTAACAACATACTCTCCGACACACTCTTTCTAACACATTCTCTATTATTAGTTAAAATTTACTAAAAGCTACAAAATCATGAGCATGACTCACAAAATATTGTCATTTCTAATCAATTTTAACCAATAATAAAGAGTATGTTCAAGAAAGTGTGCTAGAAAGTGTATTACTAGTATTTCTAGATAATAAAATCACAACAAAAGCATAATAAGATCAGAAAGATGTCTTCTGTGTCCTAATAATATCTCACATATGGTGTTGCAATGAAGGAAATTAGCAAAAGCTTTTAGATAACAATTTTTCCTTTAGATATCTGATGACTAAAATAAGAATATACATTTATTTTAACAATTTCGTTGGTTGGCTATTCTGCAAAGTGCAGAGTCATTTTAAGGTAAATGTAGTACATCGAATAGAATATACCAACCAAAATGTCAACTTTGTAAGTTATTTAAGACAACAATAACTGTCGAAAATGAAGACATCAAAATCTTGAAACATATTTTTTCCGTTGGGCCATTAAAACAAACAAAAGATATAGATGCAGTACCACCTTGGTAATTAAACCAGAATAAAAATCCTTGAATCATGTCAAATCATGACTAGCTAAGATGATGATATTTAGTACCCTGTTTTTTCTTTCTGTTTTGTTTATATTTTTTTCTTCATTGAACAAGCTTTCTTGGTTACCCCTTTCATGTACCAAAGAGCCTATTTCTTGGTTTGACTTTGATACATAGCATCCATACAGCTACTAGTGTAATCTAAGCAAAACATTTTGATCCTAATTCCTATATTCACATTTTTCCTAATAGTGGCATGATTGAAGAGACTATTTGCTTATATTTTAAACTAAACTAATTTACAAGACAAAGAATAGCTTAGACCATTGGTGCTTGAAAGCTGCAAACACATGAAGAAACACAAAGTTCTTGATCAAAATTAGGTGAAAAACTGCTTACTTGCACCATTTTCACTTCTTGAATGGTCTCTTTAACAGATCTTGAAGGAGCTAAGCATGGCATAAGCATTGCAGGTGGCTCCATAGAAGTGTTTCCTCTCACACTGTTTCCCCTAACAGAAAACTCTGATGATTGAGAAGCCTTTTTCTTTCGATATTGGGGCCTGGCTGCAAGCAAATTGAATGCTGATGTTAACGGAAAAAACGGCGGATAGTAAAGAAGAATAATTGGGAAAATGTGTACTTTGGCAAGAATGTTCCTTCGCGAAGATAGAGCCAATCATTTGTATATTCATCAAACTCAGCAACCATAGCAATCACATAGGCTATACCTCTACGGAAAGATCTTTCCTACACCCACAGGAAGGTCAAAAGGTGAGATAAGATCAAAGGATTCAGTGAAAGTTAATGATGGACAAAAAAAGTGATCAAACTTCAAACCTGATATACTATAACAGATGCATAAAGTCCAACAAAAATGCTTGAGAAAATAGCCAACAAAATGCTGGCAATGACAACTAGTGGCCACACAAATATTGTCAAACCAGCAATGGGGATACAAACTATTTCAAGGAATGGACCTTCTCTGCTAATCAAATCATGCAAAAGTCTGAACCAGCCCTTGAAAAGCAAGTAGGGGCTCTTTACTAGAGCAATTGCAGTGAAAAGAGGAATCTCCACAACTAGCCCCATTATCCCAACAATGACACATCCGGGAACATGAATTAACCTGTAAAACAAGTTTCAAAGGTGAGTTAGGGCCGCTCCTTTCATTAAATATTTTTTTTTGGTCTAGACCACAGGTATGATCACAGGTATCCTCCCCTAGAGGCAATCTTGTTCGAGCTAGATATGATGTTTTCATTAAATATTTTGCAAATAGAAATTGTTATTCGAAACATATATAAATATGTTATCTGTTTTTACCTTTTGAGATAAAAAAAAAAAGAAGAAGCTTTTACATTGCTAGTGCATTCTATTTAAATTCAATAAATAAATGACTTTATGATTATTACCTTAGCCTTTGACGCTCATCTGAGGCAGGTGATTCACGCAGTTCTTTTAAGTAACTTGGGTATGAATGATAACACATATCTGCAAAATCCCTAACCACAGTGCAACTACCTTTGATAGTTCCCCATGTTCCATCCTGAGTTCAAAGAGGGCACACCAAATGAACTAATAACTTCTACCATAAGCAAACAGCATGCCAATAAAATTTAACAAATAAATCTTGATTATGGCAAAGATCATCTTAGAAACCTCACCACAATACAGTGAGAAAATTTCTTGGACTCATTGTCTTGTCTGAAGGCCTCAAAAGTTGAAACCCAAGGGGTGAAAAAGCCATACCCCACTCCAACAAGAACGCTTCCAGCTACGCCTAGACCCAACCACAAGCCAAACAAAGCAGGCAAAGCAATCAAAATAGCAGCTTTCATTGGTGCATCAAACATATGAATCCTGCAAAATCAAACAAATCATCCACATACATCATATCATGGGGGTTATAAGGTTGGTTTGGTGGTAAAGGGAGAAGGGAAGGGGGAAAGGTCGTGAGTTTGAAACTTTCCACTAACAAAAAATTAACAACTAATATTAATCAATAAAAAAAAACATGCATTATATCATAGAAATGCGGATTGGAATTCCATAGAGTAAAAGGGAAGGTGTAGAAAGTTTGTTACTTCAAAAGGGTGTAAAGAGTCCAAGCCACATGTGCAGGAAACAACCCCAGAATCACCCCAACGTTGCCTATAATAAGAATCAGAGCAGCAATAGGACCCACAACTATGCCTGCAGAATTTGAAGAAAAGCTCAATGACCCATCATCCAAATTCACCTCATATTCACAAGTTAAAAAGAAAGCAACAAATGAAACAGAAAAAATCAAATCTTTACAAGTCAAGATTCAATCATGAACCACAAAGTGTGCAAAAGGGTAAAAGAAAAAAGAGCACCTTTTAAAGCACCAAGGAAGAAAGCATAGAAGAACACAAAGACCACATACAAAGCCTTCATCCAACCTTCCATAGAGCTAGGAAAATCCATCATGCTAGTGAAGGATCAGTTCTTCAAGACCATGAAAACGTTTTTGTTTTGCAGCAGAGGGAAGTTGAAAGTTATATTTGAATTTGGAACGAGACTTTGAAATTTATGCATATGAAGAAAATGAATTGGCAAGTCAAAGGAAAAAAATGAGGGGTCTTCAGTCAAAACCAAATTGCAAAACGAAGAAAGAGGCGTGCGCTACAAGAAGAGGACAAAAGGAGAGAATGGAAAACCAAAACCCAACTAAAAACAAATCAATCATTCAGGATGTTGGGAACCAAAAAGTAACATAAGCACGGAAAAGTTAGGACAAATCAGAGGCTGCTGAAAGTGACGACGAAATGTATAAATAAAATGTTGTTGCTTGCTTATGCTTTTCTAGGACTACATATGCTTTGGGTTTAATATAATTTATATTTTTTTTAAAGAGTTTAATGGTCAATTTGTTTCCAAAATTATTTTAAATTGTTTAATTTGTTTTTTAAATTTTTAAAAGATTTAATTTGATCTTTAAATCTTTTAAAATGAATTAATTTAATTTTCAAATTTTTAAAAGATTTAATTTGATCTTTAAATATTTAAAAAAATTAATTTAGTTTTCAAATTTTTAAGAATTTAAGAATCAAATTGAATTATTTAAAATAATTTGGGGAACAAAGTGATTCACTTTTTAAAAACTTGATGATTGAATTAATTTTTTTTTAAAAATTTAAAAAATTAAATCAATTCATTTTTAAGAACTTGATGAATAAATTGAATTTTTAAAAAATTGAGAATCAAATTGAATAATTTAAAATAATTTGAGGACTAAATTAATTACTAAGCCTAAATAAAATATTACAGAACTAATTTATGCAAATCATAGTACTTTAGAATTTTATTAGTATGTTTTTGTTAAGAGGGAAGAGGAGTGTTATACTTTTTTTTATTATTGGTTGTAATTTATTGGAATTCACAAATTTTGATAGGTTTTATTACCTTTGGTCCTAAAGATAAGACTTTTTTTAAGATTTATTTGTCATTTTTTATAAGATTATTTTTAAGTTATCTTTTGTATTAATTATTTTTTATCAGAATGTTTTTATTTTTATTTTACAAAAATGCTATAAATTAAAAAAGATAAATGCATTCTCTCTCTTATAAGAACTGAAGAAGAAGAATAATTACCATTATTAATTAGGTAGAAAGAAAGAGATGGTGAATTAAAATAATTTCAAGGTTTTTTTTGAAAAATAATACAAATTACTAATAAATTTAAGACTTACTTATATTTTTTATCTCTCATAAATTTTTTCTTTGAGAATGATCTCTAAAATTTGAAAAATTTTGTATGAGTTTCTTATGGTTAAAAGGGATATGCTAATTGTTGATGTGGTCATTAACTTGACACGTCAACAAATTATCTATTACACCACCACATTGAATTAAGTATGACATGTAATATGATGATGCATTGTCTATCATGATATTATATTTTAATTAAATTTAATTATATATATATATATATATATATATATATATATCTATATATTAAGAATAAAAACATATTTAAGTCTAATGTTACTAATTAAATTAACCAACTAACTTTCTTAAAAAAGATGAATTAGTTAAAATAATTTCAATGAATCTCTGGTCTGATTTAGAAGAGGGATTTACTAAAATTTATTATTTTAGTCAATAATAATAAAAATGTTAGAAAAAGAATGTTTAAGAAAGAATTGTTATCATTCCTCTTTAATTAATAGATATTAGATAATATTAGATAATATAAGATACAACAAAAATTTGTTTTAATAATTAAAATAACTATAAAGACTCGATATAAGAAATTATAATTTGAAAGACTAAAACTATGTATAGACTAAAATATGAATATAAAAAATGTTGTCAAGTCTAATTGATATCACGCAACAATATAAAATTATGATTTTGTTCCTATTGGAGGAAGTAATAGTTGTCTGTTATAGTGCCTCAACAAACATGTATCTGGGGAAGATTTTCCTGTCAGAGCAATGTCAGCTAGGTATTCACATAATATCCAAAACATCACAACGCAACAAAAACTAAATAAATACAGTAACATGTTACGCTACGCAAGGCCTTACATCACTTATTTGCATATTAAGTTTTATGCAGGTCTATTATATACTTGTAAAATACTTTCTCATGACGATGATGATTTAGTATTAAAAACTAGAATCCTTCATTTATTTTTAAGAAATCAATAATTTTTATGTCAGTTGTAGATGTAATACCTGCATAGTTTATAACTTTTTTTTAGGGAAGCATAGTTTATAAACTATTAAGGTTAGTATAGCACGTAGTAGAAGGTTTTGAATAATTCGCATGAGATTTTAGATTTTAAATTCAGTGGCTATATTGTTAAAAAAATGCATTACTTTATAATAAGTAAGTTTTATTTTAAAATATTTTTTTACTGATTTTAAAATCTTAAAAACAGTTTAATTTTAATGCAAGGAAAAATAAAGTTACTATATATCATTCAACATATCATTTAATGAGCTTGATAAGTTATTAAATTTTCAGTCAAAAAACTTATTAAATAATATAACAACGCATCCTTAAACATCAGTATAAGACTTTTGAGTTCTAGTATATACCCTACTAGTACTCTGTATTTTTTTTAACAAATCAATGAACAAGAAATATTCAACGCAATCAACATTAACATATAAGAACATAAAAGCTTGATTTTTTTTTTTGTATTTAATAGTTTTTATTTTTGAAATCTTAATAAATGTTTAAGGATATTGGTTAGCACTTCATTAAAAAAATTATACTAAAAGTGAAAGCAAAATATTACTTTACTATATTATGATACTAGCAAGTTCTTCATATTTTACATATATTCATAAATTTTAATTTAAATAAAAATATGTAAAACAAAACATTATACTTATTAAATAATGACAGTATTACATATTTTAGGAAATAATTTTAAATATTTAAGATTATATTTATTATATAAAATTAAATTAAAGAGATAAGACTTTTAAATAGAGAAATAAAATTTAAAAGGAGTAAAAAAATATTAAAAATGAAATACTTCATGTAAAATCAATGTAACTTAACAAAAAAAAAAAAACAGAACAACTAATAAAATACTATAAAAGCTTAAATTATAATACCAAAAAAAAAATTAATCTTAAGTTTGTTAGCTGTCAAGCATTATCTTACCTTCAAGGTGAATTTGTATAAGTTTTGGGGGAAAAAAATATTTATGATATAAATTTTTAAAGACAAATCTTTTCAAATTTTTGAGAAACATATTAAATTATGTTATAGACATTTTCCGGGAAAATATTTATCATAAATATTTAAATGTTTTTTATTAAGTAAAAAACACAGATGAGCCATTGTCAGCCAAAATAATCTCAGCCAGCTTTACATAGTTCTCTTTAATATTTTAAAAAGATTAGCTCTATACACAAAGTCAAGGGCGATCGAGAAGGTCAAAGAGAAATTATACATAACACAAGGGATAAATCATCATACTAATATTAAAATGCCTTATTTAACAGCTGGTTTCATAATAAAGGTTAGCTGGCTTGAGTTATATCGGATTCCCTGTGTTTCTTTCATGTTTCTTCTTTTATGGGACTATGTAATGTGGATGAAATCATCTAGAAGGTGCAAGTCAAGGTTGAAAGAATGCCCCCACAAATCTCAAACTTGAAGGTGCAAGTCAATTTGGTTCCAAGTTGTGATTAGGATGGTAATGGGGAATCATGATTTGTGTTGGGATTCTTTAGAAGGAGGGATCTTAGAGAAATTTTTTAGATTTCAAAATATTGTCTTTATTTAGGAATTTGTTTCACTCGGTCAATAGAAAAAGGTCATTATCTTAGGTGAGAGTTAGTTTTATGGATAATTTTTTTAGTCACATCAATATTATTATTAGAATATAACATAAAAATATTATTTTGCAGTATTTAATAAAAAAAATGTGTTTGATTAACTGCAAAATTTGTTAAGAATTATTTTTTAAGATACGTGATTGGTTAAATTATTTTTTCCTCAAAATATATATTATAATTACTGAAATATTCTTATTATGTGAAAGATGTTATTTTTTTCCAGAAAAATTGAATTTTTAACTCTAATTTTGTGATTGCATACCTGTTGAAAAAAACAATCAGACCCCTTCAACAATTTCTATTGTGAGGAGCAGATTTGTCTATAAAGAGGAGAATTAGAGGGAAAATAAAAATATTTTGGATAAAATTTATGAGATTGATGATAAATAAAAATTGATACATTAATAAAAAAAATTGAAAATGAAAAGAATTACAGAACGTAAATGAAGGAGTTTTTTTAAGATGGGAGTATAGTAGGGGATAGAAAGATGATATATGTGTATTTTTACTAAAAAAGAATTTTTATTTCATGAGAATAAATATTTTTTGGTAAGACCGATGTTAACTTAGAATTGTTGATGTCGGTTTTATAAAAATTGATGTTAATAAAATTATATTATTTATAACAATATTATTGTGTTTTTATTTATATTAATTTTGTCTAAAATTGATGTTAATCTTACGATGTTAAATTAATAAATTTGAGTAGAGTAAATATTGATTGAAAATGAGATTATTGCTTAACTAATTAAAAAATATAGTTGGGATTAATTATTTTACTAATTCTTAACAAACATGGAATTATTTTTTTCCTCCTAAATTCTAAGGACTACAATATTTATTGGTGAAACAAATGCCCCCTAGAAGAGAAAGAGATTGTGGGAAGAAAAAAAACGTTTTTTTTTATCTAGATATTAATTTGTTTATTTAAATTAAATGATACACAAATATATTTATTTATTTATAATAATATTATACTTATAAATGTTTATATTATGATGCTAAAATTTTATACTGAGAATTATTTGAATCTAATTAATAAATATATTTATTACAAACAAATATTTTGGCTTAATATTTAATAACTGAATTCATACTTAAAATATTAATAAAATTATAGTATAAAATAAATTATTATAATTTATCTATCTATCATATGCAAAGGAAATTTGTAGTTTTTTTAAACTGTTGGATTGAAATTTTTATTTTATTATAGTTTTTGATTTGATTTAATCATATTTACCCATTGATTGAAACCTTAACATGAAAATAATGAACAATTGTTGATTTGATTTTTCCCTTAGTTTGATTATTTTTTAATACACTTATAACATATAATATTATTATAAATCTGAATAAAACTTTGATAATTACTTTTTATCATTTGAGTATTTGCTACAACTAATATATTTTTATAATCCGTTAATATTGTTTGATTATGTTAATTAAGGACAAAAATATATATATTGGAGAATTTCATAGTTAGTTAATTAATAGACTTTTTTCTGACAGGACGAAAATAATCCTAAACACCTGTAATAAGACATCTTATATAAATACAAATAGCCCATTGAGGTTAAAATAATGATTTATTTTAAATAATATTGATTTCAATAGTTTGTATATGATTTAATTAATTTTTACATTTTAAATTATTCAAAAATATTGTTTATTGATTATAATATCATAAAATTAATATTTTTTATTTACATTATAGTTTTAAAATGATTAAATTATTTTATCATCTCAGATTTTAAGATTAAAAAATATTTAAATTTAACAAGAGTTAAATCTCTTTTAAATTTTTATACATAACAAATTTCTCATACAATTTTATAAATATGTTAAATTAAATTATAAATATATGTGCGATTATAAATAAAAAAAATTGTCTCCTTAATACTCTCAATATTTTTGTTTTCTTAGAGAGCTTAATTAATTCATTATGTTTGTTTCAATAAAAAAAAAATTGATTTCATAAACAGAACATGCGTTAAAATGGAAATAAACTGTGTGAATAGAAGTGTACCTTGCTAGTAAGTCACTGGAGCAGGGAGCCACTCAAGTTGGTCTGAACGTAGTCTTTGAACCATATGGGCTTGGGCCTGCCTGAGTCGGCAAATGTTGAAAATTATTTATCGCATTTCATTATTTGCTTGAGACGTAGGGTACGCGAGACACGTCTTAATTATGTGTTCCCCTCTTAATTAATACGTCAATTTTTTAATTATTATAATTATTTCATAATAAATTTAATGACTTTTGTTAAATGATGTACAATAATAAATATATACTAGAAGGGCATAATGTGATAAAATTGGCTGAAGAATTAGTGAGTTATGTAAATTAGGTTAACAATCATGAAAACATTATATTAAATAGGTGATCAGTCTAGTCCGTATCATGACATCATTAGTCTTAGTACATAAAATAAACATTAATTTAATTAAAGAAACAAAGGAAAAAATATAAATGGGAGGAGATATTTCACATTTTTTTATTTTAAGAGAATAGAAGAAATATATATGACACACGGATTTAATCTTGAAAAATATTAAAAAGAAAAAAAGATATGTGTAATGAGAGAAAAAAAAATTTGATAACTAATAAAAAAAGAAAAAAAATATTTAACAAAATCTTTAAAATTTGGATAAAATTGGTTGATAAATATTTTACATTAAAAAATCTAATAAAATCTATTAAAATTTGTATATTTTTAAATATTAAAAGATTTTTTATAAATTATAAAATTTTTAATCGAATCATATTGAATTTTATTGTTTTTTTAAGAATTAATTTTTTTAATTAAATATTATAAAATTTATTTATATTATTTAAAATTTTTGATTGAATATCTATATTTGAATCCAATGTATTCCGTAAAGCTTTGTTGGCAACAACCTTTCACAACACGGCCAACAGAAAGACACAGCAACGAAGGTGGTGGATCCAACACTGCCAAACGTTGAACCCACAGTCTGGTTCTTTCTCTCTCATCAACCGATCAACCACCCAATACCCATCATGTAAACCTTTTTTTTTCTCTTCTGATCAAAACCAACACCACCCTCTCAACCCATTCAAAGCCTTTTCCATCTTTCTCTCTCTATTCTGTTTTCTCGCGTGAGAAGGGTTGTTGGGGTTGTGGAGGAGGATGCAAGCCAATTAATTAATCTTGCATTGCAGCCACCACTTTGGTGTTGGTGTTTCTCTAATTCATTCAGGGTTGAAATTGAGAAGGGACTTGGAAATGGTGGTGATTGATGAAAAGAACCGTGTGATTAGGAGGGATATGGTGGAGCTTTCACAACATGATCAATCTGTAACTGTGGCATATTATGGGGAGGAGTTGCATGGGGGCGTGCCTCTACCCCGCTTCTCTAGAATGTCTCCTTTAAACACGGTTTTGTTCTATCTTCTATATCTAATATTTAACAAAATGTGCCCAATTTTGCATTTTTCTTTTCCTCTATTGAGTGTATTGATTATTGGAGAACAAAGGCTTTGATGGGCATCTAGCATCTTCATTTTTTTTTTTTAAATTTTCTTAACCTTACATAGTTTCACATGACCAAGCTAGAATGAGATTCTTTTGGTTATAGCCATAGGGCTTCTCTTTTGGCCTCTTTTGTCTGAGTTGATAATGATGAGTTATAGCCATGTTACATTGTTTGCAGGATAGACAAAACAAGGGAATGGAGAATAAATACAAGCTCTTGAACAGTCCGGTAAAGCAAGTAAGATTTGGAACTTTTTTTATTTTGTATTTCTTGCCGTTGGACTTGTAGGAACTGCCTTCTTTCAATTCGTGTAATTTTTCCTGTCCTTCGTAATTTGTTTTGATAGCAAAAAGGGGGAAAATTTATAAACATTAAGCCAATAAGTTTGATTTGACAAGCAAAACGATTTTTGTTCCCTGCTGTAATGGATTGGGTTTGTATTAGATTACACCTGTAGATGTGACTACAAACCTCAAGTTGTGATGATGCAAGGGAAAAATAGTAGACAAGTGTTCTTTCTGTCTTATGGCTATTGTGATGGAAATGACTAGAAATAGTCGCAGAAAACAATGCTCTAAATTTGCTACTGCTTAAACTTTATTGATAATGATATGCAAATAACCTTTGTCTGTAAGTATTATATTTTCTTTTGATTGAGGTTTTGGCATTGCTTTACAAGTGTTTTGTAAATTTAAATCATTCACTCTTACAGAGTATACAACCTTCTCTTTGCCACATTTTTCTTGGCAGTGGCACTCCCTCCATCCCTTTTGTTGTTTCTCTATGTGCTCAAACCTTGGTTCTTACCCTAAGAATTTACTTTAACATGTATTGCTTCGTACAATTCTGATATTCCATTGGACACTATCATCTTATTTTGTTGTGCTCCATTATTTTTCACCTTTTTGAAATGACCATCTTGTAGTACTTTGCATGAATGACTATATGAATTGAATGGATTATGGCACAATTACTAGCAAATCAAAGTCTAAGTGGTCAATAATTCTAACAAAATGCTTCTACAGGCAACGCCTGCTGAAGCTCAGAAGTTTGCAAGGTAAGTAAAGCGTCATAAGTGTTGTTTAGATAATATATCCCTCCTTTATTTGAGTTAATTATGGTAAAATTGGGACATGGTATTTGCTTCCAGTTCCATTAAGGTCGCAACAGAAGGAACATCCTCTCGTGGTCAGGCAATGTCATCTGCTGTTCTTCAAGCAGAGGAAGTCCAATCAAATTTGGAAAGAGAATTCCCTAGTTTTGTGAAGTCTTTAGTTAGATCACACGTTGCTAGTTGTTTTTGGATGGTAAGCATCTCAATGGACTGTGATAAAAATACTTTTATTATAGAAACCAAATTTCAGTATGTTTTAGAGCCATGCCTTCTGACTTCTTTTTGTAGGGGCTGCCTGTGTCATTCTGTAAAAGACACTTACCGGATAAGGATACAACATTCATTTTGGAAGATGAATCTGGTAAAGAATACATGACAAAATACATTGCATGTAAGACAGGATTGAGTGCTGGATGGAGACAGTTTTCTGCTGTGCACAAATTGCATGAGGGTGATGTGGTTGTCTTCCAATTAGTGGAACCTACCAAATTTAAGGTAATAGTTTGGATTTTTTTGTTAAATGTCTCTAATGGCGATTCTACATTTCAATGGGAGTATGTTGCAAAGAAAAAAGGGTAACAATAACATATATATCACTGTTCACTAGCACTTCTGTAGTATGATTACATGTTGTGCTAGTTGCATGGATTTTAGTGTAACAGATACAATCATAATAACAAATCCAAAATTTGTAATAAATGATAAATATTAATTATAGGATCTCCTTGTTATTGGATACTAATCCCTTGGGGGTGGTCAATGTTATTGACAATATTTCCCATGGGTCCTAACTCCTACACACTATATCCAGATAATGAAAGACCGTGATCTATGGCATTAGCATATGCTTTGACACCAAAACACAGTGCTATCCATCATGAGTCACCAACTGATATGGAGGGTCTGATTACTCTCTCTCATTGTCTCTTTTAGTTTTGGTTCAGTTCAAGGGTAGATCCAATACTATCTTTTGCCTATCCTACTATAAAAGACTCAGGATTGTGGAAGATTGAGGTTATCATTTATCAACTCATAGACCTAAATTTTTCCTAAGGGATCTCATATCAAAATAGGAAAGAAAACATATAAGCTATCTCTTATCACTGTGACAAGGAGGAGTTGTAGACATGCAGAATTTTTATTATCTAGTGATTGGTGTGTTTCTGTTGGTGCCTTTTGCATGAGGTTTTACTTAGCAAACAGTTGCAACTAAAGCAAAATTTAATTAGGAGATCATATGGCAGCAATGATGACACTTAATTTGTATCAGGCTAAATTGGTACTGCTAAAATGGAAACTATTCCCTGATTGATAAGACATGAGGCTATTATCCTCTAAATCTATGCTAAAGAATGTTCAAAGTCCATGATTATGCTCAAGAATTATCTAAGATTGGGGAGAAGGGAACATTATATTCTCTTCTCTCTCCCTCTAAACTCATACTACTTATTGTAATGCTTGTTTTTCAGGTTTACATAATAAGAGCTAATAATACGAGGGAACTAGATGGAGCCTTTCTGAGTCTTGATAGTTGCATAAAACAAAAAATGGGAGGCAAGACTTGTTTCGCTATGCTTTTAATTTCTTGTATTGTATCAATAAAGAATCATCAAGGATTTATGCACTCTTTGTTTTGCTTCTTGTTCTCAGGCAATGATAATGCAGATAGTGATGATGTGGCATGTAATAACTCAAAGAGAAAACATGGTAAATCTGTCCAACAAGATGTCCAAACGAAAAAGAAGGCCAGCGCGTCAAGATTGAGACCTAAGGCAAGGCCATCAGTCGAACAATCTGAAAATGATAGTGAGGAAGCTCTCTCAGAAGTTATGGAGGGCTTTAAAATGCTCGAGTTCAATGATGTGAAAGGTTTTGAAAATTTCAGCATCATAGTTGATGGAGTACCAATAGATGCTGAATTCTCTACCGAGGTTCGAAACAAGTACTACAGGCTCTGCTGCAGTCAGCATGCCTTTCTTCATGAAAATCTCATTAAGGGCATGAACTATAAGCTGATTGCTGGAATTATATTGGAAACTGTCAACATTGCTGATGCAATAGAAGTTAGTGTGATATGTACCCCACGTGCAGAATTTTCTAACTGGGACAAAACTTTGCTTGCCTTTGAGCATTTAGGCATGGATGTTGAATTTCTAAGAGTCCGATTACGCCGGCTTGCAAGAATTGCCTATGAGAAAGATGATGCCTCTGAGACCAAAAAACACTTGGCATATAGGAATGAGTACAGTCGCGCAGACGATGAAATAAAGAACATGGAAGCCAAGCTTGAAGAATTGAAGGGAGCATGCAATGGTTTTGGTGCTTATCTTGAGAGTTTGAAGTGCAGAGCTGAAAGCAATCATATCAAGTTTCAGAAAGAGGTTGTTGCTCCTTGGTGAAACTTTATATGTTTTGCTAGAAAATGTATGTATATTTATTTTGCGTGGTCAAATACAATTATTCTGTAACCTTAGACGGAAAATATGCCTCAACTAAGATATCTATTGTAGTATATGTGCAGTTATACGAGGGGCAGTTAGCAAAGCCATTTCACTTTGCATGTTTGTTGTTGGAGGTTTTGATATAAATTAAATAATTTAAAGTCAATACATAAAGTTATTTCTAAAAATTAATGTTTTTCAGTTTAAAAAAATACTACCTTATGTATAAGAAACAAAGGACAAATCATCGAAGATCAAATGAAAATGGTCTTAAATTCAAGTTTTATTTCAAAAATGTCCTTTTGTAAATGTTGCCAACATTCATAATCCAACGAGTGAATGCACATTAAATAGAACTAACGATAAATTAAGGGAATAAAAGAATTTTAACCATGAGTAAAGTAGTTATTGTTTCTTAGAATTAGGATCAAAGAAAAATAATTTATTTTTTATAAATAAGACCAAATGTAATATAAAAGTGCTTAACTAACGAATTTAATTAAACTAATTGATAAAATCTAATTTAATTGAAGAAAATATTTCATGCGGTAGAAATAAATTAATTGAAATATAAAAATACTTTAAAGAAACATACTACTGAATCTGAACAATATACAACAAAGAATGGATGAGAATGAATAATTATAAAAATAATGATTTATAATTGAAAAATTATAACATGATAGTAATATTGAAATTATAATTATAATTGTTATACAAATAGGAACAAATACAAAGAATTAAACACTCAAATTTTTGTATGCGAACAAGTAAGAATGATATTACAATAATTATAAAATATATTTTTTTTCAAAACACATTATTGAAGAAAAACAAAATTTGTAATTCTGACTAAATTTCTAATTAAGAATTAATATATACTAATTAGTTTATGATTGTGTATTGTACTAGTGAATTTATTATATATCATCTGATCTTATTAATGTAAATTTAACTCATTTTGAAACATGCGTGAAAGCCAAGCCAAGACAAGGTGACTTGTGCGATTGCACAATTATCGTGCTAGTACATATAAAGGAAAGAATACAAAATGTGGACCCAGGTGAAAAACCAATCCTCCCTAGCATGGACGGAAAAAAAGGAGAGAGGAGATGCACTTTTTTCGTCTTGTAATGTGCATGTCCATAACAGCATCAACAATGGTAAATTTGCTAATTAAGTTAATTTTAAGGGTTCCATATTGTGACATCAACTTTTAAAACACTATAAACTTTTTACTCCAACAGTATGTAAAATTAATTTTGTATGTTATTTTTATAATAACAATTAATGTCAATTAATATAAAATTAGCTGTGTTTGTTATTTTATTGTAATGATTAAAGTGATAATTAGAGTAAAATTATGTAGGATTAATTGTGTGTTTGTTGTTATTATAATAACAATTAAGATTATCATCATTTAATATAAAAATTACTTTCAATTTTATGTATAAAAATAGATTTTTTTTTAAAATTATTATTTATTAAAAGTTAGACATTTTAAATAATTATAAAGGAAGAAGAAAAAAAATTCAGTCCTATAAGATTTTTGGATCCGTCACTTATTTGATGGTGTGGAAGAGAAAGTAATAGAAGAGAAATAAGAAGAAATATTTAAATTAAAGTAAAGAGAAAGAGGTATGAGATAATGTAAAATAATTTTAGATTATTATCTAATCACAGATCATCTTGAATTACTTTAAAAATAATTATTTTAAAAATTAATAAACTTAAACTTATCATATATAATAAATTGTTATTGGATGATCTTTACACTATTAATCTATCTCTTTTTCTCATAAATTAAAAGAATAATGATACTTAAATTACTCATAATTTTATACATCCCATCAACATCTCTCATTTCTTTTTCTTTCTTTTGATATAAATTCTATCATACCTCCCCCCTCTCTCTATATATACATATTTTACTTTCTTTATTTGGTTGATCAAATATTTTTCAAATTAATAATGTTAATAGTATGTTTATTTATGTGAAAAGATAACACGACAAAAGAAGAAAAGATGTAAAAGATACCTTTATTTTTTTCTTTTGGATTGATATCACCTAAAAAAGTTAAGGATATATTGTCCTTTTTTATTAGTACTTCTACTTTATATTTGTAATATTTATGTTATTTTATATAGATGTTTTTTTTTCCTACGCAACCAAATAAGAAGAAAGAACATGTTTTTTTATCCTTTTTTTTTCTTTTGTCTTTTTACTTTCTTTTCTAAATCAAACATATTTTTAGTGAAACTTTTATTTTTGGTAAAAAATAAAAAGTTGGTCAAACCTTATTCATGCTTTCTTAGAATCGATCATATATAGTATTGTGACTATGATGTTTATATCTTTGATAATAGAAAAAAAATAGTTGTAAGGTAAGTAGTTTTTTTATAACCATTATTGTCTAGTAAGATCTCAAGTATTTCATATAAGCACGAATTGTAAACAGAAATACCACAAGACGCGAGGAGTACTTTTCTTATCATTTAACTAAAGTGAAGTTGGCGAAGTTAGAGAATTATAGCAACTGATTCAATCAGTTGAACTTGAATCAGAAGCCACACTGATTCATAGTTTACTCTGGTTTTTACTTTAAATAAGATTTCTCAGAACTTAGAAGTTTCTTTCTAATTATAATTTCTGCTCCCTATTTATACTGTAGTTATTTTGGTGATGGTTAAAAAAATTCTTAGTCAATTTATATCTGGATGCTTTTGCTGAAAGAGATCATGTCTGATAAGTGATCATGGCAAGTCAAAACATCCATACATTTAGTTTAAAAGATCAATGTAGCAACCCAAAATAGAAAGAAAAATTAAGAAAACAAAATATGATATCGAAAAGACAAACACACATGACCACACCAAATCATATGATCACTAGACAGTTATAAGTTTAACCTGATGGGTGAAGGGAGAAGAGGAAATAAGATATAGTGAGTTTGAATTTCTCTCACTAACAAAAACTAAAAAATTAACAACTAACATTGACCTTAAAAAATCATAGGATCACTTGGGTGAGTTTTTTTAAATGCATAGGAAAGGAAGATAGGTAACAGAAAATTTATAACAATTCACAGGTCATGCTTAACCGATACTAAATCCTCTTGGACTCTTGGTGTACTTAAGCGAGTTTCTTGCCACTCATTAGCATCCTCATAAACTCATTCAAGTCTATAAAACCATCCCCATTTCCATCCACCCCCATCACCATTTTCTTGCAAGCACTAAGGCTGCAACTCTCCCCTAGGCTTTTGAGAACTTGTGATAATTCCTCAGCACTGATTTTTCCGTCGCCATTCAAATCAAACACTTGAAAAGCACTCTTGATCTCCGTCTCTTTCACCGTCTCCTCCACGTTGAACATGTCCATGAACTCTTTGAAGTCAATGAAGCCATCTCCATCAGAGTCCATGACCTGAAAAGACTCATCAGCCTCAGTGCCTTCGATTCCCCACCCCATTGTCCTCATAGCTGCTTTGTACTCTTCAAGGGTAATCTTGCCATCTTTGTTGGTGTCAAACTTGTCGAACACCAATTTCATTTCCTCCGATTTTGGTTGAATATTGCACCCTACATTTGATGTATGTTTTGATGATTTGAAGTTGTTGCTGTTTGGGGTTGGACTTTTGGGTTGAGAAGAGGAGTGCCCCAAAGGGCTGCTACTATGAAATTGAAGGAAACTCAAATTCGACATGGTCTATGTTTTCTGACTAAGATACTGAAGATATACAGATATATTTGGCTTCAAGATTGCTTCTACTAAGGTTATGGTTTGCATGTATATATAATAAGGCTATAAGCTATAAGGTTTTTATTTCTGAGAGAAGTAGTAGAATTGGAATTGTGTACATTCTAATTAAAGCGTTGAGGTCATTTCTTACTTTTCGGTTAACTCAACACCAAAGTGAGACATAAAATATAAATTAAGACAGATTTTTGTATTACTTTAAAAAAAATTATTTGTAAATCCTTATAAATAATATGTGTGATATTTTTTACTTTAAAAAAATAATAATAAATATTGATAGGTTTATATTTAAATTTTAGTTATTTTATCGATGGGTCAATATTACATTTTTGGATTAGATTTTTTTATTTTATTGATAGACACAAAGCTAGGATGGTAAAATTCAAAAGAAAGTTTCGGTGGAAAGCATTGATTGATCGTGGTTCACTAAACATGGTGGTGGAAAAAGATGATTCTTTGTGGTTCAAGTTCAATGAAGTGCATCTTTGAGGTTGATTCTATATCCTCTTCTTGGGAAACCGCGTATTGACCATTATGTCCCACTCACAAAGTTAAATCATCCTATCTTTCCTATGTCACATACCGTGTATCAAGCGACAAAAATTAAAAGCTTAGTCAATCGTGATTCGACTTCTTTCAGTAACAGCTAATAAATCAGTTAGGTTTCACACAATAATGCAAGTTTTAGTTATGCATTCTTTCAACAATGGTTGAAAAGTGTCTAAAAGGAAAGGCAGAGGTTGAGGAAGCATCCTAATAATGGTTGGAAATACTCGTTGTCTTTTTCTAAATGATAATGACTCATATTGGTTGTAAGCACTAATATTGACACCAATTCCATAGGCACGAGGATGTCCTATTTTGTTTGGGGATGTGATTAACAATGTTAAGTCATAAGACTATTAAGTCACTACTAAGAAAAACAGCTTCTACTTAAGTTAAATATGACTTTCTACGTTGGTTATCAATCGTCTTCGTAGAGCACGTCGTAGAATGTGAAGCATCTACGACAATGGTTCCGACAATCGTCTTAGAATGTAGGACATTTTAAAATGGTTTGTGCACTAAAACTGTCTTAGAATATGACACATTCTAAGTCAATTTTGGCTTTGAAACCATCTTAAAATGTGTTACATTTTAAGAAGGTTATGTCATAACAATCGTCTTAAAATGGGTTACATTCTAAGATGGTTTTTATGACATAACCATCTTAGAATTTAACACATTCTAAGTTGGTTTTGGCTTCAAAACCGTCTTAAAATAGATTACATTCTAAGATGATTATTTCATAAAAATCGTCTTAGAATGCAAACACATTCTAAGATGGTTTTTTTTTCGAAATAACTGTCCTAGAATGGTTCTTTTAAAACATTTTTTCTTCTTTCATTGACACCATAATATTATATTACATCATCCAGACCATTGAATCATGAAAATTGAAATATGATATACACAAACTCTTTTACAAATAATTTATCCATGAAATGTAACATGAAATCTCATAAATTAATTTACAAATAACCTAAAAAAACAAATTATTTGGAATACATAGTTTACAATTTAAAACTCATAACCAAACTCACTAAATGAATCGTGCATTCGTGCCCAACTCATCTTAAATTTTCTACAATTACAAAAGCGGCAAAAAAAGTTAGGCATCACAACATTGAAATAGAAGGAGTAGGTGCAGTGCTCAATTTAACTAAGAGACCATACATATGATTTAATCTTACAAAGGATAAAAATAAAATATCCAACAAAAGCAAAAATCCTGCAGAAATTGAGATACTATAACAGAGAAATGTATGATTAGAAAACACAAAAAACAGTAAGGCATACAATGATAACTAAACATACACATAATGCCATCTTCTGAAGTTTATTCATTGTAGAGAAATGTTGAATAACCCTGTCCTTGTCAATAATGAACAAACCTCTCAATGCAATTCCCTATATATTGGATATATTCGGTCATTAGGGCACAAGTTTTATAAAGTGGAATGAAAGGCAATAGTTTCAGTTTCATTGTCAACAGTTGATGCTTAGCATCCTACATTTCATTCCAGAGAACATAGAAACCTAAGCATAGAAGACAAGGATTGGGCAAGGTAAAGCACGACCATGGTTGAAGTTCAAGTCGTAAAAAAAAAACAAATTAAAACTTGTTTTGATTGGATAACAGGTATGCTAAATTGCCATAAATGCAAAAGGGAGGTGATGCCTCATATGAAACATGATATGCCTTTTTTAGGTTGATTTAGACATTTATAGTGAGAAAATACAGACAAATTATTTGACTTTTACTGTCTTATAATTCATCCATCCATAAGTAACAATTTTTTAAACAAATTTCATGTCAGAACATACCTGATCTGGAATGAGAACACCATAAGATTTCAATATGAATTTGGTGGCATCAGAAATCAAAGGATAATTCAAGTCACCAAGGCCACCCAACTTTCTATCTGTTTGGATCCATGCAAGGTGCAAGAACTACAATAATAACAACATCATCACAAACTTAGGAGAAATAAACTTTGGAAGTTCAATTATAGAAGCTATAGATTCCAAGCTTGTTGGGTTTCATGGCGAGAACCATGAAAATTGATTTTGACTGCAGCCAGACTTGTTTTTAACATAGATGTTAGTTATAACTTATAACAAGGTAAGATTGATTTTGCCTAAAAACCTGAGAGAACAGACAACATATTCCATTCAACAGATGAAGTAACCAAATTAGAAATAACTTTCGATAATGGAAACTAAATTATTCTTAAGCAACCCAAGCTAGGGTTTCAGGTGAAAAACACTACCAAGTACCAACATGTAAGCATGTCTAGTAATTCCATTGAAGAATTAGGAATATTTATGTATCCTTTTATCTTTTCTTAGCACCTACAAGTCAAATTTGCTACAAGTCCAAACCTTTTGGAAAGCTTCTTCACCACTCAGATTCAGATAGCTCCCCCAGCATACTTGGCTTCCACACAAACAAACTAACGCTTCATGCTCCTCCTTGCTCTGTAGTGATATGAAAGGTACTCATTAGACAAAGATATACTGAAAATACACTTATCTCATGGTATGTGTTAGTCGTCTTATATGACTAACTTTTGTATAGAAAACTTTTACAAAATGTATATATTTTCTCCAATTTATGGTTCTTTTTGTAGGATTGTAACTAAATTTTGCTTTGTTTTTATCTGTGCTCAGTAGAAGCCTTGTGTATGGAATTAATGTTTAATTTTCTTCAATTTCAGGCAAAAAGGAGTTAATTTGAAGAAGTGCTAAAATTGATGTCTCGCTAAGCGAGCTCAATGCGCTTAGCGAGTGTCAACCGCTAAACGAGGCATCAACGCGCTTAGCGGATAGGAGGAACCTGGAAGGGAATCTGTCATGAAGGCATGCGCTCAGCGCGTCATCAGCTCGCTCAGCAAGTTGTTTGTCACCTTCCAGGCTTAGCGTGAGTTTGGCGCTGAGCGAAAATTCACTTACTCGCGCTTAGCACGAGAATGGCGCTAAGCGCGACGTCGAGGTCAGTGAGCCCTTTTTAAGCCTGACTTGCAGAGAATGAAATGTGAGAATAGAGAGCGCTGAATAGTCGTTAGAGCTTGAAGAGTGAAATACACAGAGGCAAATAATAGAGCAAAGAAGCCAATTTTTGATCTTTTAGAAAGATTTGTGAGTTTTTGAGTGATTGTGAGATTCCTAGAGGTGGAGGAGACATCCCCACTCCTTTGTAAGCAAGCAATTTCTCCTAATTCCTCTTCATCATTGTAAAAGGAGCTTCCTTGCTATGGAAGGCTAAACCCTTAATTGGGGATTCTTGCTGAGTAATTGATGTAAACTCTTTCCCTATCTAATTAAGGTTATTTTATGTGTTCATTGTTTCTATCAGTACTTTATTATTATTGCATGCTTGTGGCTTGATCACCCATATGTGTGTACTATTAGGGGCTTTAGCATTGAAAGATGTATTGTCTCCTTAGAACTTGATAGAGCATGATTAGTTTTTATTATGCTGTGATCATAAAGCTGTTCGATTAAACTAAGTTCAACAAGAGACATCTGCGAATGAAGTTTAATTAGAATTAGGCTAAACTCACGAGACATCGATGTTTAGTACTTGAGCCTTTAGCATAGAACACATAAACATCTTTAATTAGAGAAACATCCTTAATTGCATCAATTTGCTTAGTAAGAGGACCCAACGCCTTTAGATATCTGTTTTCACACTTACTTGCTCATGTTTATTGCTTTGTAATTAGAATAGAACATACTTTTACTTTTAATCACAATCATGATTTATGTTTGCAAATGTCTGCTTATTGAACAAACCTTTACCAAATGAACAAGTTCCCTGAGTTCGATACTCGGTTCACACCGTTTAAATTATTTACTTGACGACCCGGTGCACCTGTCGATAGATTTCGCGTCCACACAAACAAGTAGTATCCCAGAGAACGAAACAAGTATTTTGGCGCCGTTGCCGGGGAACTTTTTCCATTTGGAAAGTTTAGTTCAGTTTGAAGGCATTAATTCATTATTCTTTGATTTATTAATTTTTGTTTTTGTTAATATTTGTTTAGTTCAGAATTTATTTTCTTCTTGAATTGGTTAACTGCTTTTCCTGTTAGTGTTTGAATGCGTAGATCTTCTGCAGGTGAATTGGTTCCATTGGTTTTAGAAATTGAAGCAACCTTCAGAAGAAACAACGCAGAGAGAAAAAGAAAGCTTTTGCACGACATAACAGTAGCATTAATCCTTGAAGAGGCTCACTTTTTTGAGTCGTCATCTTCTAATTCACCTACATCCAGGGAATCTCAAACAACAAAATTTGAAGCCGAAGTCATGGCTGAAGAGCAACCTCGACGAGTGAAACCGAAGTCCATTCATTTAAAGGTAACAGTCTTAAGACTTGGGATGAAGTGGTTGAAAAATTCTTGAAGAAATACTTCCTAGAGTCCAAGACTACTGAAGGAAAAGCTGCCATCTCATCCTTTCATCAATTTCTAGACGAGTCCGTAAGTGAGGCTTTGGAAAGATTTCGTGGGTTATTAAGAAAAATGCCTACTCATGGATTTTCAGAACCAATCCAGCTCAATATTTTCATTGACGGGTTAAGGCCACAATCCAAACAGCTTTTAGATGCTTCTGCAGGAGGAAAAATAAAATTGAAGACCCCTAAAGAAGCCATGGAATTAATTGAGAATATGGCTGCTAGTGACCATGCAATCTTGCGTGATAGAGCACACATCCCAACCAAAAGAAGCTTGCTGGAGCTTTCATCACAGGACACTTTGTTGGCCCAAAACAAGTTGCTATCCAAGCAACTTGAAGCTTTAACTGAAACACTAAGTAAGTTGCCAACTCAATTGCATGCTGGACAACCTTCACCCTCTTCTGTTTTGCAGGTTGCAGGTTGTGTTATATGTGGTGGAGCACATGATTCTGGCTGCTGCATTCCCACAGAAGATACAACACATGAAATGAACTACATGGGGAACCAACCAAGACCAAGCTTTAATGCAGGTGGATATTCTGGATTTCAACATGGCCAACAATATAATCAGCAATAGGGACAATGGAGAACTCACCCTGGTAATCAGTTCAATAAAGACCAAGGTGGGCCACCTAACAGGCCACTGCAACAAGGGCCTAGTCTTTATGACAGAACGACGAAGCTGGAAGAGACTCTTGCTCAGTTCATGCAAGTATCCATGTCCAATCAAAAGAGCACAGAGTCAACCATCAAGAATTTAGAAGTCCAGGTGGGACAATTGGCAAAGCAACTGGCAGACCGACCGTTAAGCAGCTTTGGAGCCAACATAGAGAAGAATCCTAAGGAGGAGTGTAAGGTTGTTATGACTAGAAGAAAAATGGTGAGCATGAATGAAGGTGAGAAGAGGATAGGTGAAGAAAAACAACAACTGGTGACTGAACCAGAAATTAACCCAGTGGTGGAACCTTTGAGTGAGACTGAGAAAGAAGTGGAAGCTAAAGATGATCAGCAAAAGGAGATACCAATAATTGTGAGTGAAAAAGAAATAAGTGAGAAGGAAAAGAAAGAGAGAAAGAAAAAGAAAATGAAAAAAATGAAAAAGAAAATGAGAATAAGAGAAAAGAAGAAAAGAAAAAGACCAAGAGTGAGCTGGCTAGAGAAAAGAGAAAAGAGGCAAGTCCAAGCAAAAGGGATGAGGTGTCATATCCAATGGTACCAACAAAGAAAGACAAGGAACGACATCTGGCTTGTTTCCTTGATATCTTCAAGAAATTGGAGATTACTATGCCCTTTGGAGAAGCTCTTCAACAAATGCCATTGTACTCTAAGTTTTTAAAAGATATGCTCACACGGAAGAATAAGTACGTTCATAGTGAAAACATCATTGTGGAAGGAAATTGCAGTGTTGTAATTCAGAGGATCCTTCCACCTAAGCACAAAGATCCTGGTAGTGTGACTATTCCGTGTTCAATTAGTGAAGTTTCTGTTGGCAAGACTCTTATTGATTTGGGAGCCAGTATTAATTTGATGCTACTTTCCATGTGCCAGAGGCTTGGAGAGTTGGAGATAATGCCGACTAGGATGACTTTATAGTTAGCAGATCGCTTCATCACCAGACTTTATGGAGTGATAGAGGATGTTTTGGTTTGGGTCAAACACCTTATTTTTCCTTCTGATTTTGTGGTAATGGACCTAGAGGAAGATACATATATTCCCTTAATTTTGGGATGTGCATTTATGTCTACTGCAAGCTGTGTAGTAGATATGGGCAAGAAGAAGCTAGAAATGGGTATTGAAGACCAAAAGATTAGCTTAGAGCTATTTGATGAAGAAAGGAAATTGCTGGACCAGAATGTTTTGTCTAGAGGTGAAGGAGAGTAAAGAAAAGGTTCTGAAGGAGAGAACCAAGCTTGATCCGGGCTGACAAGGAGCTTTTGCGTCAAGCTAATGACGTTAAAAGAGCGCTTACTGGGAGGCAAGCCAACCCTTTTTAATTTTGTTTTTCTTGCATTTAGTTAAGTTTGATTGCTTGTGATTGTTTGAATTTAGCATGTTTAGTATTGGAAAAGGGGTTAAAAAGCTTTTGTGAAGTTGTGGACAAAAATATAACTTGGAAAAAAATCTTGTTGTCCACTCGTTAAGCGCACTCTTCGCGCTAAGCACCATCTTCTTCACGCGCTAAGCGAGTTGTTGTTCGCGCTAAGCGCATCGACCCCTGATCGTTGGTTGTATGGTTCTGCTAAGTGCGTCACCTGTGTGCTAAGCCCAATAAGCTCTCTGTCCATTTAATTTTTGGAATTGGGCTAAGCAAGTTATCTCGCTAAGCGCACAAGTCTGATCTTGCTAAGCGTGCTAATGCACTAAGCGCTATTCTTCTTTGTCTGATTAATTTCGAGAATTGGGCTAAGCGAGTGCTCTCACTAAGCCCAATTCCTTCTCTGTTTGGAATAGCGCTAAGCGAGACGGACATGCTTAGTGCGGGCCACTACTGCATTTAAGTAGCATTTTATTCGCTAAGTGCGGTCTTGGCCTGCTAAGCGAGAGTTGCAGGACCAATCAAAGCTGTAGAACTCGCCTAACGCATACCTTTGCGCTAAGCCCAAAAACTTCTCTGGAATTTCATAATTTTGTATTGGGCTTAGCGAGCAGATCCGCTAAGCGCATGAGCTTTAAAACTCAAACGTCATGTTGACTTGCTTAGCGAGTCCATGCGCTAAGCGAGTCATTCGAAACTGCCAGTAAATAAGGCAACTGCCTTAGGCAGTTGCCATTTTACTTCCTTTGAGCATTTTTACCCTCTGCACAGTACTTCAATCTCCTTGCATTGCCTGCATTTTTGCTCCCTCTTTGCACTCATATTCAACAGCACAAGTAAGCTTATTAACTTTGTTTATTGTATTTTCAAATTTCAAACTTTAGGCTAGTTAACATAGTAGTGTTAGGTTGAATTTATGTTAATATTTAGTTCTGTTAGGTTAGTTGTTCATTAGACTAGAATTATAGTTTTATTGTGGATACAATGTGCTTGTTTTGATTAGGGTTAGATGGCCTAATAGGGGCCTAAGTGGAGGGGTGAGAAGCCCCTGCTTTTTTTTTCTTTTTCTGGAAATCACGATGAGTGCGCTAAGTGCCTTGCTACGCTAAGCGAGTTCATCATTTCTGTTGAACATTTGGATTTCCAGATGAACTCGCTAAGCGCAGCCCTGTCCCACTAAGTGCGTTCATCTTCTCTGATTGAAAGTTCATTTGCTTATGAACTCGCTAAGCGAGTAATGTGTTCTCAGACACTTAGAAATTTTTGTGTTTTGTTGTGCGCTAAGCGTGCCCTGTCACGCTAAGTGCAATTATCTCTTTTTTTTTTCTATTTGCTGGAATTGGGCTTAGCGAGCTTGCTCGCTAAACCAACACTATCCAGTAGAGTGGTCGCGCTAAGTGCAAATCCTTCTCTGTTATGAAAATTTGTGGAATTAGGCTTAGCGAGCCTACTCGCTAAGCCAATTCTGCAGAAAAAAATTGGATCTATGTTCTGTCGCTAAGCACGTGGCTATCGCGCTTAGCGCATGAGTCGATTTTCCTAAGGCGCGCTAAGCGCCCAGTCTGATTTTCAATTTTATTTTCAACTTTTTAATTTGAATAAATTCATGTCTAATCTTGTGTTTTGATTCTTTTGTATTACAGATGGCTCCCCGTAAGAGAAAAGCCACATCTTTAGTGTCTCAGGCCGGTTATGATAGATCAAAATTTGTATCACAGGAGGCCTGGGACCATTACTCAGATAATGTGCTTGTCAGGAACATTCTGCCAGAAAGAAATGTCAAGTTGTATATCAATGAGTTTGATGATTTCAGAAGAGAATTAATTAGAAGAAACTGGCATAAACAACTGACCAATGTGACTGAGGGAAGCATTGATGTGGCAATTATGAAGGAATTCTATACAAATCTATATGTCCCTGATGACAAGTCTCCCAAGAACGTTAGGGTTCGAGGGCACTTGATAAAATTTGATGTTGATTCCCTCAACACTTTTTTGGAGACTCCAGTGGTTGTGGAGCAAGGGGAGAGCTTACCTTCTTACTCCAGGTTTGTTAGACTGAGGCCTGATCCTCAGGAGCTTACAGCCCGACTGTGTATCCTTGGGAGGGGATTTGTTCTTAATGTCGAGGGTCTGCTGTGGAAGCTCTGGAGGAAAGATCTTACCACTTTGGCCCAAACCTGGAGTGTTCTATCTTATTCTAACTTAGCCCTGACATCCCATACTTCTGATCTTAATCTGTATAGGGCCAAGTTAGTATACGGGCTTGTCATGAAGATGAATATGAACTTAGGTTCACTTATTTTTTGTCAGATTTTACTTATTGCTCAGTCTAACTCCTTGCGGCCTGGATTTCCAACCTTGATTATTGCCTTGTGCAAGGCCCGAGGAGTCACCTCAGATTCTCTTACCTTTCAGTCACTCAGCCCAGCCATTAATTTGGCTTATATTAAGAAGAATTGTTGGAACCTAGATGAACCTTCAGTCACTTTTCCAGGGACCCAAAAATCTAGGGCTAGAAGATCTGAGCCCCCATCTACAGTAGCTGCCCCTGCTTCCCCTACATCAACTCCATCTACTTCTGCTCTTCCTTCACCACCAGCAGCTCTAGTTCTTTCAGGTCCCTCCATTCAGAGCTCAGAGCCTTCCTTGTCTATGCTGCAAAACCTGCATCAGGGCCAGCTCCTGATCATGCAGAGTTTGCATGATGTGGTCCAACAATGACTAGTTATGAGCGTCGAGGAGTTTCTACAGAAGGTGGCCTGACCAGGAGTCCAGCCTTCTCCTTTGGGAGAGGGTAAGGCCTCTGCAGCCCAGGAGCCTCAGCAGGACCAGGAGGACAACATTCTAGAGGCCTCAGAGCCCACTCCAGTTGAGTCTTTCATTTTTTAGACTGATCCAGTAGCAGCTACCCTACAGGTGACACCAGAGCCTTCCATTGCAGTGCTAGACATGTCTTCTTCTCAGACTGAGCCATCTACACCAGTGTTAGACCTACCCCTTCCTCAGGATTCATCATCAGGCACTCCTGCACTGGATCTGAATGAGCATGCGATGGACTCTGCACAGGATCATTGACAGGATTAGGATTTTTATTTCCCTGCTTTTTGAACAGTTTTATTATTATCATGTCTTTAGTAAATTTTATAATTTAGATTTATGTTTATGCTTCAGTCTTTAGATTTATGTTTATGCTTCAGCTTTTAAATTTCAGTTTATAGTTTTTATTTTGGTTGATAGCTTGTACAAAGCTTGATTGAACAGTGCATTTATTTTATCCAGTGGTTGATACTTGATTTTGGAATTTAGTGTTTGTGATTGGTTTGAATTGATCAATTGTATGATGTGAGTGAATTGAAATGCATAGATTATATGCCTTGAATGAGCATGTAGTCATTAGAAGAGAAAGAACATGGAATTAGGATCATGACTGGAAATGTTAGTTGGTTTGTCAGGTTGATTGTGAAGGAACGCATTAGCCGCAACCCGGTGAGAGTGTGATCTTTAATTGTGAGATAACGACTAACATTAAGTAATGGTTTTTGCATGAATCTCTGAGTATGGAATGAATGCGTGAAATTGATGATGATGAAGGCCATGTTTTGATTAAAGATAGCCACTTAGCTAAAAATCTTACCTTGTGCATGATTGATTTATCCCTTGCACCCATTTTGAGCTAAAAGTATGATTGTTTGATTGAACCTTGAGCCTGTACAGTTTATCTCCTTCTACCTTGTCTTAGGTTGTAGGAGAGCATCATTCATAAAAGGAAATTTTGGTTCAAAGCAAATTTGTCCAAATTTGGGGGAATCATGCGGTGAAAGCTTGTAATGGTAAGAAAAGAGCAACACACACAGTCATCTAATAAGCAACAAGTGTTAAAAAAAAAACTGTAAGTATAAAATAAAAGTGTGTGTGCTGCTATTTAAGAAAAAGAAGAGCTAAGTGCAGAAAGGCAAGTAATAGAGTTGGAATAAAAAGAAAAAGGTTTATCTATGGATGAATGCTCTCTTAGAACCTAAGCTTTTGCATCCTAGAAAAACCATGAATTGATTACAGCCCAGCCTCGTTACAAGCCTAGTAAAGTCCTTTGGATTCAGTTTGTGTGTTCTTGACTGTATGATATGAGATGAAGTGCAAAGATTGAGACTTATGTTGGTTGTTGATTGATGGATAACCTAAACACTTGTGCTTGAGTGAAACAGTAGCTGTGAGGCTTTGTTTAATGATCCTTCCTTGATATAATGTTCACATCTTTGAAAAGCTGCATGTCCTTTGAGAAGCTGTGATTGAAGCATTGTATGCCATTCATTTCATGTGATTGAATTCTTTGGAGCAAACAGCTTGTGAATAACCATTGTGATTTTGTCACTTGAGAACAAGTGAGTTGTTCTTTCTTTGCTTGAGGACAAGAAAAACTATAAATTTGGGGGAGTTTTTTAGTCGTCTCATACGACTAACTTTTGTATAGAAAACTTTTACAAAATGTATATATTTTCCCTAATTTATGGTTCTTTTTGTAGGATTGTAACTAAATTTTGCTTTGTTTTTATCTGTGCTCAGCAGAAGCCTTGTGTATGGAATTAATGTCAATTTCTCTTAAATTTCAGGAAAAAAGGAGTTATTTTGAAGAAGTGCTAAAGTTGATGTCTCGCTAAGCGAGCTCAATGCGCTTAGCGAGTGTCATCCGCTAAGCGAGACATCAACGCGCTTAGCAGATAGGAGGAATCTGGAAGGGAATCTGCCATGTAGGCACGCGCTCAGTGCGTCATCAGCTTGCTCAGCAAGTTGTTTGTCACCTTCCAGGCTTAGCGCGAGTTTGGCACTGAGCAAAAATTCACTTACTCGCGCTAAGCGCGAGAATGGCGCTAAGCGCGACGTCGAGGTCAGTGAGTCCTTTTTAAGCCTGACTTGTGGAGAATGAAATGTGAGAATAGAGAGCGCTGAATAGTCGTTAGAGCTTGAATAGTGAAATACACAGAGGCAAAGAAGCCAAGTTTTGATCTTTTAGGAAGATTTGTGAGTTTTTGAGTGATTGTGAGATTCCTAGAGGTTGAGGAGACATCCCCACTCCTTTGTAAGCAAGCAATTTCTCCTAATTCATCTTCTTCATTGTAAAAGGAGCTTCCTTGCTATGGAAGGCTAAACCCTCAGTTGGGGATTCTTGCTGAGTAATTGATGTAAACTCTTTCCCTATCTAATTAAGGTTATTTTATGTGTTCATTGTTTCTATCAGTACTTTATTATTATTGCATGCTTGTGGTTTGATCACCCACATGTGTGTACTATTAGGGGCTTTAGTGATAAAAGATGTATTGTCTCCTTAGAACTTGATAGAGCAGGATTAGGTTACCGTATGTTTGGACACGGAGTGCGGTGATTTAGTTTTTATTATGCTGTGATCATAAAGCTATTCAATTAAACTAAGTTCAACAGGAGACATCTGCGAACAAAGTTTAATTAGAATTAGGCTAAACTCACGAGACATCGGTGTTTAGTACTTGAGCCTTCAGCATAGAACACAAAAACATCTTTAATTAGAGAAACATCCTTAATTGCATCAATTTGCTCAGTAAGAGGACCCAACGCCTTTAGATATCTGTTTTCACACTTACTTGCTCACGTTTATTGCTTTGTAATTAGAATAGAACATACTTTTACTTTCAGTCACAATCATGATTTCTGTTTGCAAATGCATGCTTATTGAACAAACCTTTACCAAATGAACAAGTTCCCTGAGTTTGATACTCAATTCACACTATTTTAATTATTTACTTGACGACCCGGTGCACTTGCCGGTAGATTTTGCGTCCACACAAACAAGTAGTATCCCGGAGAGCGAAACAATATGGAATAGACAAAAGTAAGTTGAAACAGGACAAACCTTTGTTACACAATTATAGTCGAAAGTGATTTCCTCACCATGTTGAATTTCACGAAGACTATAAATATCAATTTGATATTGACCATCAACTACAGTAACCCTGAATAAATAGTGAAAATAACAATAGATAATTAGCAAAAATGATATAACAATTAAAAATAAAAAACTGTAACAAAAGGAATGAAGCCTACACATATAATCTTCAACTAACTATTAAATAGTCTTGAGCCATTATTAAGGACAAGTTTGAGATAGAATACAAAAATGTGTCAATTGGTCAATTCTCGAACTCAAGTCAAAAGACATACATTTAAATACAATATTTGTATCACGTAGGCTTGGTCCCTCAGCACCTTTCATGCCACAGCCAAGACAAGGGGCAAAAAAGAAATGGAAGATCTATCGACCAACTAGTTGAAATTTCTTGTCAAAAGAAACCTAGAAATTTTACTTCCACTGAAGAAACTAAATGAGTAATTTTGACTTAATTGTCCTTAGTGACATTATTTACAACTGAATATCCACTAGGACCATCACCTTAAATGAACAAACCCAAATATATCTTTACTCCTTTTCTTTGATAAGTTCTTTTAGGCCCTCCATTCATTATTAAACAACTTTAAAGTCATTTGTCTTTCGTTTCTATTCTCCTACCAAAGAATTTTCCCCACCAAATGACCAAAAAACCCAAGATAGCAATGAAAAAGGCATTTACAGCCCATCCAAAACATACATATTAAAAAACAACACAGAAAGAGATTAAGGTAGGAAAAGGAGTCAAGAACACAATAGAATAGGAATATGAACCAACAACTTTGCATGTTGACTTAAGTAATGCTTGCATATAAAAAGTCAGGCATTCAAATTCTTATTGGTAAAAACGCTTAAGTGCATTTTTGGTCCTTCTAGTAGAGCAATTTTGGTCCCCAAAGATTTTTTTTAGTAAATTAAGCCTCTATTTTTAAAATTAAACACATTTATTTTCTTGTCCATTTTTTATTTTTCATAAAATCATTAAAATCTTATTTTCTATTAAAATAATTGGGGATTAACAATTGATATGGGATATGAAATAAACTTTTAAGTTTGGAAGCCAAAACTTTAGTGGAAATTTGATATTACAGTTTGAAAAGGAATTTTTGGGATTTTTTTTTTTTTGATGAAATTTGAACACAACTAGCTAGTATCAGGAGCTGATTAAGTGGGCAAATATAACATAGATGACAAACAACTTACTTGGCTTCACAATTAGGTTGGCAAGAATGGCATATTCGACTGGCATAATTAGCCATGTGCATGGCATCAACAACAACTAGGTCACACCCATCAGCATCGCCTTGTCATGAAAAATGTAACATTGAATCAGTATAGAATGGAAGATGGATTAACCATATCAAGTTAAACATCAATAAATATTTTGAAGGGACAAACACCTTTGGCCTCTAAAGGTAGATGTTATAGAATTCTGGTGCTGGATCTTTACTATCTTTCTGTAGAGATCAAATGCCGTCTTGTTTCTCAAATCACTTCCACACAGGATAAACCTATGAAAACAATATAACAGTAATTATAATGTCTCGCCAACACAAAATCATATAAGCATATGATGCAATAGCCTAAATTTTTAAAGTATATAATTATGTGCATAAGATACACTGAACCAGAAGAGCACATCAATCCAAAAGAACAGACACATATATCTAAAAGTATTGTGAATGAAAATTTTTATACAGAACCTTAGCTAGCAATTTCAGAAATAGTTTAAAACTTCAAATCCCTAAGGCTAACTAGATAAGTCGAGGATCTAATAGGCCACAATTTGTTATAGGCACAAATCAGAGAGTAAATTACTATATGCTGCACATGCAAAAGATAAACTACCTAGTTTTTTAGAAAATAAATCATAATCGGTTTAATGACAATAAAGAAAACAAAACAAATTATGTGTGTAGAGTTTTTTATTCCCTCTAGTGAATAGAATGGATTATTGCTTCGATATTTGACATTATGTTTCATATGTAAAATATGGAAATGTATAGATTTGTACTTTTTGCAGAGAATAGATAAGAGTAGTTTAATCATGTAAAACGAGACACAACAAATTCAGTTAGGGCATTCACTCATTAGATGGATCATTGCTTAAATATTGACTTGTTAGATGGATCATTACATTGAAAACCTTCATTTAGTCCAAAGTAGGAGCAAGCACAAAGAAACATAGACATTTCAAATTAAATAATCAAAGAACTAAGTTTCATGGGTGTATTTCCATTAAGCAATACCTCTGCCAGAAAGTCGACAACAAAATCATCTTCAGCAAAGCCTTCTTCCTTGTTGCAAACAACACCAAGCCCTTGCATGATCCATCCTAAATAGATAGTATCAGAACCATGAAAAATGAAAGTCCAAAGATAGAAAACAATCAGAAAAGATGATACACTAGAAAACTATGGGAAGATAACTGTTAAATTGTAGTTAACTGACAAAAAAAGCATATAGCTTCCTATAAGCTACATATTTTTCATGTGGACAACTGTCTATGGCCTTTAGAAAAGCATATTTAACATCCCAACCATACAAAGTTACAAATGTGAGTAATTCGAAACACCTATTCATTAAATAATGACTAACTTTTGCTTCAATCCACTAAGGTACATGTTGATTAGACTTACCTTCCAAAGTAGTGGTTACTGTCTTCATTGCACTGGTTACAAAAATAACAAAATATATAACATCAAAATCCCTTTTACATATTGTACAATTGTTATAACACTAAATTAGTTATAAATTAAAAAATTACCTGTTAACTACAACTTTGATATTAATATCAGGTTTCTTACGCAAAGAACATAACCAAACAACAATATTGTCTCGTGGACACAGAACAACAAGTTGCCAATGTGCCCTAAAGTCGACAATTATAATTAGGTACTTATAATGCTAATATTTTTAGAATGTACTACATAAGTTTAACTTACTGATTCAAGTAGGCTCCTAAGTACACTTGTCGTTGTGATTCCTTGACCTATGCTTCAATGTAATGTTGACATTCTTGACGTCTATCCTTTGCATTGTGTATATACTGAGGCTCAACATACACTAAACCATGACCTAAGCTTGTACTCCAATTATCCATAAACCTAATTGAAATATATTCTACATGAGTATTGTTAACCTACACTTTTCGTAATGGACATTAATTATCAGTTAATAAAAAAGAGACCTAGTAATTATGGTACTTACATCATCCACACTTGTAGTATAGATATGTTCAAACATTTGTAACCTGATATAATTTCTGTTACATCTGCATGTGTGATGAAAAAGGATGTGTGTACATTAGGAATCCCAAATTTTGTCCCATCCCACGACAACTCAACTGGCTTCTAGTAAACATCAAACAAACTCTTATTCAATTCTCCCAACGGATCCTCTCCAGCAACTATATTGCACCTTTCAACAACTCCAACCGATTTAGGCACACGATTGTGCGAATCCTATATGGTTAATGAAAATAACAATTACACTAATTTTATGAAACATGTTTGAACAATGTGATAATGACTGAAAACATGCAGAGGGAAAATAAATACCTCATCATATATAGGTTTTACAAGATGTGTCAATCGACCAATGAATGTGTTAACGACCTCCCTCACATACTGAATTTCTGAAGTCTACAAAGAGACCAGAGCATCGACGTCATAAATTGTTACAACACTCACCCTAACCATATCATTTGTGTAAGGGACATTATGTATGGTGGTGTCACTATCATACACTTTTCCCAAAGCCATTAGCCGTGTACACTGGTCACCAACTATGTACAAGCCCATAGTGGCCACATCAACAACAGAAGGCTCTTCACCTGAAGCTTTTACAGTAGCTTCAACACAGCTTCCCTTGGTGCTGATATGTTCAGCTAATGTGTGTGTATCCGACACCTTTATTGGGAGTGAGTGTTGCGAGGCCATTTGTGATAACTCAAGTTTTATCACCTCCTTCAACTCTTTTTTCATTATCTCCAAACTGTGTTTGTTTTCCTCTTCCACTTCTCTCATCTACTCTTCCTTTAGGTTTCCAATGATTTCTACCAATTGTTGCAGGCTAATTGATGTTGATGAAGTGTTTGAGCAACGCGATTCCTATCCAAAGTACTGACTTATTGTCACACCAGTCCCAGCTACACGAACACGACGTGGATGCTCCGATCGGCCAATCATAGTATTCAATATGTTGTCACGACCATCGGGAACAAAGCTTCCATGCGTCGTCTGTTCTTGTAAAGAATCTTGTAACAACCACAAAAAGGATTTACATTTCAACTTAAATCACGTTTTCATAGCAAAAAATTGAATTGAAATTAAGTCATAACATGAACTCACAATTTTGTCAGAGATTTGTTGTGCCACTGTAGACGTCATCTACCCATATCGCTTTATGCGGGCCATCTTCCACTTCACATGTCTTGCAATCGGGGATGGAGGGTCGATGATCATTGCTGAATCTTTAGTAAACTCAGCTTGCTACAGGCGTGTCTTCCTATTCTCGTCCATGAGTTTTTTTATATAGAAGATCGTAACTCCCACGAGACAGTAAGGGGAGACAATCATTGGATTTTTGAATTTCCTGAGTTTTTTTTTGTATTCCTTGTCATGAAGTATGAAGAATTTCCACAAATGAATTAATTTAACAAAGTCAATGTAAATAAAATTTAAAGAAAAATGTAGTTATATCAAACCTGCTAATTAGGGGTTTGCTGGCTTTTTGCAAATTGTTCCCAAGTTTCTGGATCCACACCATACTTAGTAGAAGGATCATGTTTATCTTGACCCTCATTGTTAGCATATACATATTTAGTGGTGAGGGAAGACTTAAATTGTTGCCATCTAGTGGCCACCATTGATATCACCTTCTTCCTCGTATTTGAACCTTCAGGGATGTCAAATTTTCCCTGCAATATGAAATTGTTATTTTACACTTACGTAATGACGACATTTTAAACTTAATTAAGAAAAATGAAACCCATATGGGTAGTTAACTGCACTAACCAAAATGTCATCCCATATTAGGTTCTTTAGGGAATCTGGGACAACTTTCCAACTAGAATGTACAATCAAAATTTTTTCTCGCGCTACTACCGCTAGGTAACTATGGAACTTTTTTTTATGGGGGCTTGATCCTCTACCGGTTGCAGGATTGACATTAACAATAGATTGTGGTTGATCCAAGCTTCTGGTAGTTAACCTTCTTAGCCAGATTGTTTGTCCAGTCTTCCTTGACGTAGTTGCTGAAAGAGCGTCTAAAGGTGGAGGGGACCTTGGGGGTGTTGCCATGGGTCCTGTCCAAATTTTTTTAAAAAAATCAGTAAACACAAACCTATTAGAATAACATATAAGTATGAAATTGTAAATATCCACAATTGTAAAATGTAATATACTTGAGTTAATATATTAAACATTACTTGGGTATACCGTAGTTACGGAGGCGTATTCTCCCATAAACCTTCATCATGATCATTACGATTTGCATGTACATCATCCTCCTCTTTTTTAGCATTTATGGAAGGAATTTTTGGGGAAAAGGTGGGCATCTCGTTAACATCAAGTGTTGAAGCATCAATATGGTAAGCGATACCACTTGTTTTTCCCTGTAGAACAACTGACCATCTTGAATCGCTCGGATCTTGGACATAAAACACCTATCTGGCTTGTGCTACCATGATGAAAGGCTCATCCTTGTAACCAACGTTTTGAAGGTCAACCAAAGTAAACCCCATTTTGTCTTGACGCACACCCACATTTCCATTAACCCAGTTACACTTGAAGACAAACACTCTAAATTCATCGTAATCAAGCTCCCAGATTTCTTGAATCACTCTAAAATAAGGCATGGACGCTCAAATCTGGTTGTCGTTTGATGCACTACTAAAGTGATCTAAATGAGCATCAACGCTCACCCCACTATTTTGCATGGTACTTTTATCATCCTATGACTTTGTGTAGAAGGAATAGTTATTGATATCATATCCCTTCCAAGTGGGGATATTGAGATTTGGCCCAACAGCTAACAATCTTAATATTTTGGAAGCACTATCATCAGCAAAGATAGTTTTTCTAAACCAGTTAATGAAAGATCTATTGTGCGCTTGTGACATTTTGTTTGTGAGCTTCTATGTATGGGATAACCTTTGTTGTGTTGTTTAATACATATAAATGCGCTTGTGAGACCTCCTGGAGATCCACGGTTACAACATTGAATCCTCGTGTTCCCCTACCTTGCTGTGTGCAGCCATGTCGACTTTGAGGAAGCCTGACAAGTGTACCAGTTTCTATATACTCAGCACAAAACTCAATAGCTTCTTCAGCGATGTACCTTCCAACAATGTTTGCTTCGGGTTAGTATTGATTCTTCATGTAACCTTTCAAGACCTTCATGTAGTGCTCAATCGGATACATCCACCGTAAAAAGACGGGCTCACACAACCGTATCTCCCGTACAAGATGTATAACTAAGTGAATCATAATGTCAAAAAATGATGGCGGAAAATACATCTCCAATTGACAAATGATAATGGAAGCCTCATTTTCCAAATCTTCCAACTGTTGAGGGTCATTGACTTTGCTACAAATTGCATTGAAGAAAAAACACAACTGAGTTATGGCAACCCTAACTTTGTCAGGCAATATACGATGAACGGCTACAGGCAAGAGTTGTTGCATTAACACGTGACAATCATAAGACTTCAACTCAACCAATTTCAGATCATTGACAGATACAAGGCTCTTGATATTTGAATAGTATCCGTGTGGGACTTTAATGTTTTTTAGACAATGACAAAACTTTTTTTCTCTGTCGTTGACATTGTGTAACATGTTGGGGGCAAATATGTTCGATGACCCTGTGATATTGGATGCAACTGCTCTCGTATAACCATGTCTACCAAATCTTGATGACATTTCAAACCATCTTTTGTCTTTCCTTTAATGTTAAGAAAGGTGCCAAATAAAATATCACACACATTTTTCTCGACATGCATTACGTCTAGACAATGTTGTACATGTCGATCGCACTAGTAAGGAAGATAAAAGAATATTGACCTTTTCTTCCAAATGTTATTGGTGCACTTTCAATATCTAATGTTCCATTTAATGCTTTCTTTAGTCGTCGATACGGGTGATAAGGTTTCAGAAATCTTTGATGCCTTGTATATACTGTTCTTTCCATGCTTTAGTTGGATGTAACTTGTGTCTTTCTCACATATAAGACATGTGTGGTGTCCTTTCACACTATATCCACTCAAATTCTCATAAGTTGGAAAGTCGTTAATGGTGGAAAATATCATTGCACACAAATTGATTTGTTGGACGATCGTTGTTTGTAGTGTGATACCCCATATGTAGGGAGTTATGCATTTTGGCAAACTGATTTCTATATAAAATACAATCATTAGGGCATGCATGTATTTTTTGGTATTCCATACCCACAGGACATAATATCTTCCTCGCCTCGTAATGATTCTTGGGTAACATGTTATCTTTAGGAAGCTTATTCTTCAATAACACAAGCAATTCAGTGATGCTTTTGTCACTCCACCCAAATCTTGCCTTCAAGTTCACCAAAGCTAACACTCCCGATAATCGTGTGAAGGTTGTGCATCCCAAATACAATGGCTTCTTAGAATCAGTTTCTAATTTTTCATACAAGGGTGCATAAGCTTGCCTAAAACCCTCTTGGCCAAGATCGCGTATCATGTCTTCTATACGATCTCCGATTTGTACATCAACTGCCTCAGTCAGAGGGACTGTTGACATCTATGGTAATTCACCATGTCATATCCATTTTGTATAAGTATGACTGATACCCTTACATATAAGATGTGATCTAATGTCATGCAATGATTTAACACATGGACAGAAATATTTTCCACCCATTTCTGGTGCATTTTGTTGCGCAAATTGCAAGAAATCTTCGACCCCCTTGTCATACTCATTAGTTATGCATGGTACTTTCATCCAACTTCGATCCATGTTTGGTGTAGTGTGATACTGGGTAGATTATCCCATATGCATGAAAATCTCACTTTTTTCATAAAAAGGTGTGGCCCTATCCCATTCGGGGAGACATTTTTTTACTTGATTCATATGTACAAATTAAGTAGGTTATGTTAAATTTGACGAAATTTCGGCAACATTTCGCATTGGTCTCTAAGTACACAACATGAAAATGGTGACATGAATTCACCACAATCAAGTATGCACTTGGAGAACAAAGCTTCATGCACTAAACCAAAATTTAATCAAATTTAACACAAAATACTTAACATATAAGCAAGAATTAAGAAAAAAATTAGTCTTCCCAAACTGTCCAAATGGACAATTCAAGATTCAATACAACGATTAATCCAAACTGTCTGTATTAATCGTTGTATTCAATTTCAAACGAGGAACTATGGTTCACTCACAATGCAATTTTTTTTAATATTAAACTATACTCATATATGAACAACAATTGTAATAACGACATAAGTGTTAGAATGACATACATATCTCGAAAGATGCTAGTAACAAAAACTATGAGGCGGTGCCGACAATGATAATTATACGAGTTTATCTTTACTCAATCAACAACAATTTTTTCAGTAGCCTACTTCCTATGTCAGTCAAATAATAGTACCTACAACCAATACAAATTGTCTAACATTAAAGGCGGAATGCAATTGTCATAAAAATATTAATTCACACACAGACGGTTTTATATGTGTGTGTGTGTGCGTGGGTGTGTATGTATGTATGACTAATCATCTATAAACTTATATGTTATATCAAATTATAAGTACCAAACCATGGACGGCACGGTTAGTAGGTTTTTATAACCCATGGTCAAATGTCCGAAATAACCGAGGTAGAATAGCCATTAATTAGTAGTGAAATAAAAAATTTAAAACTTATTAGCACCAAAAAATATATCTAGAATCTCAAATTACTAACAATGTCAATGTAAATATGACATAGATTTGTTTTAAACTATATTATAAAGATTTTAAATATAATTCAGCCAGAGTGATTATGGTCTAAACATGTTATGCTTTTCACTCAATTTGCTGAAGGGTACATAAGTGTAAAAAAACCTCTCGGAATTGCGTATTCATGTTCTTCATCAGTTGCGCAGAACTTTCGTTCATGATAAGAACAGGACATACAGGAACATGACACAAGAAAGAATGAAAGCGAGTTGAACACACATGAACGCACCAAGTTCGACACGATAAAATACAGGAGATTAACACAACAGGGACTAAATTGAAGGCCAAAAACTCATTTTTGTCTAAATAAAGAATAGAACCACTTGGATTTGTTATGAGAATGAAAGAGTGATGTGGAAGCTTGTTTTAGTCTTAATAACTATTGTTAAAGCACTCTGCATGTGTAGTACTTGACGTTTTCATCATAGGAAGAAGTTAGTTGTACCCATTTATCACCATTCAATTAGACATTTTAATATCTAATATCCAATTACAGATCTTAACAATAAAAATAGTAAAAATCTAATTTGTAGTTGGGGTCAGAGATATTATTTTTGAAAATTTGAAATTATCATGTAAGAGATAGGACCCTGAAATAGATATTCCTACCTTTAAGTACTTCACAAATTATAAATGCAATCAAAATAATTTGATTACAAAGTCATAGGAATTAGGTACATGAGCTTATATAAGTATGCCAAAAAACAAAAGACTACACTTAATTTTTAGTCATGACCTTTAGTTTTTTTTTTAATTATATACTTGTTGTCTAGTAAAATGACCTTAAGAGACAAATCATAGTACCCCACTAGATTTGCTATCTAGGATGAGATAGGTATCTATCTATGTGACCATTTGATGAGGTCCACTTTGGAAAGTAAGGATTACTATCACTACTTGGTGATAGTGTAGAAGCATTCAAAATATATTTATATGTGTGGGGTACAAATTAGACACATGAAAATTCAGAACCTAACCGATAACTTTGGCTAGTATAATCCTAAATTGATGGCTAAGGATTTATTTCCAAATGCTTTTGCTCTACTGAATCGTAGGTCAATTCATATGTTGAATTGGGTGTATGAATCATTACCTAAAATGAGAAGAAAAAAAAGGTTCAAATAATGGAATTTCTATTGCAACTGCAACAACAAGGACATTCTTATAAGCATTGCCAAACATGTGTGGTGCAACTGCATTTGTTGGGTATGACATAGCCAATGACAGTGAAGTCACCATGTAGACATCAACAACAAAGTTGTGAATAAGGTCATCTTGAGTTAGATCAAGAACCTTGGGCTAAAAAATAAACCACTGTCATAAACAGAAACGACAACAAGCCCATAAAAGAAGGGCCTTATCACAAGCTTGGAAAGCAACACAGCTTCACAAGAGCCATCCTTGTCTCTGTTCTTAATGAGTTCTATAGGGGTGATGAAATGTATATTGCTTAGTTCTTACAGGCAGCAACAACAATGTTAGACGTGGGAGCATATATGATTTGCCTCCATGTTTACTGAGGTGCTTAATTATTAGGGGAGAGAAAGGACAATTTGTGAAAGTTGAAGAGTATAATTGTATAGTATATATGGTACCGAATTAGCCTAACTAGGGGACAATCTGATTCATTGTGTATACAAAAAGTTAACAATAAGGCCATGATGACTCACACACTCACAATTAGTAATTCTCTTCATTCACTCATCTCTTTCAGAATCTCTGTCTCTCTGTGCATGGACGGACGCCTCACTTGAATGCTCCTCTAAAAGGAACATTAGCATGAGAGACTAGTACTTTTTACCTATGTCATTCACCATTCCCTTTTATGCCTAACATGAAATCTCTTTTTTTTTTACTCATCCTCTCCTCTTTACTGTATCTTTGTTTTTGTCACTCAATTTATACATAACCTTTCTAGTGTCTCAAGAAACTCATCATGAAAGAGATTAACAAAAATATAGACTACTACTACTATACTTTGTCCCCAGCAGGTTCACCGACATGAGCCCTACCAAACAACAGGTCATGATCTTGGAGGAACTGTACAGGAGTGGCATTAGAACTACTAGTGCAAGCACAAAGCTTGAGTAATATTGTATTAGGCCTCCTTCAACTTACATTTGTCCAATAAATGCAGTTTGATGATATGTTTGGTTTTCCTTAAAACCACATTCACACATTTACATTAGCTTGAAACCAAGTTCTCAATTGAAAACCAAGTCCACACTGCACAACACACAAATTTGTTTCAAAACAGCTATGAAGCTTAAATGCAGAGGTTGTTAGTGTTCCTTTTTCAAATATATACTCAATTATGCCAAATATCATCACATGTTTTTTGGCTTATCACATTCTTAAATGCTGCACAAAAACTTTCCTATAGGGTCTTATGTTGTTTTTAAAATTGAAACATTAAAGGAATATATTTATGTAAGGTTCTTTTAATAGTGTGTTGATAAGAACTAACCATTTTAATACAGAAAAAAACTTAAACCTCAGTTACAAAGATTATTATCACGAATTCCTTACTTTCAAACTAACAAAATTAGAAAACTTAAGATAGAAATGTTCCAGGGCTTCTACAGAGCTCGAGCAAAATATGAGCTTACCTCGGTTTGTTAGTTACTTAAAGATGGATAGATGACAGAGTATGATAGGGTATACACAATAATCAGTTTTAGACACCAACAAAACATTGAGAGGGTGGCCATAGGTCTCACAAATACTTGGCGTAGTAAATTCTAATTTTGATTTGATGCTATTAATTGGTATTAGAGCTCCTTCCACGATACTAGGGTCTCATGGTTCAATAAAACATGGAGTCTTTTGAAAACTGGAGAAGAGAATTAGATCTAGACAAAGAAATTGGGTAGTTTATCTAACAGATACAGAGGGATTGGGTAGTTTCTTTTGTTGTTGCCTCCTTTTTCTTTGTTGATTTATATTTCTTTCAAAGATAAGGATCCCTTATCTTTGTCCTAAAATTACTTCTTTGACACAAGACAAGAAATGAAGACAACATATGGAGTTGAATTGTTAAATATTCATGGTATCCTACTTTGTCTGATGTACAATGTTTTATCAATCCATTTTCCATTTATTAATTACTTTTACTTTGAATGATTAGTTGCAGTTCTTTTTATTATGTGTGTGCTCTGGTTAGGTAAAGATAATGCACTGGTGATGTTTCTTAGTGTATTCATGTGCGTGGATGAAAATCTAAGATATAAAGCCATCCTTTAGGGAGCAACTTTACATGCTCAACTTAGGTAAGTGAATATCATCCTAGTCATAAATGAGAATGAGACTTCATTTGGATGATTAGTCGTGAAAATAATATTAATGGTTATCACAATCTTGCAACCATTGCATGCTCATTCTTTTGAAATTGATTACCTGAATATTTGCAGTTAATTACTGCCTCTGTCGCCATCCAGGATTACACTGCCTCCATCCTCTGTAATGTTCATAAAGTTAATCCGAAATTCCTTGAGATTGACAAGAAAAAGAGGGAAAAACAATAGAAGGGAGAACATACCTTAATAAGGCAAAGAATTTAAATCAAACAACTATGGTGCACAAAATCATTCCTAAAACCCAAAAGTATGGTTCACTCTAAGTCTTACAGACCTGCACAAAATGTCGTCAAATTTAAACAACGATACCAACACTTGAAACATCTAGCATGGGAGAGTTCCACAATCTCCCGACATCACCAACAACTATGGAGCCTACTATTAGGTTACCCTTAACAAAAATACCATGACACTAGTGGTTACCTGTATGACAACGACCGTAGATGATGGATGGAGGTGCAACACGAGTGAGACACACTATCAACAAAAGTTGAGTTACAAACGGAGTGAGTAGATGACCAGAGTCACGAAGTGCACCAGAGATGGCGGAGAGTGGTTCACCTAGGGCGGTTGTTGGAGGGTGCATGGGTGAGCTCGAGGGAGAGTACACGTTGGAGGGGGAAATGGATTATTTGGGGATGAAAACGAAGACGGTTTTAGGATAAAAAAACCGTTGGTTTTTTCATTCCCCATAATTACAACATTTCCACGGAGACACATTCTAAGACGGTTCCTTATAACCGTCTTAGAATGTGCGTCGTAAAAATCAATTTTTATTCCCTTAATTACAAAATTATCACCGTGTCATATTTTAAGACGGTTCCGTAGAACCGTCTTAGAATCTACGTCATAAAAAACCGCTTTTCTAGTCGTAGTGTCATAAGATGAATTAGAACTCTCAATAATTTTAATTATCTCCAAATAAATACAAAGGTTGAAAGTTATGTCTTATTTGTAACTCAAATGAAAAACATTGTATCTATGTTTGAAGTTTCAAATGAAAACAGACAAATGTTATAATCTGATGTAGCATTTAAACTTCATTTAATATTTTGTGTCTGAGATTTGTTTTGCAAGAACTATCTTAGAAATATTTTTCTAGGATCTGTCAAAATTCTAAGAAGTATAAAGAACTTTTAGCACTTTCAAGTTCAAATATTCTCAAAAGATAGGCCTTACTATAACACACTTGCTCTGCCAAAAAGCACATGATTTTCTGCTAAAGTATTCTTCAAGAAAGCTAAAGAGAGTGGTTTCTCAATATGGAAAGGGCGTGCATTATCCAATGGACACTTCTTTAGATGCAAGCTTCCGGTGAAGAAATCCTATTGTTTAAGGATAACATACATGTTGGTTAAGAAGGCCTATAAATACGAAAAGCTTTGAATAGTTGATGTGATGAACCTACGCGCAATTTTTTGAAATCTCAAGTTCCCTCTTCTCAAGCTCTTCCTATATATTATGTAAAGTTGTAAAGCTCTCAAAGCACTTCGATTATCCTAAGAGAAAAAGACTAAGTGCTTAAGTTGTATATCCATCTATAAGACATTAAAGAATTAGTCTGTGTGCAAACAATCAATAACAAATCTTCAAATTTGTGTAGAGCCAGTAGTGGCTTGGTAAAACAAAGAATACTAGATTTTTTTAACTTTGTGATAAGCGTGGGTTGTAAGAGCCAAAAGTGGTAGTGAACAATAGTTGTAACTTTGTGAAGTTAGTTGAGCTTAGAAGGTTGCCAAAGCACTTTGATTATGTAAAGTTGTAAAGCTCTCAAAGCACTTTGACTATCCTGAGAGAAAAGACAAAGTGCTTAAGTTGTATATCCATCTGTAAGACATTAAAGAACTAGTTTGTGTGCAAACAATCAACAACAAATCTTCTTATTTGTGATAAGCATGGGTGTAAGAACCATAAGTGGTAGTAAACAATACTTCTAACTTTGTGAAGTTAGTTGAACTTAGTAGGTTGTCAAGAACTGTACGTAGTCTTAGTGGTAAGGATGAACCAATATAAATTTTTGTATGCTAGTGAACAATACTTATAACTTTGTTAAAAATTAGTGAGACTTGGTTTTTTTTTGTCATGGGTCAAGACCACGAGTGTCCCTCAATCTATTGGATTAGAGACTAATCTCACTTGCAGTTTGTATCTGTCATTGGTCCAAGGAAATTTTGAACACGAATTCTTCCGCTAATAAATCATTTCGACTCATGTGAACGCAAGAGAGTCTTACACTATTACGCTAACCCTTTGGGTTACCTTAGGTGCTATTTAAATGTGCTTCTCTATACCTTCTTTGTTGATGAACACTTATATCTGTGTCACTAACTAAGAATACTAAATGTATATGATCAATCATATAAGGTGAGGGATTAAGTTACTCCAAATCTCATTTATTTCCTTAAGGGTGTGTGTGTGTGTTACCGTACCAATGTGTTGTGCCGGTAATATATACTAGACGCAATACCGTACCAATGTGTTGTGCCGGTTTAATCGAATATAAAAAATTATTTAAATTTGTAAAAATATATTAAGAAATGAGACTTTTATAAATTTATATTTTATTAAAATTATTCATCGTAAATAATATTTGTAAGACAATATGTAATTTTAATATTAATAATATAAACTTTCAACTATTTTAATGAACTTTCATTTAAAAAACTATCATTAAATATTATAATTAACTAAATAAATTTAATAAATATTTCATTGTTGACTATATTTATATTTTAATTTTTATGTTTCGCATTTTACTCAACAAAAATAAAATCATAAATTATCATAAATTATTTTAGTGATGCAACTCTTGACAATAGGTGTTTATAAAACCTAGTAATAAACAATAGACATACAGAAAAGGAAAACACATTATTTTCATTAAAAAATAAAATGTTTCAAAAAAATTATTTTTTAAATTAAATTTAAATATTATATAATATTTGTTAATTATGAAGTCTGATAATTAATGATAAAAATTAAGAGACAAATTACAATATATTTAAATAATATTATATTATATATATTTTAGTTTTATTAATTATGAAGTCCTCGTTACCTTTTCATTCCCAAAAAAAGTACGTTCAACAAAATAAAATGTAAAATAAGTTATGCGTAAGAATCATTTTATGTTTTTCTTTTTAGTTCATACCGAGACCTATTGTCGATATTGGCCTTGATGGAAGGAAATATATGAAAATAAAGAATAGTACATTGCGGGTTTGAACTTAGGCGCTCCCAATGTATGTTTCAAAGCCTTACCAACTAATCAACGCAAACATGTTCAAATCAACTTGGACCAAATAAGGTTAGTAGGATGAATCATATTATGCTCACTCCTAACTGTAGAGATAATCTTGATGAGAATTACTTCTAGTTATAGGTATAATAAAACTTAAATCCTAATCTTTAATTTTATTTTTCAACTTTTATAAAATTAACAAAATATAAGAAAAAAAATCAACCGCAAAATTGATTCTGGCAAAATTGACTGCAACCAATCCAGATTCAATACTTTCATTGGGAAAAGCTTGGTTTAACAAAACCCACTTTTTTTCCCAATCCACCGGTATACTTCCTACTCTTCTTGTAGCCTTGGAAAGTGCGAATAGATCTTTGTATCTTACAAACGATAAATCAAACATGCGCTTACTTGTTTTTAATGTGAATTTTTATGTCGAGAAGCTTTTCATTGTTTCTTTCACATTTTTTTTCATTTGAATGTGGTTTTCGAAGTTAGAAACATATGGCCAAACATGTTATATCTAGCTTTAGCCAACTTTTCTTTCACTTTTACCGTGATATCAACATCAAACATGTTTATTTGAAAGCTTTCGTACAAAGAATTATCTAAACTTTTCACTAAGCCAAGTTGTGTGCATATGAACATCAATCAAAACTTATGACATTGACAAATAACCAAAAAAAAAAAAAGCACTAGAATACTACTATGAAGTAAATAGGAAAAAGATCTTTACTATTGTTAATTTGGCATCACCAAGGGTTAATTTAGTAGCACAACAGAAACTTCATTATTTTTTCCATTACTCATATTTATCCCCCTATTAAACTCCCTTGCCCTCTGTGCTTGCTCCCCAATTTGTTCTTGCCAACACAATGGTCATCACACTAGCACGCACTATTTGAGCTAACAACAGGCCCAATAAAAGTCCCAATAAGCCCAAATCAAATACAAAGCTCATCAAAAGAGCAACAGGTAAGCCCACAACATAAAAGGAGACCAAGTTTATCTTGGCACCCAAAGTAGGTCTAGCACTCCCACTTAGTACCGAGTGTTGTTAGGTGCACCCAGCATTATTGTTGGTGCACCCAGCATTCTAAAAAAATGGTAAAATTGTCCTTGCTTGGTTTTCCTCTTACGAATCAAGTTGATCCGGAAGTTACGGATCAAGTTGATCCGGAAATCTCTTACGGATCAACTTGATCCGTAAGAGAAAAACCAAGTAAGGGCAATTTTGTCATTTTTTTAGAATGCTGGGTGCACCAACAATAATGTTGGATGCACCTAGCAACACTCCTTAGTACCCCGCAAATTGTGGTCTGAGGACAATTCCCAATCTCACAAAGGCCCACAAGGGAATTGCTAGGGGCACCAAGTAAGATTGCTGGTGCACCCAACAATTTTTTAGAATTCCAAAAATACCCCTTAACGTCTACGGAAGAACCTTCTTCCGCAGTTAATGTTACAACTGTGGAAGAACCTTCTTCTGTGCCATCTCACGGAAGAAGTTCTTCTGTAAGAACTCACGGAAGAAGGTTCTTCCACAGTTGTAACATTAACTACGGAAGAAGGTTCTTCCGCAGAAACGTTAAGGGGTATTTTTGGAATTCTAAAAAATTGTTGGGTGCATCAGCAATCTTACTGGGTGCCCCTAGCAATTCCCTTGTGGGCCTTTGTGAGATTGGGAATTGTCCTTAGACCACAATTTGCGGGGTACTAAGGAGTGTTGCTAGGTGCACCCAGCATTATTGCTGGTGCACCCAGCATTCTAATAAAATGACAAAATTGTCCTTGGTTTTTCTCTTACGGATCAACTTGATCCGTAACTTCCGGATCAACTTGATCCGTAAGAGGAAAAATAAAAATTTTGTTAATTATACAAGATATTTAAAGATATTTATTTTGCTAATCAATCAATCATAATCATAATTCATCCTAATAAATCAATCATAATCATAATTCATGCTAATCAATCAATTATGTTAATCAATCATAATTCCCTAAAAGAGGATATATCTATATATAATCATAATTCATGCTAATTATGATTGAATTAACATGAATTATGATTATATATAATCTTCCGCGAGATGACATGCAAGAAGGTTCTTCCATGAGTTAATTTATTTTTTTGGTTTTTAAATTTTTGGATTATTTTATATTTGCCTATATTATTTTGTATTTTGTATTTTACTATTACAAAATTTAGTGCATATTTAATTCGGGTTACTATTACAAAATAAAAAATATTTATTTAATATATATTAAATTTTGTAATAGTAAAAAAATTTGTGAAAGTAAATATTTTTTATTTTTAAAAAAAATATACGGATTAAATATTTTTTATTTAATCTGGGTTACTATTACAAAATTTAATGTATACTTAATTTGGATTATTATTACAAAATTTAATGCATTAAATATTTTTGTAGTAACCCGAATTAAAGCATTAAATATTTTTTATTTAATTCGGATTACTATTATAAAATTTAATGCATTAAATATTTTTGTAATAGTAACCATAATTAAATATGCATTAAATTTTTTTTATTTAATACGGGTTATTATTACAAAATTTAGTGCATATTTAATTTGGGTTATTATTACAAAATAAAAAATATTTATTTAATATATATTAAATTTTGTAATAATAAATATTTTTTATTTTAAAAAAATATACGAATTAAATATGTTTTATTTGATCTGAGTTATTATTACAAAATTTAATGTATATTTAATTTGGATTACTATTACAAAATTTAATGCATTAAATATTTTTGTAATAGTAACCCGAATTAATGCATTAAATATTTTTTATTTAATTCGGGTTACTATTATAAAATTTAACGCATGAAATATTTTTGTAATAGTAACCATAATTAAATATGCATTAAATATTTTTTATTTAATTCGAATTACTATTACAAAATTTAGTGCATATTTAATTCGGGTTATTATTACAAAATAAAAAATATTTATTTAATATACATTAAATTTGTAATAGTAAAAAAAATTGAGATAGTTAATATTTTTTATTTTTAAAAAATATACAAATTAAACAATATATAGGTTATTAGCACAACGCTATAATCAACTGGAATAATGAGTCAATTAGGTTATAAAATAAATAATGTTACTATACATATTACTACAATTTCTAATGCATATTTAATGCACATGTAAATTTAAATAATAAATTTTATGATAATTAATTTTGATATAAATCATACGAATTATTTAATTTGTATATATTTTTCTTAAAATAAAAAATATTTACTATCACAAATTTTTTACTATTACAAAATTTAATATATATTAAATAAATATTTTTTATTTTGTAATAATAACCCGAATTAAATATACATTAAATTTTGTAATAGTAAATCAAATTAAATAAAAAATATTTAATGCATATTTAATTATGGTTACTATTACAAAAATATTTAATGCATTAAATTTTGTAATAGTAATCCGAATTAAATAAAAAATATTTAATGCTTTAATTCGGGTTACGTTTACAAAAATATTTAATGCATTAAATTTTGTAATAATAATCCAAATTAAATATACATTAAATTTTATAATGATAACCCAAATTAAATAAAAAATATTTAATTCATATATTTTTTAAAAATAAAAAATATTTACTATCACAAATTCTTCTACTATTACAAAATTTAATATATATTAAATAAATATTTTTTTTATTTTGTAATAATAACCCGAATTAAATATGCATTAAATTTTGTAATAGTAAAATACAAAATAATCCAAAAATTTAAAAATCAAAAAAACAAATTAACTCACCGAAGAAGGTTCTTCTGCTGTTGTTATTTTCAACTGCGGAAGAACCTTCTTCCGTGGCTTCCTACGAAAGAAGTTCTTCCGCGAGATGGCACGGAAGAAGGTTCTTCCGCAGTTGAAAATCACGTTTTTTAAACAAGGACAGTTTTGTCCATTCACATAATTGCTGGGTGCACCTAGCAACTCCCGACCCACAATGGGCAATGTTGTTGCAGTGAGAGAAAGAATAGCTTCATATTCAATAGACATTTGTCCATAGGCATAAGTCATACTTACTGTCAATATTGTAGCTACAATGGTCGTGATGAAAGCACATAGTAATGCATAGAATGATGATGCCTTTGCCTTGTCAGACCTATTAGCTCCAAGTTCATTCCCTACCTTTGTTGAAACAGCCAAACTTAATGCATAAGGAAAATTATAGATAAGTGAGGTTGCCTGAATTATTATTCCATAGGTGGCTATTGTTTTAGTTGCATTAGGTAGGACCCCAGAAAAGAGTACCAATAACTCATACCACCTAGGGGTGGGTAAATGGACTTAGGTTTATGGACTGACCCGCGAGGCCCGCGGTCTGTACGGGTAACGGACCGATTTTTTTAAACAGACCATGGTTATGTTGTATTTTTAGGCCCATCCCGCTTAATCTGTGGGCTATGCAGGTTTGGTCTGGGGGGTCCATGGGTTGCCCATAAGCCCGCTTAATCCATTTAAGAATCTCACATCACATCTACAGCAACAACCTTGTTTTATTTGTGTGACCCACATTAGGTTTGATTTTCTCTCTTTCACTTAAGGACCACTTGACCAATACCCCAACTTTTCTTTCTTCTTCTCTTCACGGACTCATGGTTGTAGGCTAACAACACTTCTTTTCATCTTTTTCTCCTCACGGTTGAAGCAAAACATTTCTTCTCCACACGCATTCACGTGATGCGCGTAGTCACACGACTCTTTCCCTTTCAAGGAAAACAAAATGCGACTCATGCTCACGCAGTCACGCGGCACACCACAGCGACACAACCTCGGCCCACCACCGCGCCACCACACAAAGTACATCTCTTCTCTCTCTAGAATTTGTTTTTATCCTATTTTTGTTGGGGCTTTTTTTTCCAAAATTGGGTCTGATTCATTGTTGTTGTACTCTTAAAATAAAAGAAAAATGTGAAAAATCTATAACTGTTGGTCCGTTGCTCACACCTCTTTTTTTTTTTTTATTTTAACCCTTGGCTTCATTGCTTCATTCCCTTTGTTGGCATTGTTTCCGTTTCAAGGTTCATTGCTTTCATACTCACCTTTTTTCCTTTTTTTCTCTTCCTTTCTCTGTTGTTTGTGATGTTATCCTATCCTATTCACTTTCCTGCTTTTAATATTTGTGATTCATGGCAAAATATCTTCTTTTAATAAATTATAGTGTAATCAATTTTCTTCAAAATGAGAATAATAACATTCAATTTTATTCCATCATTGAGCATGTATAGCTGTTCACAGTCTATGTAAAATATCACTAGTAGAGATACAAAATACAAACGTAGGCCCCTACTATTACACTTCCTTTCTTTCAAGTACTTTCTTCTTCAATTCTATGCCTTCTTTGTCAATTTTGTTGCAGAGATACTTTTGTCTTCACAAACTTACTACACCCATCACACTTCACTTGTCAATTATTTATTTCCTTTCTATTTCTACAATATTACATAGAGATCAACTGAATTATACTTAGTTGATTCTTTAATATGTTCTCTTAGAATTCAGGGTGGATAAACACTTTGTCTTTTGTATCTCTATTACTAGTGATATTTTCATTTATATAATTGGAAATTTTACATAGTATTGCGGAAACAATTTGTATTTTGTATCTCTATTAGTAGTGATTCTTTAATTATTATTATATGATAAAATCATGGGATAAGGGAATGAACCACGAAACTCTTGATCTACAAGTTATAAACATGATGAATTGAGTTTTTGTGTGATTTATTTGAATTTAGAATTGAGTTCACTTAATTTTATTATTTCAAATTTTAAATATGGATTCTTTTGAAGTTAATGTTGATGAGAATGACAATGAGAGTATTGATGTGGATGTACATGAAAATGTTATTCATGAAGATGAACATATTGAGTCTAAAATGTCAAAAAAGAGGGCTAGAAATTATTCATCAAATGTTTGGAATTTTTTTGAGAAACCTGTTATGCATAGTGATGGAAAAGTGAGGAGTAAATTCAAATATTGTTTGAAAGATTATGTGGGCGGTGACAATAAGAATGGGACTTCAACCTTACAACATCATATGGGGAAATGTGATGTATATTTGAAGACGCATTCTAATAGAGATGTTGGAAATATTATTCTCGATCATGCTGGGAAATTAAGAAATAAAAAAAATAGATCAAAGTGTGGTACATGAGATGATATCTATGATGATTATTGAGCATGATCTTCCATTCTCTTTTGTTGAACATAGAAGGTTTAAAGAGTTATTACAATATTTGCATCCTGATGTGAAGGTACCCTCTAGGCGTGTTGCTACTATGAATGTGAACAATTTGTATGATTCTGAAAAGAAAAAAATAAAATGCATGTTGTCTAAAGTCCCTAGCAAAATAAGCTTGACATCTGATGTGTGGACATCTTGTACTTCTGCAGGTTATATTTCATTAATTGCAGATTATGTTGATGCAAATTGGAAGTTGAATAGTAAAATACTTAATTTTTCTCATTTTCCTCTTCCACACTTGGGGCGTGAGATGACTAAAGTTATATATGGTTTTTTGGAAGAATGGGGGATTGAGCATAAATTTTTTTCATTAACTCTAGATAATACTTCTTCCAATGATAAAATGCAAGACTATTTGAAGGAAAGAATTCTTTTGCATACTAATGGTGTAGTAAGTGGTGGTGAATTTTTTCATATCCGATGTTGTGTTCACATTTTAAACCTTATTGTTCAAAAGGGGTTGAAAGTAGCCAATCTTGCTATAAACAAAATTAGAGAAAGCATTAAGTATGTTAAGGGATCAGAGGGTAGAATGAAAGTTTTTAAAGATGGGTTTGCACTTAGATGTCATTACTAGGTGGAATTCTACTTTTCTGATGCTTAAGAGTGCCCTTGTATATCGACATGTTTTTTGTAGTCTTGCATTTGATGATAGGAGCTATTCAAGTTGTCCTACTAATGAAGAATGGGAGAGAGTACACAAAATGTGTGATTTTTTGCGTCCTTTTTTTCAAATCACATAGTTGACATCTGGTTCCACTTACCCAACATCTAATTTGTATTTCATGCAAGTGTGGAAAATTGAATGTTTATTGCTTCAAAATTTGAGTAATAAAGATGAGTTGATTAGAACAATGGAAATTGATATGAAAACAAAGTTTGATAAATATTGGAGTGATTATAGCAATGTACTTTCCTTTGGGTGCATTCTAGATCCACGCTTTAAAATCAAACTTCTGAAGTATTGTTATTCAAAACTTGGTCTTGATCCAATATCTTGTCAAGCAAAGTTGAAAGTTGTGGAGCACAAGTTGTATACTCTATATAATGAGTATGTTCAAATGTATTCCAAAGAAACAAAAAGCAATTTTGGTTTAAGTCAAGGTTCATCACAAGAGACTATGGCTACTACTAGTACTATTAGTATTGCTCAAGTTGATGTTATGGATGTAAGTCAAGGTTTCTATTAATTTTTTTAACTGCCAATCATTTATTCTTATTTACTTTGACTAACTACTTTTTATTTTTGTGGAATTAATGTAGGAGTTTATACAATTTGAAGATGAAGATATGTCGCAAGTGGGTAAATCTCAACTAGATACATATTTGGAAGAGGCAAATCTTTCAAATAAATATCATCCCAATCTTGATGTTTTGCAATATTGGAAGGACAATCAAGCTCGATTTCCAGATCTTTCATTATTGGCTTGTGATATTTTAAGCATCCAAATTACAATGGTGGCTTCCGAATCAACATTTAGTATTGGCTCACGGTTGCTTAACAAATATCGAACTACGCTTTTTGCTGACAACGTGCAAGCCTTGATATGTACTAAAAATTGGTTACTGGGATTTGATATGCAAGGTAAATAATGTGTAATAATTTTTGTCTTTTAATCATTTAACTTGAGTTTATTCTAATATTTATTATTATTTTGAGTTTTAGGAAAAGAAGATGAAGATGTGGAGATGGAGAAGGCTCAAACTACTTCAAATATGGAATCATTTGTTGTTGGAGATGTTTAACATTCATATTTTAGATTTATTGCTTGGATTTTATTTTGTTAAGACATTATTTATTTTATTGATGTAATTGACTAATTGTTAATATTTTATTTACATTTGTGTTGAACTTAATTTGATTGTATTGTATTTTCGTTGAAATTGAAATTCTTTTAAAACTAGGCCCGCGGACAAGTCTGTTTGACCCACGGGTCCGCGGGGCGAGGGCAGACCAATTTATTTGGTTCATGTAAGAATGTAGGGCGGGAGGGCCTTATGCGGGGCAGGCCGACCCGCTTACCCACCCCTAATACCACCACCATTCTAAGCAAACAGAAACACAACTTAGGATTCCTTGACGAAGAATAGGCCATCATTGCTTGAAGCATTGATATGACCAACCTTGCCAGGAGTTAGAACAATTCCTCGAGAACCATAGGTAAAGCAAAAGGATAATAAGAAATTTTATATTGGTAAAGGATCCAACCAAGGCAACCCCTTGAATTCCCAGGCCAAAAGTGTGAATGACCACATTATTGATGATGGCGTGTAAAAATGGTGCCAAAGTTGCACTAAACATGAAAGGGAGGGTCACATCTTGAGTTCTCAAGAAAATCTTGAAAGAGATGATTAAGGATGTGAAAATAAGGTCAGGAAGAGAGAATCCAAGGTAGGTGGTGGCGATAGATGATATGGTGGGGTTTTGGCCACAAAAGAGGAGGACGGGTTCAATGTTGAGCCATAAGATTGAAATGGTAATGCAAGTTAGGGTCAAAATCATGATGGAACATTGGAGAGTTTGACCAATAAGGGTCCATTGTTGGGCCCCACAAGCCTGGGAGGATATTCCATCCATGCTTGTTGCAAGGCTAGAAATGATAGAATAACCAGTTATGTTGGCCACTCCAATGGCTAGACTTCCACCTACTAATGCCTCTTTGCTTAGTTTGCCTAAGAAATACGTGGATATTGCTGACTTTCCATATGTGATAAGCCCCATGATAATTGTTGGGATAACAATGTTACAAAGTCTTTTATTTCCTCCATCGCCTAAGAAAGAAAATTATGATGAGAAGTTTAACTATTAGTATGAAAGTGTTATCTGTGTGTATGTGTATTCAAGGTTAAAAAAACCTTTGCAACCAAAGAGAATTGCTTGCTTTGACTATTTTTATTATCATAATATAATGAAAGAAGAAGAGTTGAACTTAGGTTTCTAGCTTTTTCTATGGTCAAGTCTTTGACTTCTTTGTCTCTTTCGTAGGAAAATTATTAAGTGGTCGTAAACTATTATAGTTCATTTTAATTTGTGAATGACAACTAATTGAGTGTTATTAATTTGTTTTTGTAACATATAAAAATTAAATATATGTTATATAAATATAAGTTGAGACGATCGACGTATGGTAGTCCATAAAGACTTAATAAATTTATCCTATATTTGGAAAGCACCTATGGTAGGTGGCATTTGGCCTTACACATGCTTCCATGGATGGATGGAAGGAATCACTAAAACAATGTGCTAATACTATCTCAATCTACTTCAAAAGTTTACTAGATAAAGTTTATTTTAGCTCGCGTCATTCACTTGACTAGGTTGCTTTCCATTTGTATGTATTAAAACAAGACAATTTGCAACAACATAACATATGTCATCTTCTCAAATAAATAGCATATCTCATAAGTGAATCAGCATATATGATTTTTTCATTAAATAAGAAAACGGTTTTCTTTCAAAATGTATTAAGTAACTAAGAATTGATAATTTGAGAAAAATGAAATTTTGCTATTGATGGAATTGGAAACAAGAAATCATAGAAGGAAAATCATTTTGATAATTAAAAACATTACCCTTAATGAAATAGTATATGGTTTTGGGTAAACAAGTCTAGTATGTGGGCCTATTATTTTGCATTGCACTAAAATAGGAAAAAATTCCACATCTAGCTCAAGAATTTGCCAAACACTATATGTTTGTCTAGTCTAATATAGATATAGGTGAATGGATCCCACCTACCTTGTCTATTATTTGATAACTGCTAATTATTAGTATATTTTGGGTAAAATTATATAGGAATTTGTTATTTTCTCTCCTAATTCTTCCTTTTTGAGCAAATAATTATTGAATTAACATCATTTAAGTTTTTATGCAAAAAATATTAAAAGTGATGAATTTATGATGCTTAGTGAGTAAAATAAAGTCCCAAAAAAGGAAGGATAATTAAGAAAAGCAGGCTAATTCAAGAAAGTAAAGGCGGACTTAGCGCAAAAAGTCCGTTTAGCTAAGTTAATTTGCACTTATAAAAGAAGAAGGAAAAAACACACAGAAATTCCAAGAGAATACAATTCCTTATAGAAGGCAAAGGCTAGAAGAAGGAGAACCAAGCATTCAAAGTTATTCCTTCCCTCCATTCCCTTTCTTATCTTCTTTCCCTTTACTAAATATTTCTCTCTTGTAATTGTAAAGTCTCCATGACAATCAGAGGCTAAACCCCTTTTGTTGGGAACTTGGCAACCAACTATTCTTGATGTAATTTCTCTTCCTATCTATTTATGAATATTATATTTGCATTATCTTTTCTTGTGCTTAATATTATTGTTTGTGGCTTGATCACCCATTTTCATGTTAAGTTTTACGAGTAACGTAGGGAAATGTTATTTTCTAATAGAATTGAGAAACAGTATCTAAATATAGTCATCGCTAAAGATAGGTTGATATTTGTTTAGCCTCTTATACATCTTTATTCTTAATGCAATTTACTATTTTAGCTCTGTTAAGGGATTTGGGAGAGAAAATAGATAAATTAGGTTCTTTCATGCAGGGGACCAAAGTTAAAGTATATTAGTAGATGTAGGTGTAAATTGGAATAATTATAAATAGAAAAAAATCATTAAGATTACATCAAAGAGTAGCTCTGGTGGGCTAAGTTCCCAACTTTCTCATCTTCTGAATTTACTTCTACAATATTATTGGGTTATCTAATTTTTCTCTTTAATTAATCAATTTAAATTCTTATTTAAATTCTCCTCTTATTTGATTTAATTTTCTGCCAATTTAAATTTGTTTTTCTCATAACCTTTTCAAAACAAATTTCTTTAAATTATTTTATCAATAAAATATTCATCTACCTAAGTACAAACAAAGTCTCTGTGGATTCGACAGTCGGACTTCTATCTTAACTTTATTACTTTGGATGAATTGGTGCACTTGTCAATCCATCAACAAGTTTTTGGCGCCATTGTCGGTGACGTTGTTCTTTGTATTTGGTTATTTTGGATATTCTATTTTTTTAGCAATTTATTTTTCTCTAATATTATTTTTAATTAATTTTTTGAAAAAAAAATAAAAAAATATTTAATTTTCAAATTTTCTTTTTCACTCTTAATTTTAATCTTTAGTTTTTAATTTTTATTTTTCTGTGATAATGGGCACGGTAGTTTTTTTCTTTCTTGTATGCGAGGAAACAATCTTGTTCCATTGGATCTAGAGATTGAAGCAATGTGTAGAAGAAACAATGTTGCAAGAAAAATGAAAGAACAACAAGGGAATCAAGAACCATCATCCTCTATATCATCTTCTTTTTTTCCACATCCCAACTTTGAAGAACACATCATGATAGAAGACTGGCCACAGAGGATCACCTTGGAGGACTACTCTAGTACCTCTACACCTCAGTATTTCACAAGCATAGCCCGACCCAAAGTTTAACCTGCCAACATCACTTACCCACATTCTCTCATCCAGTTGATTCAAGGCAATCTCTTTCATGGGCTACCCAATGAAGATCCATATGGCCACCTTACTACATACATAGAGATTTGTAACACGGTAAAAATAGCTGGAGTTCCTGAAGATGCCATCTGCTTCAACCTATTCTCCTTCTCCTTGGTTGGTGAAGCAAAAAGACGATTGCACTCGTTCAAGAGAAACAACTTGCGGACATGGGAAGAGATGGTGGAGAAATTTTTGAAGAAATATTTTCCAGAGTCCAAGATCGTTGAGGGAAAGGTGGAGATCTCTTTATTCCACCAATTCCTCGATGAATCATTGAGTGAAGCTCTTGATCGCTTCCATGGTTTGCTCCGGAAGACTCCCACCCACGGGTTTAGTGAACCGGTTCAACTCAATATCTTTATTGATGGCTTGCAACCCCATTCGAAGCAGTTATTCGATGCCTCCACTGGTGGGAAGATCAAACTGAAGACACCTGATGAAGTTATGGAGTTGATTGAAAATATGGCAACCAGTGATTATGCCATTCTTCGTGATCTAGCCTACACACCTACAAAGAAGAATCTTCTCGAGCTCACATCACAAGATGCATTACTATCCCAAAACAAGCTCCTAGCCAAGCAACTAAAGACCCTCACAGAGACGGTAAACAAGCTTCCTCAACAGTTGTAGGTAGTGCAATCTGCCTATTCTTCAATCATGCACATTGGGGGATGCAACATCTATGGTGGGGCCCATGAGTCAAGCATGTGCATGGTCCAAGACGATACATCCAAAGAAGTCAACTATATGATTAATCCACGTCGTCAAGGGTTCCATCAAGGAGGACCTCTAGGATACAATCAGGGGGGAAATTTCTTTCAAGGCCAAGGTTGGAAATCCCATCCTAGAAATAACTTCAACAAAGATCAAGGCGGTCCATTTGTTCAGCCTCCCAATCAAGGGCTTAATCTATATGAGAGGACCACCAAGCTGGAGGATACTTTGACTCAGTTTATGCAGGTTTCTCTGTCAAATCACAAGAGCACTGAGTCCACCATCAAGAATCTGGAGGTACAAGTGGGCCAATTAGCCAAGCAATTGGTTGAAATGTCCACCGACAATTTTTTGGCCAACGCGGAGAAGAATCCCAAGGAGGAGTGCAAGTTAATTGTCACTAGGAGTCAGAGAGGGAGAATACAGAGAGAGAAAAGAGAGATGAGGGAGTACTAGAGGATGTGAGTAATGAGGAAGCAGAGAAAAATGAGAGTAAGGAGAAAGGTGACGAGGTCTTGCTTATTAAGACCAAAAGTTAGTTATCTAGGGAAGCTAGAAAAGAGATACCCTCAGTCCCAGTGAAGGACATCCCATCCCATATCCCTTGGTGCCATCAAAGAAATACAAGGAGCAATATTTTGCTCAGTTTCTTGACATCTTCAATAAGCTGAAGATCACCATTCCCTTTAGAGAGGCCTTACCACAGATGGCTTTGTATACCAAATTTCTAAAGGACCTCCTCACAAAGAAAGGGAAATACATCAATGATGAGAGCATTGTGGTGGAAGGAAATTGCAGTGTTGTAATCCAGAAAATTTTACCACAGAAATTCAAAGACCCAAGAAATGTAACCATCCCATGCTCTATTGGGAATGTGCAGTGGGTAAAGCTCTCGTTGATCTAGGGGCCAGCATTAATTTGTTGCCTCTCTCTATGTGCTGGAAAATCGGAAATCTAAAGGTTGCTCCTACTCAAATGACTCTTCAACTAGCAGACCGCTCCATTATCAGACCATATGGTGTAGTTGAATGATGCAATCCTACCCCCCAAGGGCATTGGATAGAAGACTTCAAGAAGATTGGGCCAGAGATGAAGGAGAAGGCCCTAGGATTCTCATGAGCCTTAGGGTAGATTTTGGGCCCATGGGCTAAGCCCACTTATCTTTATAAATATTAGAATAGGTTTTCCTTCTTTGGGGCCTTGTATTTTGGCCATTTTTAGGTTTGTATGGTACCCTAAAAATTAATGGCACCCTAGTGGTATAGGGTTTTAGCCTTGTATTTCAGGGCATTTTGAGTAGTCTTGTAGTAAGGACTTTTTTTTATTTTCATGTATTTTGGCATGGAGTGAGCTTAGCTATTGGAGGGGTGTGAGTAGCCCCCCTCTAGCTTCTCAAGGAAGCTTTCTTCCTCTAGCTTCCCAAGGAAGCTACCTTCTTTGCTTCTCAAGGAAGCTTTCTTCCTCTAGCTTCCCAAGGAAGCTACCTTCTTTGCTTCACAAGGAAGCTTCCCATGTGCTAGGCTATAAATAAAAACATGTGTAACACTTCTCATAACTTTGATGAATGAGAAACTTGTGAGACACACTTCAAAGTTCAACTTCTCTCTCTAATCTCCTTCAATTCCCACACCCTCCTTTCTCTCTCATTCTCTTCCTCCATTGAGGCTTCCTCTCTAAGTTTCTTATCCAAGGCACTCTCTTGGTGGTGAAGTTTCTCCTTCCATGGCTTATTCTCTAGTGGATGGAGCCTCCTCTCACCTCTTCTCTTTTATCTTTCGCTGCAACTCCATGGCTGAAAATCATTATTGAAGCTCAAAGATCCAGCCTTTATAGAAACTTCTCAAGCAAGCTTCCATCAAGTGGTATCAGAGCACAAGAGCTTCAAGTAGGTGTTCCTTAAACCTCCATTAATTTTCAGCTTTACCTTCTCTTCCATTGTTGTTTCTCCATTTTTCTCCATGTATCTCCTCATATGTCTTGTGCTGAATGTTGTTAGAGAAGGTAGATTTGATTTAATTTCCATTTTTCAGCTTTACTTGCTATAGAAGCTAGATTTTATTTTCTATGGTTCAAAATTATTATTCCTTTGAGTTTTGTATTGCTATTTTTTTGTGGCGGAAACCTAAACCATAAAATTCTTACAAAAACATTATAGTAGAAGAAAACCTCAAAAATCTAGAGTGACATGTTCACCTATTGTAGTTTTGTCATAGAAGTCATGTCTAGTCATGAAACTTGTCACATAAGATTCCTTATGTTGTACTGAATTTTATTTTTCTTGTTTCTTTGTCTAACTCATTTGTTCATGAGTGTATGAATTTCTTTTAGCATATTATTTGATTTAAGTCAAATATTGCATGTTAATTAGTCCTTAAGATGTTCATGCATAATTCTTAGAGAGTCTTTGATTGTGAACCTTTTCTTGAACTTTTAGGTTTCCTTATGATTGTGTCTATTGTGAATTTGAATTTTGGTGATTGAATTGTTGGCTGAAATTTTGATCCTAAGTGAATATTGAAATCCTAAAATTGTGGTAAACATGCCTAGTTAGTTTAACATACATAGGAAAGTTGAAAGTAAACCTAAGGCAATCAATATACCATTCTTAAAAAAATTTGAAAGTTTGAAATCGTTGGAACTGACAGCTTGAATATACAAACTTGTAAAAATTACTGGAAATTGGTCACTATGAATTTTGAGATGAAATTCTTACTACATTTTCTATACATCTGGAAAAAAATTAGAAAAAAAGAACTAATTGATTTGGATAAAAGGAAAAAATAAGAAAAATATGCAAGTTGGCAGGAAAATCAGTGTCCATGAAAAATAAAAAATAAAAAGACTTGTAATTGGACACTTGTACATTTCCCTTCATTGCTTTCAAATTTTGTAACAAAAATATCTTTCATTGGAAGTGTGTTGGGAGCCTCCAATAGGTTACCCTACTTCCATTTGTGTGTAATAATTTTAGGCAATTTTCCCTTAGGATAGTGAGTGTTTTGTTGAGAACCTTAAATATGGTCATCCGAACACTCTTAGGATCCGCTTAGTCTACATTTCTTGTACTTTAATTTCTTACTTACTTTCATAGCTTAATTTCATTACTAGTCACACCTAGATTATCTTGTTATTGCATAATACTTTCTTCTTACTTTCACGCTTATCTTGAATTCCTTTGAACCCTAGCTTTTACATTTTTTAAACCCCCAACAAGAAAGAACCATAACTTAGGAACCAACATGAGTCATCATTCATCTAGTGTTAATGGTAAGGGTACTAGTCATAAGGACCCTTTATCTAGAATATTAGATGAGTTGAGTTCCATCAAGTTATGGAAAAAAAAAACTAGAAAGAAAAGAAAAAGGAAAAGATAGGGTAGAAATAAGTCAAGACGAGAGGGAACAAATAAGGGAAGAAGAAAGAAGAAAAATACTAAAAGAGTTAAGAAAAGAAAAGCATGCCTCCTATAGTAGTCATGACTCCTTCAAGAGCCTAAGTGAAAAACTTAGTAACTATTATGGAGGAAGGCATAGGTCACATCCTAAACCTCACTCCCATAGGAGAGAAAAGGAAAGAAAGCCTCAAGAGGCAAACATTAACCTCTCATACTTCCATGGAAAGAACAATGTAGAGGCTTATTTAGATTAGGAAATGAAGGTTAAGCAACTCTTTGCTTTCCATCATACAAGTGAGGAAAGGAAGGTTCCTTTGGCTATCCTTAGCTTCCAAGGGTATGCCCTCTATTGGTGGACTTCTCTTGTTAGGGAAAGAAGGATTCATGGGGATCATCCAGTAAAGTATTGGAATGACTTGAAAAGTGTCCTTAGGAAGAGGCATATCCCCTCCTACTATGAAAGGGAGCTTAAGGAAAAGCTCTAACGGCTTAGACAAGGGAGTATGAGTATTGAAGAGTATAGACAACAAATGGAACTACTCCTTTTGAGAGCTGGGCTTAGGGAGGAGGAAAGAACAAGTATTGCTAGGTTCCTTAGTGGACTTAATATGGAAGTGAGGGACAAGGTTGAGCTCCTTCCATATAGGGACCTAGATGACCTAGTCAACCTTTGCATAAGGGTAGAGCAACAACTTAAAAGGAAGCCTATTTCGAAATCTTATGGCTCTCACTCTTATCCAAAGAAAGACCAAGGTCTAGGCATCTTAGGGGGTGCACCTTCTAAGCCCAAAGATGATAAGGGGAAGACAATAGAAAAGCAAACCCTAAGGCTAGTATGCAAGAGAAGACTAGCTCTATAAAGTGCTTTAAATGTTTTGGAAGAGGACACATAGTTTCTCAATGCCCCACCAAGAAAAACATGATTATGAGGGGCCAAGACATTTATAGTAGGCAAGATGAGGCTACTACTTCACCTTCCTCTAGTGAAAGTGAAGAAGCAAAAAGGGAAGAATCTAGTGAAGAAATCTACCCCCGAGAAGAAGGGGACATTTTAATGTCAGAAGGCTTCTAGGAGGCCAATCTTGTGACTTGACCCAATATCAAAGAATTTTTTTTTCACAGAAGGTGTAAAATTTTTTATAACACATGCTTTCTCATTGTAGATAGTGGTTCATGTTGTAATTGTTGTAGCACAAGATTAGTCTCTAAGTTAAGCCTTGCTATCACTCCCCATCCAAAGCCTTACAAACTTCAATGGCTCAATGAGCAAGGGGAGATGACATGCAATCGACAAGTGAAAGTGCTATTCTCCATTGGAACATATAAGGATGAAGTGATTTGTGATGTAGTTCCTATGGAGGCAGGACACCTTCTCTTAGGTAGGACATGGCAATATGATAGTAAAATCAACTATAATGACCTAACTAATGAGATAACCCTCACCCACCTTGGAACAAAGCTTGTGTTGCATCCTCAAACACCTTTACAGGTAGCTAAGGATCAAGTAGAAATAAAACTCAAATGGGATGAGGAAAAGAATAGAAAGATAAAAGAAGAACAAACTTTAATAGTTAAGGAGGAGTGTAAGGAGGTAAGTGTCTCCTCCAAGAGGTTAGCTAAAAAGGAAAGTCATTTTGTAATAAAGACAAACATTAAAGAAACTTCCACTCTTAGACAACCTCCACATCTTCTCCATTGTAAAGAACACTTGTTAGCACTATCATACCTCTTGAGCTTGAGGTTATTCCTCGAGTACAGGAGTTGTTGGATGAGAGTTTGGGTCATAAGAGCTTAAATCTTTGTGCTTTGTTGGTGCCCAAAATAGGTATTATGAGGCACCAAATCCCTATGATAAGTGGTACGATGACTATGTTGAGTGGTGCAACCCTTTTTTGTAAAATCACCCATGCATCCAACATCTTTATGATTCGCATACATAGGGATTCATTAGGTAGGTTTGTTGTTATTTTTGGTTTCAATACAAACCTAGGTGCTCATATGGGACACCTTAGGTTTGCCAAACTTTTTTATAGGAGTAATCAACATGAAAATACAGAAAAAGGTATGTTTTATTGCATTATTTTCCTTAATTTTTTAAATAGTGATCAAGGGGTTCTCATGGACCCTACAAGAATAAAGGTCATTCCTGAGTGGCCCACTCCACCAAGTACAAGGGAAATTTAGGGCTTCCATGACTTAACAAACTTTTACAAAAGATTTATCCCATATTTTTCTATACTTGTAGCACCACTCTTTGAGTTGGTGAGGAACCATGTTCTCTCATGGGAAGATGCCTAGGAAAGTGGATTTCAGACCTCATCCTACTCTAACATACCCAACACTACTAATATATATGTTTTTATTCTTTTTACAAGTGTTGAAGGAAGAAGCCCAGAGTTTCAAGAACCTCTGGATTTGAGGTCAAATCCTTTTCAAGGGAGAAGGGATGATTCAATCCTACCCCCTTAAGGGAATTGGATAGAAGACTCCAAGAAGATTGGGCCAAAGATGAAAGAGAAGGCCTTAGGGTTCTCATGAGCCTTAGGGTAGATTTTGGGCCCATGAGCTAAGTATGAGCCCACTTATCTTTGTAAATATTAGAATAAGTTTTTCTTCTTTTGGGCCTTGTATTTTGGCCATTTTTAGGTTTGTAGGGTATCCTACAAATTAAGGGTACCCTACCCTACAAGTTAAGGGTACCCTAGTAGTATAAGGTTTTAGCCTTGTATTTTAAGGCATTTTGAGTAGTCTTGTAGTAGGGACTTTTTTGTATTTTCATGTATTTTGGTATGGGGTGAGCTTAGCTATTGGAAGGGTGTGAATAACCCCCTTCTAGCTTCTTAAGGAAGCTTTCCTCCTTGCTTCCCAAGGAAGTTTCCCATTGTATTTTCATATATTTTGGCATGGGGTGAGCTTAGCTATTGGAGGGGTGTGAGTAGCCCCCCTCTAGCTTCTCAAGGAAGATTTCTTCTTCTAGCTTCCCAAGAAAGCTACCTTCTTTGCTTCTCAAGGAAGCTTTCCATGTGCTAGGTTATAAATAGAAACATGTGTAACACTTGTCATAACTTTGATGAATGAGAAACTTGTGAGGCACACTTCAAAGTTCAACTTCTCTCCCTAATCTCTTTCAATTCCCACACCCCCCCCCCTCTCTCTCTCATTCTCTTCCTCCATTGAAGCTTCCTCTCTAAGCTTCTTATCCAAGGCACTCTCTTAGTGGTGAAGTTTCTCTTTCCATGGCTTATTCTCTAGTGGATGAAGTCTCCTCTCACCTCTTCTCCTTTATCTTCTGCAACAACTTCATGGATGAAAATCACTATTCAAAGATATAGCCTCCATATAAGCTTCTCAAGCAAACTTCCATCATTGAAGATGTCCTGGTTAAATTTCGCCAATTCACTTTTCTGGTGGGCTTGTGATAATAGACATAGAAGAGGATTCTGATATTCCTTTAATATTGGGTAGACCATTCATGCTGATAACAAAATATGTTATGGACATGGGAAATGGTAATTTGGAGATGAGTGTGGAGGACCAGAAAGCCACCTTCAACTTGTTTGAGGTAATAAAACATCCTAGTGATAGCAAGACCTGCTTTAAGCTGGAGGCAACTGAGCCAGAAGCTGACCTTGTTGGACGACACTTGAAGTTTATGTTTCTAGAAGAAGATGAAGTCAAGTCAGTTGTGAATCCAACAACCCCTTCCATTATCCTCTTGAGGCCAAGGCAAGTGAAGGCCTGAACCATTCCAGACGCTCCACTAGTTCCACCTCCAGTAATACCTCCTCTAGCCACCTCTTCTACAATCGACAAGCCTTTTTTCTCCTCTACCTAGCAGGAGCATCTAGTCCAGATGATGCAGAGCCTTTATCATGGCCAATGCCTCGTCATCCAGAACTTGCATTAGCTGTCCATTCACCTTTCTATGGAGCCTTCGCTGATGACGCCAGAGGCTTTTCTATAGCAGGTTGCCTGGCCAAGAGTCTAACCTTCTTTTGTAGGGGGTGACACCTTTGGTGTGGGTAACGATGATGCCGCTGAGACTAGAGCTGATGGTGATTACATTGCGGACATCATTACTGCACATGAAGCTTGGGATCCAGGGTCACCACAAAATTGAGGCCCATTTTGATCAGGATTTTTCTTTATTTTTAGTTTTATTTTATTTTCTTTTAGTTTAGTTTATTTTCATTTTAATTTTTGCAGTTTAATTTCAATAGTTAAATTTAGTCATTTAATAGTTTCAATTTAGTTTGATGCATGATAGAGAAGTAGAACTTATTGATTGGTTGCTCACATTTTGAGTGAATCAATTGCATAAGTGAGATGAACTACGTACTAATGGATATTTTTGTGAATTATTGATTCTCGTGCAAGCAGGCGTCAACGTAAGTGATGGAGTGTGAACTAACAATACAAGAGTGAAAAGGTTAGTATTTCTAACATAAAATCATGGAATGAGAACCTTAATACTTCAATGAAAACCGGTAAGTTGTGTGATTTTTAAATTGTGAGAGAGCGGCTGGTTTTAATTTCCTGATTTTGCATGATTCTTGGATTGCTTGAAATGCATATATGATGTGGAAATTATTAAGGCCTTGTTTGTTATTTTATTCAACAACTTAGCCAAAAATTCATCTTGTGAATGAATACATCCCTTGCACCCTTTTTTAGCCTAATGTAACATTTTTGTCATTGCAACCCAAGCCCAAAATGTGATATTTACTAACTACCCTTTCTTATGTTGTAGGAGAGTACTCATAGATCCAGACAAATTTGTTCCAAATTTGGGGGAATATTTTTGGGTGATTTTCTATTGCAGGAAAATGAATAAACAACATAAGTTAAATTGAGTCACAAAACATGGTTTTACTCTAGCCCAGCATGAATGTCTAGTTACATTTGCAAAAAAAAAATACTTTAAAGAATAAAAGCTGGAGTAAACCATCATCAAAGGAAATGAATGTGCTGAAAAGAGTAGCAAAGCAAAAATGTTAGTGTTGTGAAAAATTCTAAGTTGTGGTTTGTTAATAATTTGGGGGAATGAATGCTCTCCTAGATTCTAAGTTTTGAATCATAGAAAAACCATGATTTCTTTGTTAGCCCAACCACGTTACAAGCCTAATAGAGTCCTTAGTGATCCACATTTTGCATGTATGATAGCATTGACTGAGATGATGTGCAAAGTTGAGAATTGTACTATTCAGTTGTTATAATTGAAACACTTTTACCGAGACACTTGTGGGATTGAGAGAAACACTAGCCTTGTGAGGACTAAAGTTGGTGATTATTCCTTGTGATTTGTCATTCTTGCTAACCATTTCATTTGAAGTACATCTTGTTTTGCTCCTTTCATGAACTTATGACAACTATGAACTTGAGAATTGACCAATGAAGTTTTTTGGAATGTATGCAGTTATCTCATGAATTGTGATTGGTAAACACTGGACTTTTTCCTTTTGCTTGTTGACAAGAAAAGATTTAAATTTGGGAGAGTTTGATAACTACTAATTATGAGTATATTTTTGGGTTAATTATATAGGAATTTGTAATTTTTCTCTCCTAATTCTTCATTTTTAAGCAAATAATTGATAAATTAACATCATTTAAGTTTTTGTGCATAAAATATTAAAAGTGATGAATTTATTATGCTTGATAAGTAAAATAAGGCCAAAAAATAGGGATAATTAAGGAAAACATGGATAATTAATGAAAGCAAGCTAATTCGGGAAAGTAAAGGCGAGCTTAGCGCGAGAAGCCTGTTTAGCTAAGTTAATATGCACCTATAAAAGAAGAAGATAGAAGAAGGAAAAAACACTTAGAAATTCCAAGAGAATACAATTCCTTATAGAAGGCAAAGGCTAGAAGAAGGAGAACCAAGCATTGAGAGTCATTCCTTCCCTCCATTCCCTGTCTTATCTTCTTCCTTTTTACTAAATATTCCCCTCATGTAATTTTAAAGTCTCCATGACAATGAGAGACTAAGCTTTCTTTGTTGGGAACTTGGCAGCCAACTATTCTTGATGTAATTTATCTTCCTATCTATTTATGAATATTGCATTTGCATTATCTTTTCTTGTGCTTAATATTATTGTTTGTGGCTTGATCACCCATTTGCATGGTAAGTTTTAGGGGTAGCATTGGGAAATATTGTTTTCTAATAGAACTGGGAAAATATATCTAAAGTCATCAGTAGGGATAGGTTCATATTTGTTTTGCCTGTTATTCTTCTTTATTTTTAATGCAATTTACTATTTTAGCTCTGCAAAGGGATTTGAGAGAAAAAATAGATAAATTAGGAGCTTTTATGCAGGGAACCAAAGTTAGAGTATATTAGTAGATACAGGTGTAAATTGGAATAATTATAAATAGAAAAAAAAATCATTAACATTACATCAAGGAGTAGTTCTGGTAGGTTAAGTTTCCAACATTCTCATATTTTGAATTTACTTCTACAATATTATTGGGTTCTCTAATTTTTATGTCTTTAATTAATCAATTTAAATTCTTGTTTAAATTCTCCTCTTGTTTGATTTAATTTTTTGCCAATTGAAATTTCTGTTTTTCTCATAACATTTTCAAAACAAATTTCTTTAACTTTTTTTATTAATAAAATGTTCATCTACCTAAGTATAAACAAAGTCCCTTTGGATTTGACAATCATCCGTTTTAACTTTAATACTTGTGATGAATTGATGCACTTATTAATCCATCAACATTATTCTTGTATGATATAAAAAAACAAATAAATAGAGTGAATCTTGCCTTCCTTACGTAAGCAAATTTATCTTGTGTGGATTCAGATTGTCTACGCTTGTTCTCTAAAGTGCATGGTCTTGGTCTTTAAAACATTGTTTTTTTTATAAAAAAAAAAGTTATATAAGTTCATCAATAAGGTCTAGTACACTTCATAAATTAGGAAACATCTTTGATAAAGTCTTAGTCAAATGATATACATGTAAACATTGTTTGATATATTATTATTAATGAAATAACATATATCACACTAGAAGGGAGTTAATAATGTGTTAGATAAATATGAAAACTTTTTGCAAAGGATATGTTTTTTCTCAACCAAATATGTCAAGAACAGAGTATCAAATGTATCGCCACATGAATAAAAAAAATAGTTTTGTTAAAAACAAGTTTAGACTATTGACTAACTTTGTAAAAAGATATTTTTACAAAGGTTTTCTAAAGGCAAACTTGTGTGTCTGAGTGTGTCAAGATACACACTAGAGAATACAAGTTGAATAGCTTAAAGAGCAAAGTAGAAATACTTAAGTTTATACTAATTCACTTAATCTGAGCTACGTTTGGTTCTCCTTCACAATCTTGTGAAGGGTTCTACTAATCCAAACTTGATTACAAACAATTATTTTGTCTTGTCACTATTGACTATAACTGTATTCTCTAGGCCACTTTTGACACACCCTTAGACTCTCTTGAATCTAAAAACGTCCAAGTATGTGGATAAACACTTAAGCGTGAATACAATCAAATAATTTTTCTAAGCAAAGAACAACAATTTAAGCACAAATTATGTCGTCCAATGATATGAAAGAATTTTAACACTTCAATATTTCACTTGTTCATTTTTCTCTTCATTTTTGTGTTTTCATTGTAGTGCTTTGAGTTGCCTTTTATAGACTTCAGTGAAAAGATCTATTACAAAATTGAATCATTCCTTGAAATGACTGTTGTCTCACAACTGTCAACTTGTGCAAAGTGTCGCTTTCTTGAGGAGAGAGAGAAAGAAAGAGAAAGGAGATAAAAGTACAAATAAACGCTTGTACTTTTCCTCCACAACTTGGACGATAACGGCTTTGAAGAATATTTTCTTCTATTCTTTTCTATTTTATCCTTGCATATTTGAAGTTCAAACTTTAACAATTCAAAAAAGAGAGGCAAAATGAATTTACAAGAATATGGGTATAAACTCTTGAACTTTATAACCATTCTATCTAGCCATAAATATTTTGTAAACATCTTCTCAGGAGGATCTTGATGATCGATTTTCCCTAAAAGATGTATAGGTACTTGTCCCTAAATAAAACCTATTTAGGATAGGGAACCTTATAAAAGTAATATAAGATTATTGCTTCTGAAGGTTATGTGTGAGCACAATAAGTTGTCATTTGAGTCTAGTGATAGGTGCTATTAAGGGTTTGAAGCCTGAAGAAGCTTTTAGAAATAATACTAGGGTAGATAGCCTATAGAGGCCTAGAGAAGCTTTTCAAAAGAATACTCAAGGGAAGTCTGTGTTGGTCTCAACAAACTAAATTAATAGGCAAATAACGATCCTGAATAGATATACCTAAGGGTGACAATGAACCAAACTAACATGAAAATAGTTTGAAACTCGTTGAATTTATTTTATGAACCAAATGAGCTAAACTTGAGTTGTGAATAGTTCGACTCGACTTTGATTCATGAACCAGTTCGATATATATATATATTATAATTGATTGAGTTTTCTATTATTTTATATATGTAGAGTGAGATAGTTTTTATTTATGCAAACTTTTGATTGTAATTATGTGTTTTTATCAAACCTTGTTGTCCTACCAAGCTAAGTAGAATAAGTTCATCTATGGCATTTTTTATATAAAAAAATAAACGATCATTTTATCTAAAATCTACTAATAAAATGAAATTTTGAAATGTATATGATTTAAAAAATTTGACTCTTGGTTCATGTGATTCGAGCTAACGAGTTAAACCGAGTTGTTCGTGAGCTTGAACTGAATCGTGTTCGAGCTTAAAAAAAAGAGGTTCACGTCAAACTCGAATCGAGTTTCGAGCAGAGCTAAATATTAACAAGTTGAATCAAGTTAAGATCTACTCATTTCTAGTCCTAGATACACCCAACACAAATAAAAGGGAAAAAAAGATACCACATGCCACGAAAAAAAGTTTTATTTTTTTCACATACACACATAACACTCGTCAAAGGAATTGAAGCCAGAACAAAGATGAAATCAAAGGTAATTAATGTTTTTCATTTGTATGCCATTTTTAATTATTTCACTTGAACCCTCATTATTTAATTTTTCAAAATCAATACATTCTCACCATGTCCACCCTCATTGGTGAATTGGAAATGTGAACAAGAGATAAACCTTGCAGATTTAAACAGATCCTGAAAATCCATAAAGAAGTTGAACATTAAAACAAAAAAAATATCATAATGAATCACAAATTGATGGATTAAGACGTAAGCACACAAAAGATGGATGGAAGTCATGTCTCAAATCTGACACGATGGAAGTCTAAAGAAAGGGGATTGATATTCTCACCCCCAGTTGTTGTTCTTACCTCCTACTTTTTTAAATCCCTACGAAAAGATCTTCCTACCCCTGTCTATCAGCATTTCCCTACACACCCATCCCCTCCCCCTTCTTAGAGTTGTCAATTTGAGCCTGCCTCAATAGGCCAGCCTGGCCAACCTACGAATAAGGTTAGGCTAAGCTATAAAAAAAATTGGCCTGAATAGAACCCACATTGTATCCTGCACTTCTCGTATTGTATCCTCCCAAAAATGTTTGAAAAGATTAAAATACCCTAACACCTCCCTTAGACTAATTGTAGCCCTAATAATCACAACGACAACGACCTCATCCTCCACCATGCCAACCCCTACACCCTCCTCACGACACTACGCCACCACCTTCCCCCTCCTTCCTTTGTTCCATCTATGAGTTTAGATGGGTTTCAAGTTTTTGGTGTGGGGGGAAGGGCATCTGTTATGGAACAACAATTCTAAAATGACCATTCTGAAATAGCCATTCTGGAAGTGAATTTTTGGCTGCGAAAAGGCTACTCCAGAACTCAGTATTCTGGAATAGTCATTCCATAAAATTTTGGAGCACTTTATTCTAGAATGGTCATTCAGGAAGATAATTTTTACTTTCCAAAATAGCTTTTCCAAAATAGTTTTGAAACACTTATCTCTATTTCGGAATATCTATTCTAGAAGATAAAAATTACCTTTTGGAATGGGTGTTCCTAGTGAAAGGGCTATTTTGCCCACAAACATAAAATGGGAGGTGCAAAATACAAGTTAGGAGATACAAGATTCAAATGCCTTAGTTTTTTTTGCTCGACATACTTGGTCGTTGAGCCAAATGGCCTTAGGCTAGATTGACCCGACAAACCACACGCTAGCCCAAAGACTAATATTATAATAAATAAATAAAAATTACAAAGTGTGCTCTCTCCATGCAACTGCAGCTCTACTTCCTCTCCTTTCATTGAGTTCTTTCTCTCCATGCAACAGTTCACTGCCATCTTTCTCTTCAAGTGCCACAACTTATTAGTGGCACTCCATTTGCATAATGCCTAAGCTTTTACAAATAGGGTTGCATAGAATCGGTCATTCATAAATGAATAGACATACTTGGTATTGGGAAAAATTTGAGAACCAAACAAAAAAAAAAGTAACTCTAGTGGACTAGCTAGTAGCAGTAACTTCAAATTGGGTACATAGGCTTTTGGATCTATATTTTTTTTGGACTTGCTATTGGCCCCCTACCAAGGGCTTGACCACTTTTTTTATACCCAAAACACCATTCCCACAGAATCATGACTATTTTTTTAAAGGAACAAAATCATGATTATGTTGTAGATCATGCATAACGAAATCATGATGCATCATTTTTGCGCCCCCTTAACACAAAATAAATTGACTTATTAGATCAAAATTAATTGTTACAAAATTTATTGTGTAAACTTATATGTGTATTAAATATACATTAGAAATTTTAATGTTATATATAGCGACATTAATTATTTTATAACATAATTGACTTATTAGCTCAGTTGGTTAAAGCGTCATGCTAATAACACAAAAGTTACATGTTTGAGTCCTGCATGGGCCATTAATTTATAAAACATATTTTTTTTAGCATGAAACCTAGAAGCCCTAGCTAGAGAGTGTGCAACTTGGTTGTCTTGCCTCCTTATTAAACTCACCCTAGAGTTTGGAAAATTGCTTAAAAGAGAATTACACTTTGCTATAAGATAATGGAATTTTGTCAATCCCTTGATCTTCAAGCTTTAATCATAAACACTTTCACAATCCACTTCAAAGATAAAATCATGAAACTAAGAATCAAGCACTCATTTAAGAGCTTCAAGAAGTGCCCATGCTTTTGCCTCTTTAGGATCGAGTTTCCCAATTTTATTCCTCATCTCACACGGTCAATCCCGGACCATAAAGCATTTGGTAACTGAAGATTGCAGCATCCACATTTACTTTTATAAATCCAGCAGTTGGTTTATTCCATCTTGTGAGTGAGTTATGTTGGCTCGTTGTTGGCTCATGGGTGATATTTGAGAATTCCCTTGCTTTAGACCACTCAAAGAGAAATTACATGTTGTGTGAAATGGAAACTTTTGGAGGTGGGTTTTTGTCTTCCCAAATTTTTTCATTTCTACGTTTCCAAATGCACCAAAGAGTGATTGCAAATGTTTTTTGGAAATCCATAGGTAAAGTCTCAAGAAGAAGAAATATGAGGTCCTTGGTTGATTCTGCACTTTGCATGTGGTAGCTAACTTTGTTCCAGAGGCCTACTATATCCCACACACTTTTTACTTTATCACGATTGAAAAAAAAAACATGTTACTCGTTCTCTAGGTTGCTCTCATGGTATGCACACAAGTTAGGGCAAGGAACTCCCTTTTGTTGAAGACGTGTTCATGTAGAGAGGTAGCCAGAAAGAATGTGTCAAAGAAAATACTTTACTATAGGTGGGATTTGTAATTTACAAAGTGCATTCCAATTTCCTCTGACTTTGAGAGCATCATTACATATAATTTTCTCCGTCAAAATGTGGTAGGCAGATCTAACAGCCTAAATTTCGGTTGCACTAGCTTTCCATATGGGGAGGTCCTTCTCATGTGTGTTGATTAAGGGCATCATCTGAATATCTTGCAAATCATCATTGTTAATAATTTGTTGAGCATTGTCTAGTATCCAACCGTTTTGATCAACACGTATGAGAGAGTTAATAGTCATATGTTCAAGACCAAGAGGAGGTGAAGATGAAACATAACACTTATCTTGTTTTTTAAGCCAAGGTTGCTTCCAAATGTTGATTGAGTGGCCATTTCCTAGCCTCCATCCCATGCCTTCCTTTACCAAAGCCTGTGAAGTGTTTGGATTGTACCCTAGAGGGGCATCTAGACAATCTCCATTGGATAAATATTCAGCTTTGAACACCTTCATCACTATAACATTGTTGTTGGTTGAAAATTTCTAGCCTTACTACCCTATCATGGCAATGTTAAAGCCATAATAATGTCTGAATCTCAAGTCACCAAACTCCTTTGTCATTGTTAACTTTTGCAAGTTGAGCTAATTGATGCCTTTTGTCGAGCCAGATTTTGAATCCCACCAAAAAGAGTTCATCAATTTTTGGATTTCATCCTCTAGAGTTGATGTTAGGAGATAAACACTCATACAATATGATGGAATAGTATGTGCATGTGATATGTGATATGAGAGATCCAAACCATATATGGTTCAATTTTTCTTCCATCACTTCCATCAAAATCACCCTTACATGCCTAACAAAACCAAATTTTCTACCTTCCGTAATTTTCTTTTTCGACATGAAGACATCCACCACTCTTCTGCATCCACACCCAACAGTTCCTACAGATACCCCACTTCTCTCATTCCAAATGCCACAGTTCATTTGCTGCTCCAGAATCTGCTGATGAGTTGAATACTCCCTTGTTGGTAGCCATCACCATTTTAGGGTCCTTCTTGAGAACACCATGGAGCTGAAACGTCTGCTTGGTGGTCAAGCGAAGCGTCCCAATCCCAAACTGATCAGCAAGATCATCCATGGAATCGAACAATCCAACTTTAGTTACAGAGAAGCTAAAATAAAGTAGTAATCAGAGAAAAAAGAGAAAGCGGAATTGAAGGGAAGAAGAGAAACTGTGGAAACAACACATATGAGGGAGAAAGAGCGCGTGGAAGAAGGAAGGGAGAGGGCATTGCCCGTGAGAGCAGAGGCAGAAGTAGAGCTAAAGCAATGGAAGCTTGGGATCTGAAGCTTGGTGTCCTTGAGCGGCGCTGAGGTGGTGCAGCAGAGATAGTGAAGTTCGACAAAATGCAAGTCGAGCACGATGACTCGCGGAGAAAAAGCCGCTGCCGCCGCTAGATGACTCGCGGCGGCTGTTTCAGCGACTATGGACCGACGACGACGTGACCAAGCTCTTGCAAAGGTTCCTCGACTACACATCGCAGCGAGGATCCTCACGCCACAACAACACCGCTTTGTTCTACGACCAAATCAATTTGAAGCTCTAACTCGATTTCAACAAGAATCAGCTCGTGGAGAAGATCCGAAGGCTGAAGAAGAAGTACAGGAACGTCCTCAACAAGATTTGCTCTGACAAGGAATTCTCCTTCAAGAGCGCTCACGATCAAGCCACCTTCGAAATCTTGCACAACCCTAAGCCCTATAATTCTTAAGAATGAAATGATTTTCAGGAATTCCATGGAGAAGAAAACACCGAAATGCTCTCGGCCTTGATCAGTAGTGAAAATCGAGCCAAATGAATTGAGTGAGATAATGTGGGCTAGGGTAAAGTGCGAGTATGAGGGGAAAAGATGAAAATTTAAGCCAGATTCAAAGACGGTGTTTATAAAACCCGTCTTTGTATAATGCAGTTCAAGAATGGTGTTCCAAAAATGATGTTGTAACACGCAGATGACATCGTTTTTTGCAAAAACGTTAAAATAAATCTTTTATTTACTAAAATGCCACCGCCTCTAAAATAACATCGTTTTTGGAACCACCAATGTTGAATGCGCGTTGTAGAATATTATTATTTTAGTAATGTGTCTTCACGAATATTCCTAAAATAGAAGAATCAAACACTCCCTTTTTGTTCTCCCCCACAACTCCCTTAAAATCTTTTTTGATCAAAACTCCTCCATTGTTTGACCTTAATTCACCCATCCCCTCGATTGTCCCCTCAAACACCCTCTCGCTCACCCCCTCTCTCACGTTGCCTCTCCAATTTATCTATTCGTAATTATTAAAATTAATAATAAAAATAATATTTATGACAATTTGCTTTAGAATTTCTGATGATTAATTATCATTAATGACTGGGTGGTTTTTCTGTAAGAATTTATGGGATATTTAATCTCTAATAATTTTCAAATTTTGAATAGTGACCAATGTTAACAACATGTATGAGAAGCCCCAACAATCATTATTGCAAAGGTGTTTTTTCGTGTATCAGTTTATGGGGATTTTATTTTGTATGAAAAAACTGATCAGACACTAAGTGATCATAAAACATTTGGCACATAAAGAAACGCACCATCTAAAACGTTCCTTTCACTCACCTAAGGGAAAAAGAACCGCAGTTTCTATTCTCTCCACATACCTAGAGTTCTTCATTTTCTCTTTTTCATTCTTCAATTTTGCTCTATTTTTTTTTTCTACCTTTCTGTTTTTTCTTTGAGAGGATTGATCACAAACCCGTTGGATGCATATAGTTCTCAATTTCTCATCCAAACCAAATGCATCAGAGGATTAAATTTGAAGTTGATCAATTATTGTTAGTGATATTACTTATCTATCTTTATGACCTTGAATCGTAGGGAGACAATTATAATTTCATTCAACTGCAAATGTTCATGTCCATGTTGCACTTAGAGCCACAAGAGAACTTGGCCTTAACAATGGCCAGGATGATGACTACTACTAATTTGTTTAGTGGGCCATATTTATTAGTCTAGATGTTAATTGTAATTATATTATTTCAGATGTTAAACAGACTAAATCATACATTGCTTGGTGATTCTAATTTGTAAAATATTAGTAATATATAATTTTTTATTTGTTTTATATATTTTCCTTGAATACCTGCAATATGCAGAACTGAGTATCTAAGAAGGTACAATTATGCCTAAGCTGCCAATGGGTAAGTGTAATTTGTACTGTAATTTCTCAGTAACTTATAGTTTTATTTTTTAATGTATCTTACATAATAATAATAATAATAAAGATCTGTACTGCACATAATGAATCTGAGTTTTACAAAGTGTGATGATGTTTGGTCCAATTTAGTCCCATGTAAATCTATTGACACTGTCAAACCAAATGCTTGTCTAATCCTAAAATTAATAATAATATCCTTCACCATGTAAACAGTATTTTAGTTGGTGTACTGTGCTAGATCGATATCTATTTTATAAAATAAAAATAAAACTAAAAATAAATAAACATGTTTAATATGTAATTTATAAAAGAAAAAAAAAGTATGTATTGATAATTTAAAATTTTTTATATAATCATCCAATCACAATATATCATATATAATAATTTATTAATTTTTAAAATAATTATTTTAAAATAATTTAAATGATAATTTGGATTAGATGACAGTGAAAAATGATTTTATACTATTAGGATATAGACATTCGACTCTTCATAAAATCAATTAAAAGAAAAAATTGTATGTAAAAACGTTTGAACGAGGTTTACACTTCTTCAAGCAAGTCAAATGGAAAAAGGTCAATTAATGACATAGAAACCGCTTGCCTGTACGAAGATGGTGGAACCTAAGGTTCTACCACAAAATTTCCAAAAATTAGTCTTGTTAAAATATAACCAACTTATTGAGTTTTGATGTTATTAGTATAAGGGGTTGTGTCACTTTACCCATAAACACATATGTGATGCACAATTAGATATATTATGTTCATGTTACCTTATATTTACTTATCAATAATTTTTAACATTTTTATTATCTTTAAAATATAATTTTTTAAATAAATAATACAAAAATATTCCCTCGCACACATTCTATCTATCCCGTGTGTTGTGCAGGTCAAAAATCTTATGTTGAATCCAAAATTATTTAAGTATTACATATCCAATAAAATAAATTAAATTAATTTAACTTAATTCCATTAATATTATTTTATTTTTATTTGTTTTGATAAAATGTTTTGGACATGTGAAAAATAATTGAAGAATTATAGATCTATTTCAACAGTTTTCATACATTTACAACTCTTTGTAACAACAACACATATTATCTTACTTTTATTAAATTCAATTATTTTATAATGTTTTAGTTATTATATTTCAAAGCAAACAATTCAATAAAAAACTTGAATATATTTTTCCTTATACAACTAAATTACTTAATACAAAATCATTCTATACATACACAAATAAATTGTTTATCCCTTACATTACAAGGGTAAAAACTAGTGAGAAGAAGAGGTATGGAGAGAAAAAATATGTGGGTGCCTTGATCAAAATAATATTGATTTTAAACATGTAAAATGGCAATGTAGATCCAATTAAATGTTATTGTATTCTAAAAAATGATTTTTTATCATATAATAATATTTTTTTTAATTTTTCACATGTCCTTTTTTCTTTTAGAAACAAATATGTTTAAAATATAGTCGAATATTAAATGTGAATACTTTATTAGAAGAATTTAAATTTTAATTCACAATATTGGGAGGGATTAATTTCTTTCATTATACCAACTCTCATTAATAACGTATAATAATTTTGATAGAAAGTAAAATATTATAAATAGAACAACATCAAAGGTCAAATTAGAGAAAAATAATTAAATAATAACTGAGATTCTAAAGAGCAAAGATGCTACTGGGCCTAATTTTTCAATAATTAAACGGTGTGGCGCAAAACATAAATACGTAGAAACACGGGAAGAGACATAAAGACAAAGAAAAGAAGAGGAAAAAAAAAAACAGATTTCTTGGTTTGGCTTACTCGCTCAGCTCGCTCTCACATTGTTAAGTTAAACTTGAACTTCCCTCTTTACGTTTATTTTCATATCTCTCTCTCGCCGCTTAGGCTATAGTAGGGCTTCTCCTATTGGTCGCACTCTTAACCAGCGCCGTGCTCTATCTTGCGCCCCCGTAGGTGACCGTCTTATCCCACACTGCCACCCTTCCCTTTCAAACCCTAATTAGAAACAAAACACAAAAATTAACAACCATCGCCCCAGATCCCAGTCTTCCGTTCTCCGATCGCAGCTGCACCCAATCCTGTCGTTTCGATCATCGGGTTAGGGTTAGTTAGGGTTAGGGTTGGAATTCAACAATCCGTGAATCGGGATCAAAAGTCAGCAGAGGAAGAAATCGCATAAAGTTAGGGTTTTCATGCTTTGGCGATTCACACTTGGTTCGCGACTGCGATGGCAGCCAATTCCGGCACCAAATACGTCTCAGTGAATCTGAACAAGTCCTATGGCCAGCATTCCTCCGCCCGGACGCCGCGCCCTTCCGCCGGAGCCGCCGCGGCTCCGCCGTCGTCGCGGCCTCGCAGCTCGCACAAAGCCGGGCCCAAGCTTTCCGTTCCGCCCCCCTTGAACCTTCCTTCGCTGCGGAAGGAGCATGAGCAGTTCGATTCGCTGGGATCGGGAGGTGGGCCCGCCGGCCCGGGTGGTTCCGGAAGCGGGCCCAGGCCCAGCTCCTCCGGTTTGGGCTGGACCAAGCCCGTCGCTGAGGACGTGTCGCTGCCTGTCGTTAAACCGGCAGCCGCCGCGGCCGCTGTGCCGGTTTCGTCGGCCGTTTTGAGAGGAGAGGATTTTCCTTCTCTGCGGGCCACCTTGGTGCCTGTGCCTGGTTCAAATCAGAAGATCCAGGAGAATCAGAATTCGATTCAGAATCTGAATCTGAATCTGAATCAGAAGCAGAAACATTCTCTGGGTGATGAGAATGTGTTTATTGAGGAGAAGAATGAGGGTTCTTTGGTTACTGATCAGTTTAGTGTTCCTCGCAGAGTGAATGTGGCTGGTGGTGGTGATGATGGTCGCGGTTCGCGGGTGGTGAACCCGAAGTATGGTGGTGGTGTTGGGAGGAAGCAGGAGGAGTATTTCCCTGGTCCTCTGCCGCTGGTTCGGTTGAACCCACGGTCAGATTGGGCCGATGATGAGCGTGACACAGGGCACGGTTTGAGCAGGGAGGGTAGGGATCATGGTTTTCCCAAGGGGGAAGTTTTTTGGGATTTTGATATTCCTAGGGTTGGTGGTTTGCCTCATAAGCATGAGAAGAGGGGACTATTGAGGGGCAATGAAGTTGTAAAGGCTTTGAACAGTGAAGTGGAGGCTTATGATAGAATGGGGCCCGAAGGGAATTCTTGGAGGAGTTCGAACTTGTCCTTTCCCAAGGATGCTGGAAATGAGAGAAATGGTGTTGGTGTGAGGTCGTCAAGTGGGAGTAAGGATGTGGGGAAGGATAGTAACAAGTATGTTCCGTCGCCATTTAGGGATGATGATGCTGGAAAGAGGGATTTTGTAAGGAGGGATGGTCAGGGTGGGAAACAGCAGCCTTGGAATAATGTGGTGGAACCGTATGGTGATCGGCATCGCGAGCAACTCAACAGGAATAGAGCTGATTCTGTCCAGAGCTCGGTGTCAAGATCAGCTTTCTCGATGGGTGGTAAGGGGCTGCCTGTTAATGATCCTCTGCTTAATTTTGGTAGAGAGAAGCGGGCTTTGCCAAAGAGTGAAAAAGGTTTCTTGGAGGATCCGTTTATGAAAGATTTTGGAGGTTCTAGTTTTGATGGGAGGGATTTGTTGGGTGGTCTTGTTGGGGTGGTCAAGAAAAAGAAGGATGTGCTGAAGCAAACTGATTTCCATGATCCTGTGAGAGAATCCTTTGAGGCGGAGCTTGAAAGGGTTCAGAGGATGCAAGAACAGGAGCGGCAGCGAATCATTGAGGAGCAAGAAAGGGCATTGGAGTTGGCTCGCAGAGAAGAGGAGGAAAGATTAAGGCAGGCTAGAGAACAGGAAGAGAGGCAGAGGAGATTGGAAGAAGAGGCAAGAGAGGCAGCATGGAGAGCTGAACAAGAGAGGATTGAAGCTTTGCGAAAGGCTGAAGAACAGAGGTTAGCTAGGGAAGAAGAGAAACAAAGGATGGTTTTAGAAGAAGAGAGGAGAAAACAAGCTGCTAAGCAGAAGCTTTTAGAATTGGAGCAAAGGATTGCTAGAAGGCAGGCTGAGGCATCCAAAAGTGGCAGTAATGCTCCAGTTGTTGTGGAGGAGAAAATGCCTGCAATATTGAACGAAAAAGAAGCATCAAGGGCTACAGATGTGGGTGATTGGGAGGATAGTGAAAGAATGGTTGACAGGATATTGACTTCAGCATCTTCTGATTCATCAAGTGTGAATAGGGCATTGGAGATGGGCTCTAGGTCTCACTTCTCTAGAGATTTATCTTCCACCTTTGGGGATAGAGGAAAACCAGTAAATTCATGGAGAAGAGATGGATATGAGAATTGGAACAGCTCAACATTTTATCCACAAGACCAGGAGAATAGTCACAACAGTCCCCGCAGAGATTTATCAATTGGTGGAAAGCCATTTATGAGGAAAGACTATAATGGTGGTGCTGGATTTGTGTCTTCAAGGCCTTATTATAAAGGTGGAATTTCAGAGCCTCATTTAGATGAATATGCTCATGTAAAACCACAGAGGTGGAACCAATCTGCAGATGGAGATAATCTAAGCAGAAATACAGAGATTGATTCTGATTTTCATGAAAATTATTTTGAAAGATTTGGTGATGGTTGGACACAGGGCCGTTCCCGTGGCAATCCATTTCCTCAATTCCCTGAGCGTACTTATCCAAATTCTGAGTCAGAGGGACCCTATGCCTTGGGGAGGTCACGGTATTCTGTCAGGCAGCCTCGAGTACTTCCTCCTCCTTCACTAGGTTCTGTTCACAGAACTTACAAAAATGAAAATGAACACCCTGGCCCTTCTGCTTTCCTAGAAAATGAGATGCATTATAATCAGGCAACCAGAAGTGACTCTACCCTTCCAACTGGTTATGACAATGGGAACCGTGGACAACCTGAAGTAGTGGATGCCCGGCAAGAGACTACTGAGAATGAGGACCATAAAGTGGAATCCACACCGAGGTGTGATTCTCAGTCTTCACTCTCTGTTTCAAGCCCCCCAAGTTCTCCAACACATCTTTCTCATGATGACTTGGATGACTCTGGAGATTCCCCTACGATATTGACTTCTGAAGGAAGCAAAAATGACCCCCTCACAGCTCCAGATAATGAATCCATTGCAACACCTGCTGGAAATGAAAATGTAGTTACTCCATGTGCTGTCTCTAGTGGGGATGATGATGAATGGACTACTGAGAATAATGAGCAGTTCCAGGAACAAGAAGAATATGAAGATGAAGATTATCAGGAAGAAGATGAAGTGCATGAAGGAGATGATCATGCTCAACTCAACCAGGATTTTGAAGATATGCATTTGCAGGAGAAAGGATTGCCCCACTTGATGGATAACCTAGTATTAGGATTTGATGAGGGTGTCCAGGTTGGGATGCCTAATGAAAAGTTTGAAAGGACATCAAAAGATGAAGAAACAACATTTGTGGCACAACAGGCTTCTGGCATCTCTCTAGAAGAATGTGTATCTTATGATAATGCAAGTGATGATGACAAGGCCCTCCAACCTGTTAATGATACTAAGGTGAATCTTAACAGCACTTCCAGTGTGTTCCAGGAATCCGAGAAGCCAGCTCAAGATCTGGTCATTCAGCCTAGTAATTCTCTTTCCCCTGTGGTGTCTGAGAGTTTAGGTAATGTGGAAGCTTCTAATGGCCTGTTGACCCACCATAGTACGCTGAGTTCAGTTACTGTTGCCCCTCACTACTCATCTTCTGGTCAAGCTGTTTCCTCTAATGTACCTAATGCTCCAAGTCAAGCTGAGGTACCCATTAAGCTTCAATTTGGTCTGTTTTCTGGTCCATCCTTGATACCATCACCTGTACCTGCCATACAGATTGGTTCTATACAGATGCCACTGCATCTGCATCCACAAGTTGGTGCACCCCTCTCACACATGCATCCATCGCAGCCTCCTTTGTTTCAATTTGGCCAGCTAAGATATACTTCTCCCATATCACAAGGTATAATGCCTCTTGGTCCTCAATCAATGTCATTTGTTCAGCCAAATATACCATCCAGTTTCTCTTACAATCGTAACCCTGGAGGTCAAATGCCAGTTCAAAATGCTCCAGAAACTTCTGATTCCTTTATAAAAAATGAGATTAGGCATCATTCTGTTGACAGCCAACCAGGTAATTCAAGAAACTTATCACAAGGTTCACTGCCAAGTGAGAATGCAGAAAATATTGCTGGAATAAAGCAGGGTCGAATTGAGTCTTCCCATGTTCATAATAATAGCAGTAGAACTTCTACTAGTTTCCAATTGGATAAGCGGGGGAATCAAAATGTAGTTGGAAAGAGAAGCAATATTTCATCCAGTGCAAAAGAATCAGAAGTTCAGCCTGTCACTAGAGATGCATCATATAATCCAGTTTCAAAAGAGAATTTTATGGAGTCAAAAACACAATTTGGTGGCAGGGGAAAGAGATATGTCTTTACTGTAAAAAATTCAAACCCAAGATCATCTGGTCCAGCTCCAAGGGTTAATCGCCCAGACTCTGGAGGATTTATGAGGAGGCCTCGTCGGAATATGCAGCGCACTGAGTTTCGAGTTCGGGAAAATGCTGACAAGAGGCAGTCTACTAGTTCCGTTTTGACTGATCAGTTTGGATTGGATAATAAGTCAAATATCAACGGAAGGGGAGCAGGCATATCTGGAAGGACTGTACCTAGGAAGGCTATGTCCAATAAATTGGGAAAACAGACGGTAGAGTTAGCTACAGAAAATTCACAAGGAATGGATTCTGGAAGCAGAGGTGAAAAGGTTGATGGAAAAGAATCAACGAAGACTCAGGGCTTCTCGCATTCTGGACAGAGTAATCTCAAAAGGAACTTGTGTTCTGAGGAAGACGTTGATGCTCCATTGCAAAGTGGAATTATACGTGTGTTTGAGCAACCTGGAATTGAAGCTCCTAGTGATGAAGATGACTTTATAGAAGTAAGGTCAAAGAGGCAAATGTTAAATGATCGACGAGAACAGAGAGAGAAAGAAATCAAGGCCAAGTCTCGGGTTGCAAAGGTTTTAATTTCTATCTGTACATCTAACCTGATATCATAATCATATGTATTGCATCTTTCTTAATTGTTTTTTTATTTAATGCTAGGCGCAACGGAGACCCCGTTCAGGTTCGCAAAGTGTTGTGGCTGTGGCCAATTCTACCAAAGGATCCATAGCTGGAGTTGAAGTGGCAAATAGTCTCCATGCTGATTTTGTTGCTGCTGATGTGTTGGGAATGACAAAAATGGATGCCTCATCTGGATTTAATTCAAGTTTATTGTCCCAAGCATTACCTCCAATAGGCACACCACCTCCTTTGAAAATTGATACCCAGCCTGATTTAAGATCACAGATAAGCAGGTAGCTGCCGTCTTGTAAGATTTCTTGGTGGCGATCACTGTACAAAAAAAATAATGTATTTTTTTTCCCTTTTACAGGTCACATCAGACAAGTCTCCCAGCAGTTTCTGGTGGTGAAAAGGACCCGGGTTCTGGTGTGATATTTGAAAATAAGAACAAGGTTCTAGATAATGTTCAGACATCTTTGGGCTCTTGGGGTAATGCACAAATCAGTCAACAGGTTTGAACTTTCCTCCCTCACTTTGTTTCAGAACAATGGCAATTGAAACTCTCTATCATCTCTGATTTTCCCCATGTATTTTGGCTGTATTTCTTTAATGCTTGTTTATTACTTTATTTAGATCCAACATTTCTAGAAACATGGTTTAACTTCTCGTGTATGTGGTCCCCCTTTGTTTCATAGTTGCAGCTTATATCTCCTTCAACAATCTGCTCTTTTCTATGTATAGTATAGTTCCGCTGAGGAGTTACCCCTAAATCAAATTTTGCCTATCTAATTCTTTTGGAGGGGACTGAAATGCGTTTTAGGTGCAACTTAGTTGTTCTGATATTTTAGAGGGGGGATGTTTGGGGATCAAAATGGTGTAATTTAAAGAGGAGAAATTTGAATTCAGACATTTGCATAAATATTTTATTATTTGTTCAACCCTTTTGTTGAGAATTTAAAGCAAAATTTTATGGCAGGTAATGGCACTTACACAGACACAACTTGATGAGGCTATGAAGCCTCAACAGTTTGATTCACAGGCTTCTGTTGGCAATATGACTGGTGCTGTTGATGAACCCAGTTTGCCAACATCATCCATTTTGACAAAGGAGAAAACCTTTTCGTCTGCATCCAGCCCAATTAATTCCTTGCTTGCTGGAGAGAAAATTCAGTTTGGTTAGCAAATAAACTTTGCATTGGGATTTGTTTAGTTATTCATTTGATTGGTGATAGCGAATTTTCTTGCAGTTTGAGGTACTATTTCTGGATTTTCAGTTACCTTACTGATGGAGGATATTGCATTTTGTATTCAGGGGCAGTAACATCTCCGACTGTTCTTCCATCTAGCAGCCGTGTTGTGTCTCATGGCATTGGTCGACCTCGATCATCTAGATCAGACATGCAAATGTCCCACAATCTTACTGCATCTGATAACGATTGCAGTCTTTTCTTTGATAAAGAGAAACATGGTAATGAATCTCATGGTCACTTAGAAGATCATGATGCAGAAGCTGAAGCTGAAGCAGCTGCTTCAGCTGTTGCTGTTGCTGCCATTAGTAGTGACGAGATTGTTGGAAATGGATTGGGTGCTTGTTCTGTCCCTGCTTCAGATGGTAAAAGTTTTGTAGCTGCAGATATTGATAGGGTAGTAGCAGGTGAATCTTCCCTCTCTGTATTACTCATTAGTATAGTTTTTCTTTCTTCTGGACATCTGCTTATAATTCGACTTAACATCAATTTGTATTCTGGAACTTTGTACTTATCTTTATTAGTTACTTGGGCAGGAGTAGGTTGTGAGCAGCAATCAGCTAATCAATCTAGATCTGAGGAGCCTCTTAGCGTATCTCTTCCAGCAGATTTATCTGTTGAGACTCCGCCAATTTCCTTGTGGCCTCCCTTACCAAGTACCCAAAATTCTTCGGGTCAAATGATTTCGCATTTTCCTTCTGTCCCTCCTCATTTTCCTTCAGGCCCTCCTTCTCATTTTCCTTTCTATGAAATGAATCCTATGATGGGTGGTCCTGTCTTTGCTTTTGGACCTCATGATGAGTCTGCATCTACAACACAGTCACAGCCTCAAAAAAGTACTACATCAGCATCAAGGCCAATTGGGAGCTGGCAACAGTGCCATTCTGGTGTGGAATCTTTTTATGGACCTCCAACAGGGTTCACTGGGCCTTTTATTGCTCCTCCTGGAGGCATTCCAGGAGTCCAGGGGCCACCACACATGGTTGTTTATAACCATTTTGCTCCTGTTGGGCAATTTGGTCAAGTTGGCTTGAGTTTCATGGGAACCACTTATATACCCTCTGGAAAGCAGCCTGATTGGAAACACATCCCTACATCATCTGCTGTGGGAGCTGGTGAAGGCGATATGAACAGTATGAATATGGCATCTTCATTGCGGAATCCTGCTAACATGCCTTCTCCAATTCAACATCTTGCTCCTGGTTCACCACTTATGCCAATGGCTTCTCCTGTGGCTATGTTTGATGTTTCTCCTTTCCAGGTAAAGTTTTGATATGTCTTGCTGTTGATTTCTGCAATAATCATACAAAATCTTCAATGTCTGTAGTTTTTAGAGTTATTTGGAATTTGTCAATATTACAAAAAAGACAGTAAGAGTCATTGATCTGTGCTTTTGTTTTAGTTTATCTATCTAATGTGGTAGAATTTTTATCTCTAATTAACATTGTGTAAAATTTTTTGCCAGCCCTCTACTGAGATGTCAGTACAAGCTCGATGGCCGCATGTTCCTAATTCACAACTTCCTCTGTCAATCCCATTGCAGCAACAAGAAGGGGTACAAACTTCTCAGTTTAGCCATGTTCCTTCTGTTGACCAGCCGCTAAATGCCAAAAGGTTTACTAGTTCTCGAGCTTCAACATCTTCTGATGGGGATAGGAATTTTCCTAGAGCTGCTGATGTGAATGTCAACCAATTGCCTGATGAACTTGGATTGGTGGACAATTCAAATTTCACTGCTACCAAGACTTCAGCACAGACTGTTGTCATCAAGACTCCATCCGTGATCCCCATTACAGATACTGTGAAGGTTGATGTTCAGAATGGCAATAGCAGCAGTAGTAATAACAACCAGAACGCAAGTTCTTCTTTCAAGAATCAGCCCTCACAATCTGACCATTCCTCAGGACATGGTAATTATCAGAGAGGTGGTGTTTCTCAGAGAAATAATTCTGGGGGCGAATGGTCCCATCGTAGAGTGTACCAAGGAAGAAATCAATCTCTGGGATCAGATAAGAACTTTTCCTCAACAAAGGTAAAGCAAATATATGTGGCTAAACAGACCATTAGTGGGGCATCAACAGTGTCATGAGGAGCGAGAAAAATCAGCTGGATTTGAAAAAACTCAGGAAAGGCTTTGTTATTAATTTTTGATCTGGCAGAAAATAAAAGTTTTGATTAAAGCTTCTACTTGGGAGGTTGATTGTTGATTTTTGCTGGCTACAACAAATTCCATACCAGGTTGTGGTAGGGGATATTGGAGACTAGTATTTAGCATGGTAATGTGGCTTTGATGGACACTGTCGTTTTGCAATGGTGTATCTATCAACCAAGCATGGTCGATCTTTGTTTTCTTTTGATCGTAAAAAAAATGCAGATTATTTATTGGGCTTGTGTATCGAAATCATTAGTTGTCTTCGTAAATTCTTTCCATTAATAAATGGGAAGTATCAGTTTTGAGTAATGCTAGTTTTCATGTCTATAATTCTTGCTTTTCTAGTGTTTTGAACTCGTTTATTTTTCTTCTTAGAAAAAGAAAACTCGTTTATTTTTAGAGTTCCTAGACCAATTAGAAGATGATCATGGTTTGGGATTGGTTTTTTAATTTTATAAAATTTTAAACGGCTGAATGGAAGCATGGGATAATTCTATAAAAAAGTTCATGCAAGTAAAAGATTAAAAAGGGGCCAGATATAGCTTCTATGTAAAGGCTAGTTGTCAATGTTGACCAAAGAAAAAAAAAATGCACTAATTGTGCACAAGAAGAAACTCATGTCGATGCATCCAATCTTTTGATTGTATAAAAAAGCAAAATCATGTAAACGATTGGAGGACGCTATTAAATCTTGCTACTGGTTGCCCGACTCTTGACTTTGCAAATACTCACATTGATATATCCTCCGATCCGAACAATTTAAACATAAGTTGATTTCTACGGAATACTCTTATCAAATATTAGAATTCTTTTTCTTAATTTTATTAGTTTATTTTTTAAGTTATGCAATAAAAAGATAAATGTATTTTATTTGTTTATTTTTTTAACTCATTCTTTTATTAATTATTTTTAATCCGAATATTTTTAATTATTTTGCAATGAATATTATATATTAAAAAGATAAATATATTATCTTTTATAAAAGTTATATAAGAAGACTAATACATATTACTTAATTAAATAAAAAAATAAAAGATGAAAGAAATATAATTTTAAGGATTATTATTATTATTATTGGTTAACTTTTGGAGGATAACTTTGAGAGGTACCAAGACAAGTATTTTTGTTTCCCACAAGCACCTCCCTTCAAAGGAATCTTATTCGATACATAATTAAACATTAAAATATGAAAATCTCTTTCAATAAAAAGATTAATTCGTTGAACTAAATCTAACTTGTGTTGGTTTTCCAAGCCAGATATATCTTTAATTCCCGGTGTTGGTAGGGAAGTATATGAACCAGATGAGACGTGCCATCTCATCTAATGCCAGTGTCATCATAGTGAACAGTAGAAGAAACATTAGCGGGTGACAGCTATGACTATTATAGAGTTATCTTGCTCCACTTCACACAGCCACACACTACCCCATGAAGCAAAAAAATATTTTCAGTCATAGAAGAAGAGAAGAATACGCACGAATTGTTTAACGGTGGAGATAAAGACAAGACTATAAGCAATTACACTAATCATACAACTCTAATTATAAACTTTTATCTTTATCTTATAACTCCTAAAATAATGAATCGTTATTGTTTCTTCAAAGTTTAAAGCTCGAGTTTTTGTTTTGTTTTTTTTTTTTTACATTTCCTTCTAAAAGAGTTTTATTTTAATACTTGTTAACAATACTTCTATTCTTATATTACTTATGTAATAGGTAGAATTGTCTCAAGTGCAATTTACCAGCACCAAATGATTACAAGTTTAATTAAAAAAAATTAGTGAAGGTTTAAGATATATTTGGTCACTAATTTGGTCTATAAGCACTTAAAAAATTATGAAAGTAAAATAAATTAAACTTATAAAAGAAATTTATTATTTTATCTTCTTATTTTCATTTATTTTCGTTTCTTATAAGTATTGAAAATTATTTAAGGAAACCTCGCAGAAGACAAACCTTTTGCCAAACTCAATTAATAATCTATTGACAATACAAATAAGAATTTTTTATATATATAAATAACACAATAAACAAAACTTTATTGAATTTGTGCAAAAAAAATGTTCGACAGTGCAGAAAATAACAATCAAACTGAGTTCAAAATCACTATAGGACAACAAGAAAACCGAGACAGGTGCTACAATTTTTTTCTTTTATTAAATAGTTTAAAATATAATATAGAATTACAAAACAAAATTGAGGAAAGGACCTACGAACATGGTTTTTCATGTTTGCGCATGGACATAGTCAGCTTAACACTTTTTTTTGGACTAAATGGAAGGGAACAAGAGGCTAGAAGCTAGATTTGTTCTTAATTCACTAATAATAAATAATCAACATGCACCCCACTAATCACTATATCCAATTCTTTTCTGCAAAGTGCAGGCCAATGGGACTATGACTTGAACTTTCTAGAGCTTCCATTGATTGAGGTCAATAGACGAAACTCCAGATAAGATGGCTCAACCACACCCCAGGATATATTTGGAACTTTAGGTGAAATGCTTAATTGTGGGTAAATTATAATTTGAAAAAGTTCAGCAAATTGATGGTTATGGAGTTATATTTAATTATTCTGTGTTTTAATTATAATTGCCAAGAGATCTATTTCAGTAAGACGTATAAGTTTTTTTTTTAAAATTTAATACTTGTCTTTAATCCCACCAATATTTTTTTATTATAATTATTAATTAAAAAATACAACTAAGATGATATATAGTTATATATATGTACGCTATTAGTCTTAACATTATAACTATTAAATTTTTTATGAGTGATTATTTCTTACGTTAAAAGTATGATTATCAAATTTTTGAATTAATTCTTATTGTGAAATTTATAATTTATTATTTTACTTTAGTCCAATAAAAAACTAATACAGTTGTACTTTTTTGCTATGACGAAATTAATTTGGTTACATTAAAGAATAGATCAGCGTCTTCTATACTTTAAAGGAGTCTAATATGAAATACGTTATTTCATTTCCTTAACGTTTTAACTAATACGAAAGTAACACCTATAATATTTGCTTATAAAAAATCTCAATGTCATCATCCTAAAATTTGACTAAAACATAAACCTATACACACTCGTGAGAGGGATCAACCGACAAAACTGACGCATAAATTGTAACTGGAGCCAAGTAACATATTAAAGAATATATTTAATTTACCATCCAACTTATTATGCATGAATTTCAAGACAAAATTTAAGGATCCAATAAAAATTAAACACCTAAAAGTGTGTAGATACAAAATTATTTTGCTACCGACATCTATTTATAACGGTAAATCAAACATACACAGTCATACAGTAATTAAAATTGGCATGGTACTACAATAGCTCTGTCCCACGTAATAATGAGACCGTCAATGTCAAATTCCTTAAACAAGACACATTTATTTCCAATCATACAAATTAATGTCTATAAACATAATCTTAATCATCATCATTAGTATCCTTTATTAGGTCCCTTGCACCATCAAACCAAACAACGAAATACCATGAAAGAGCCATACATTTTCCATGATGACTAAGAGAGTATTTTTCTTTGTGTTCTAGATCTGGCTACAATAGTTGTTTCTTAAAAGGTAATTAATTAACAAGAATATGATATGTTGTACTAGACTAGGGTCTTCAATTCCTTGGCAGTGGCAGCAATAGGGTAGTCTTGGCGCCCTCTCTTGCGGCATTTACCAATTGAATTCTCTTTCCCATTTTGACCCTTCAACCAAACCCCAAATAGTTTCAAACTTTCTCCATTGTCACCTTTGGGTGGTGGTTGTTGTGGTTCACACTCACCTACCGCATTTTCGTCGTCATCAAGATCATTATTAATAATAGCATCAAAACGCACCGCATCATTGTTGCTGGACACACACGTTCCTTGCCGAATGATGCGCTCTATCACATCGGGGCTCACGTTCAGCGAGTCTCTAAGAAACGCCACCAACTCCTCGCATTGTTTCTTCGCCAGCGCTAACTCGCCGCTCAATTTCTCGTTGTCCTTCTTCAATTTCTCGTTCTCGCCCGATATATCAGCGCCCGCCGCCGTTGCCGCCTCCATCGATCCCGTCGATGTCGACCCCATGTCGTCGCCGCCGGAGTGGGACGCCGAGATGTTAACGCCACCGCCGGTAGATTTTCCGGTCACCGGAGACACCACCTTCCGCCGCCTGATCTCGGCGAGAAGATCCGTCTGTCCTCGCTTGAAATACTCATTGGCAAATTCCCATTTGTCGGGAACAGTTTTTCGGAATCCCTGAATAATTCAACGTTCAAAATATGTTAAAAACCATCCTTTTTTTTTTTTTATCTATTCATTCATCTCCATTCTTCAGCAACAAATATAACAAATATTAAAAATCGAATTATTTTAAGTACCAATACAGGGCGTCAAGGCATTTTGTGAAAGTTAATATATATACTACCATAAACAGTTTTTCTAAAATGGATTATAATATATGATATGAAAATACAAAACTTATCCTACGTATTAACTATTTTGAATTAATAAAAAAATAAACATTTAATGTTTTCTTTATTTTTAATCAATGAATATTTTTGACAAAATAATATTTTACTTTGACTTGGTAAAATATGACCAGAAACGTATTGAAACTTACTATACAAAAATAATTAATATGGTATGAAACTAAATCCATTCATTAAAAATGGAGAGATGTTAATATAATATAAACAGGAAAAATATATTAAACTTTGCTATTTAATTAATTAAAATTAACATTATTTTGAATAAAATTTATTTTGGAAAAGATTTATCCTTCCTTTGAATTTCAGTTAATAATTTTTTTAATTAATTCAACAGTATGGGGTAACAGCTAAAAAGGCATTTGAGCTTCAAAATTACATATTTCTATTTTCCTTCCTTTTTGAGCAATTTAGAAAATACTTTTTCTATTTAAGTAAATAAAAAAATATAGAAACTTTCAAAAGAATTAGAATTTGTTTGAATATTGTTATTCAGACTTCAGTTCGAAGTATTCATTACTTTGTGAATGTAATTTTATCTTAGTATGGAAATGACCCAGATCATTAATGCCAGTATGCGAAAAAAAATAAAAAAATAAAAAATAAACAGAACAAAACGAAACCAACTAAAATAAAGAACAGAAAAGAAAAGAAAAGAAATAAAAAGCATGATCCGCGCTATTCGCCATGAGAGCATAGTCGAATCGGTTAATACAATGGCAGCACAACTACTGTCACCACTATTCAGTTTCGCATTTAAACAAAGGCAAGTTGCCACTGGCAACTACAATTTCCATCCATAAAAACTCAAAATAAATCATGGATTTTATTTTTAGCCACCAACCCCACTATCTATAATATCATTTTTCATCATATGGTACTTTAGACTGTTTCACAATCAATCTAATATATTATATTTTTTATTCGCAAAAATACCAAAAGATTTATCGTACTCTGATCAGACAATTTTGATCAACCAACAGTTAAACTTTCTTAATAACTTCACATATCATATAATATCAGGTAATCATTAAAATAAAAAAATTAAACCCAACTCACAATTATCTCACCATTAACTAAATTAGGAAAAACTATTCATTTTCCAACTTAAATCAATGATTATAAAGAAGGTAGCTTTTCAAAGGATAAGAGTAAAGATTCATTAATTTTATTTCATAAAAAAAGGATAGTTATTGATAGGCATAGGATCCTTAGTTCCTTACCCATTCAGTTCACTCATTTATTTATTTTTTTGACTATTCCATAATTACACTTTTCAGTTTTCAACTTTTCATGCTTCTGTTAATTTTTTTTAAGTTAAAAAATCACCAAAATGCACTTAATGGCATTCCACTGCAGAGGGAAAAAAATGAAAAGAAATTCTTCCAATTAGGCCACCTAACAGGAAAAGATCTGAAGCACTAAGCATCACGTGTCTTCCAAGAAGCAGAATATTCGGTGTGGAAAAAAACTTGAAAACTTGAAAACTAAAAAAAAAAAAAAAACACTGATCAAAACAACGATGCTTCAACAATCAAGAGACAAATTCAAAGCCAAGAAATCCTCCACAATTTACAACACACTTTTTTATATTCGATATACGCCAAAATGATCCTAAGGTTGAAACTTCCACACCAGATTCCAATCCCACGATTTCACGCATTTAAAAAACCAAGCAAAATAATCAAATCATACGGTAAGATAATAACAAAAAAAAGCATCAACTGTCATTGATTTATTTCACATGGAATACGTAAAGCAAACATGACGAAATATTTGTTTTCACACGCTAACTCATAACTCCCAAGTTCATTCTTCCAAAAAAAAATCTCCTAAGTTCATTTATAAATCTAGTCATGCCCATACCAAGAGAAATCATTACATAGTCCAATACTATTATAAATGACACCATGAATACGTCATAATTCAAGACTATCTAATAAATTTTCACAAACATACGTTCTTGCAATACGAATTTAGACCTAATTCAATTTTAAAAAACTAATTTATATTGTGACTTATATATTTTAATTTTAGTCATATCACTGGTGAAAGTATGATGCGATCTTTTAACTAAAAAAGATGAAGCAAGAGAAGAGACACTTACATAGGTGTTGAGTTGGCGAACGAAGCTGGAGAAATTATTATGCTTGAAGTACTTCGGAAGCAAGTCCTTAGCGAAATCGGCGTGTTTCCAAACGACGAAGGTATTGCCACCTTCGCTCCACGAAACGACGTCGTCGGTGGCGGGGTCATCCACCAGCAGATACGTCTTCGTCAAGAACGGCGCCGGCGTCGAACGCTGCTGCTGTGACATTTTTTTTTCTTCCCGATCTACCCTCCACCTACCTCACAGAAACTATTATTATTTTAATAAAAGAAGAAAAGAAAAAAAAAACCTATGCCTCTTTTGTTGATGTTGTAGTAATGAGAAATTTAGGTAAAAAAAAAAAAAAGAAAAGGTGTATGTAATTTAATTAATTAGGAAGAAGAACTAAAGAGGAGGAGAGCGGTGAGAAATTCCCAGTCCCAGCAATAGAAGCCGAAGAGGAAGAAACGAGAGTGGAATAAGGTAGGGGTTTTAGAAGCCATGGGTCCAAAGGTGAACCGGTTTTGTGAAATGAATGACAAATACTACCATAACTTGTTTTGAGAGAGAGAAGTGAATAGAGGGTGATAGAGTATGGTTCTGGATTCTTGCAAAGGACTCTTATATATTATTATAGGGAAGGAAAATAATAAAAGCAAAGGAAGGAAACCCCCCCCAAAAGGTGACGTGGGTTCTAGAAATTTAGAGAGGCAGGCACTTAAGTCTAATATTAATCACAGCGACGAGACCAGACGAAATAATAATAAAACGAATCCACTTTCAAAGGATTCTTGGCCCCAGCCCCCTTTTGACTACAGAGAATAAACTCTGTTTCAATGTTTTCTTTATATTTTAATCAACAACTCATTAATGCTGCTGATTTTAGATTTATTTTTTATTTTTTTTTAAATAAAATCTGAATTTAAATTATTGTGAATAAAAAAAATTATTTAAAACAAAAAAATATCATTAAACCTGATTAATAAGATTTTTTAACAAAAATTAATCATTTAGTAGATATTTTAAGCTTATATTAATAATAATTATTATTATTATTAAATACTAATTGTGCTAGTTTTTTCAGCTCTACCTCTTTGTGTATTTCCAAGACTTTATTTTTTTTTAAAAAAACTTTTACCGGCTATTGTTTTGTTGTGCACAACCTTTTTTAGGTTGTCAATAGTTTTGTTGCAATAGTAAAATACTCACCAGTTTTTATCAATGTTTAATTTTCATTAAAGAATATAATTAGTCATTTTTAGGAGAATTTTTCTTTTAATTATAATTTTTATTCATAAAATTTGAATCTGATATCATATTAAAAGAATTTGAAATCAGTTTCTTTCGTTGGTAGGTTATAAATAATTTATAAAGATTTTATGGAAAGAGATTTTGGGAAAAAGAAAGACAAATCTTGTTATTTTTTCCTTAAACATTAATTTAAAATAAATTGCATCACTTTATAATATATTTTTAGACGTTTTCTTAACAACTTTTAGGCTGGCTATGTTATTTTATTTCACTGTTGACTAAATCAGGCAGTTATTTTTATTATTAAGTATTTTATAAATTTGAATGGTTTCAAAGAGTTTGAATTTTTTTCATTTTAAATTTTTATTAATTATATATTTCATAAATTTAGAGAAAACATTTAATAATGAGGTTATAAATGCATTTTATTAATCACCAAAAGATATTTTGCCAATAAAAATTTAAATATAAACATAAAAAATAAGTAACCAATTATTCTCATCTTCAAATACTTCTGACTTTTTTTTACCATATAATTATAATTTCCTCAATAATTAATATATATTAATTATGAGTCCATACCAAAAATAAATATTAATTATGAGTATTGGCTAACACTGTATTCTTATTGTTATTAAGATGAAAAATATTAATAGTAATAATAATAATAATAAATATTATTAAGAAAGTTGTAATTATAATTACTAACTAAAGGAAGTTTCCTACCTTGTATCTAGTTTGCATTGTTCAAAAACTATTATAACTAATTGTCCCTTTATAAATTTAAAAATAATTAACTTTATTAATTGTCAACCAATCCATATCCATATTCATTAAAAGTATACACCTATTAAAAAAAGTGTACACTTTAATTTTCTCTCATATAATCATAATTTATTATTTAAACATCAATTTTTTTTTTGAAAAAAGTAGGTCATCATGACACCAGTGAAAAGTATTTTCAAGTTGTTTTGATTATGAATAATCTCTATCATAATTGATTAATCATTTTTAAAAGGATATCTTCTTTCAATTACATTTTTTTCATCCACAATATTTAAATTTGAGACTTTGTTTAAGAGAACCGAACCAAGTCAAGTTACACTCAAACCAACATGTCACTGCTTTAACAGATAATTTACTCATGCACATTGTACTAGTAGGTGCAATGTTTTAAAAATTGGGCTGGTCATCGACCCGACCGAGACATTATGTTGATGAGTCAATGGTTGAACTAGTGGACCAATAATTGAATTGTATGAACCGGTGTAAGTAATATAAAATACAATGTATTAATTGTGTCATATATTTAATAATTAATCATGATAGTTTTTGTGGTAAGTTGATCCATTAAACAATTTTTAGGTCTTTAGTTCAATTCTTAGATGTATCATTTTTTTTGTATTTTCAATAAATTATATGTTTTTTAAAAACAATTAATATTGGTTAAATCAACCTGAGTCACTGGTCAACTGGACCAATTCATCAGTTCAATCATATAATCGTTGGGTAAATTCAGATCAATGACATGACTCATCCAACAAGGGACTTGAATTGATCAAATCACCGATTTTTTATCTATCCGACTGAATCGATTCGGGTTTTAAAACTATGAATAAATATTGCACAAGTCATAGTTTCAAAATACTATTAAAAAATAGTTGATTTTTTTTTACTTCCAACTAATATAGCTATTAGGTTTAATTGTACTTTTGATTTCTCAAGTGTTACAATTGTGTAATTTTAGCCGCTGAAATTTCAATTGTGTTAAATAAATTCCTTAAATATTGTAAAAGAACTTAGATTTTAATTGTGTTGAATAATTTCCTTAAGTATTGTAAAAGAGTGATTTTAATTTTCTGTGTTTCAATTGCATTAATTAAGTCTTTCATGTACTAATTGCATAATTTGGTTGATGGCATCAATGGTACAATTTCTCTCTTAAAAAATAGTTCTAATTGCATAATTATAAAATTGAAGAGACTAAAATTATAGAATTGAGAAACTTAGGACATCTATTTAGCACAATTGAAATTTAAAGTACCAAAGTTGCACATTTAAGATACCTAAAAGATTCAATTTTCATGATTAAAATATGAGTTGAGAGATTAATTAAATTGTACAATTACAATTCTTGAAAAATTAAAAAAAATGCAATTAAGAGTAGCTATTATTACATAAGGCTCAACATAGAGAAAAGCCAAGAACTGTACCCGCTTTTGGTAATTGTTGTGATCATATTTATCTTCATCTAGTGTTTTTTTTTTTTTTTTCTGAAATGAAATTTCCAACACCTTTCTCTCTTTGGAAACTCTTATTTTATATTTTTTTTTCCTGGACTACAAGAGAATGTAATGTGTATATTTTCTATGGACGTGTGGGCTTGAAATTCTTTGTTTTTACTTTTTTCCGAGAAAAGAGAAGAGACGAAGAAGAATGGGAATGAGTGAGAAGCTTAGCAAAGTGGGTAAGGTGACTTTTTCTTCTATTCCACCTAACACTTTCCATTTCTCAATTGCTTATATTCATCGTTATCGCAGCAATTCTGATTATTGTTATGTACGCTGTCTGTCCCCTTTCTCCAATTTATAGTTTCTTCCCATTTTCTTGTATTTAGACCTTTGTGGTCCTTTATGACCACCCAACAATAATAGAATGGACAATCAAAGCAAAAACGTAACTATTATATATAAAAATTCTTTAAAAAAATAATTTTTTTATTAAATATAATGCAATTATTATAAAAATTATTATTATGTGTGTATTCATTACAATTCCCATCATTGTTTAGAAAATTAATTTGTAAAACATAAAAAAAATCAATATCCAAATGATGAAATCTTAATTTTAATACATTAATTACTTGTGTCTAATCATTTAGTTAATACTCATTGATATAATATATATAAATTAATATATAAAGAGTAATTAAAAAAACTTTTAAATTTTAAAAATAAAATTGTAATGAGGTGCAAATAGAAAAAATTACATGTTTTGAAATTGAAACAAAAAATTGGAATAATAAAGTAACTATTATATAAAACGATTAACACATTTATTAATGTGAATTTTATGGACATACGAGGGTTTAAGAATATAAATATTAGTTATAAAATTGAATTTTTATAATAGGATATATATATATATATATATATATATATATATATATATATATATATATATATGTGAAAAAATTTCTCCTTTTAATTTTTTAAAATATATTTTAGGACATTGGTTTGGTTAGCAAGACCGTTATCTAAAAGCCGAAACCTTCTTTAATTTTGGTTTGTCATTTATGTTCTTGAACCGGTCTAATGCTTTGAATTTTATTTTATTTTTTTGAAAATATACAATGACAAAGACTCATAGAAAACTGTTGTACCATGTTTGAATAATGGATATTATTTCAACATTTTAAATGTGCATTTTTTACTTTTAGAATTTTTTTTGTATTTTATGATTTGTATTTACGTATATAACTACAGTATATAATACAATGTTGATTAGATAAACAAAATGAATTTGATTGAAAATGTTTTTTAAGTATTTATACCCTTGTGCAAATTTAAAATTATAATTATATTAATTTAATATTTTTTTACTTCTACCGTTATCTTATATAATATTTATAAATTTTTTATCAGAAAAAATATGTAAAATACATATACATTTATAAAAAAATATTTCAGCGAGTATATCCATATATATATATATATATCCGGAGGTGACAAAATGGATTGAACTTGTCGAATCAAATGAGTTAAACTTGTCAAATCAACTCAGTTTGCTCTATTTTTTTATGGGTCGGGTTGGGTTTTCATTCCATCCCATTTTGACTCGCTAAAAAATGGCTTGAGAGAAAATTAGGACAGACCAACTTGTTTTATTAAAAAATAATTTAATTTTTATTTTGATATTTTGTACATTTATTTATTAATTCTTACTTAGTTTATTGTTGTCTAAATAAATTGTTATTCAAAATTTAAGGTAATATATTCAATTTTTTTAATAAATATTTATTATTTATAAAAATAAAATTAATTAAAATCAATTATTATTATTTTTAATATTTTAATTTTAATAGACTAACACAGGAGCCCGACTACCCAACAAAAAATGAGAAGGGTCATCACTTTGAAGTTCAAACCCATATGTAGAATGATATGAGTTGTCCCATTTTTAGCGGGTTGGCAGCAAGCCAAACGGGATAACCCGTTTTACCACCCCTATCCATGAGTGTATGTGCTTTAACAAGTGATTAGAATCATCACACTTTTTTGGTAAAAAAACAGAAGAAACATGACACCTTTTTAAGATTTGAGCAAAGCAAGATATTTTTTCATATATAATTTTAACTTCACCCTCATTATTTTTCGGTTGTTATATTTATTGAAAACAATTTTATTTAAGTTGAATTGAACTATTTATAAACAACAACCCCTCTAAGTATTCAATACAAATATATATATTTAGAACTCAAATCCAAATTTATTAATTAAACTAAAATAATTTTATATTAATTTATTTAGATGTTCAATGATGTTAAACATTTGGTTTAATTAAATCTTAATAGGAAAAAATTGTGCTAACTAGATTTTTCGATATTATAATTGTGTATTTTTAGTCTTTTAAATGTATAATTGTATAATTGAAACTAATTTTGTAAAGATAAAAATCACATAATTATAATACCTAAAAAACTAAAAAACCAAAAACGCACAACTACTAGACGTGGAAACTAGGGATCCAATTGAGACAACTAAAATGTAAAAGAATAAAATTATACAATTATGATACCCAAAAAATAACTTGATATAATTAAAATTTAATGACTAAAATGGCACAATTATAATACTTAAATGTCCAAAATTCCAATTAAGCCTCACAAGCAAATCCCTAATGTTTAGGGAGTCAATGCTTAGAAGGTGAAAGCAACCTCTTGTTCACGGAAGTCGTTTTCAATCTGGAATTCCACACGGCAGGCCGTTATATTAGGAGCATTTAACACTTATATAAACCATTTTAAAATTCCTAAATTGATTGGAAAAATTAAAAAAGAAAACAAAAATTAATTATAAATTGAAAAAAATTGGTTTAATTTTTAAATTTCATATTTACGTACAATTAAACAAAATAAAAAATATTACTTTTTGGTACAACAAAATAAAAAATATACTAAATTTATAATTTTTTTACGAACAAAAATGAAATATTGACTCAAAAATAAAATATTGAATCTTAAAAAGTTTTTAGAAAAATAAGACAATTAAATATAAATAATGGAGCCAATCTAAATCACAAAAAAATACATTAAATTAATTCAAATATAATATTATTCTCAAATTCAGTCAAATAAAATTACAACTTCTTTTTTAAATAAGCCTGATCTTAAAAGTTAAAACCAATTTAAACTGCTAAAGGATACCCCAAAGGATTATTTTAATGATGTAAGACTCCCTTAAGTTTACATTGTGAACGAATATCAATTTCTTTAGTGGTCGCTGACCCATAATAAATAAATAAATAGTCGCTAAAAGTTACGAATTACGATGCACTAATCTGAACTTCGTGGTCGTGGGTGGCCATAAACAGAGAAATAAAAATATCTACGAGGCATTAATCAAAATATTGTATAGGTGAACACCATTTAGTCAATTTCGCAGCCATGCATGTGTTTGATTTTCTTTATTTGTTTTTTACGGCAGCCATGCATGTGTTAAACAGCTGTTACCAAACAATCATTTCAAACATATCAACTCCTATGAAAACTCTTTTACATTGAATAAGCAAAACTGATCATTTCTATATCTATTAAACTTACATTTGTGATATTTTTACACTTCAATTTTTTTCTTCCTTTTCTATCTAAGTCACTCCTCTCTTCTTCAATAAGGTGCATTCAGTCCGAATAAATGTCAAATGATGATCCTTTTTTACTTAAACTTATTATGACCTTTGGATCAAAATATCCTAATTAGATAAAACTTGAACATATCAGCTTAATGTGACACAATTGAAAAATGACCTAATCTCTTTTTTTAATAGGAAAATAAGTATATTATAAACAGCCCAAGGTGCGCCAAATTTATGTACATAAACAGGGAAGAATTAGCTTCCACCACCGATAATAGAATCCCCCGAAACAGACCTTCCAAATTCCAAAACAAACATACCTTATCTCTTAAATATGCAATAAATAAGAGGTTCAATCCCTAAATTTCTATACATAAAAAATATTTATTGAAAGATATTAACCCTTAAGTAAAAATCACTACATTAAAGAATTAATCTTTAATTCTCAACTGAGAGATATCTTGTGTTAAAAAAAAAAACTGTGAACAAAATAAGCTATTAAGACTAGAGTAGTGAAGAGGCTAAAGTACTCTATAGTAGTACAATTCATGTTCCAAAAATAAAAATCGAAAACCCTCTCAACAGATGATTTCAAGAACAGAGTTATAACCATAATATTTATGTAGGGGTAAAATTTTCTTGGAAAGTTGGAATCATAAGACTCACAACCCATTTAAATTACAATTAAGCACTTTTATATAGTGCGTATCTATTATTTAAAAAAACATTTATTAACTGATAAAAATATGTTAATTAAGTTTTTAGTTCTTCAATTTTTTAAGATTATAATTTTTAGTTCCTCAAAATTTATTTGACAACTTTTAGTTCTTTATTAATTTTTTATCAACATTTTTAGTCCCTTAAAAAGTTAACCTATTTTTAATTCTTCATTTATTTTTATTGCTCAAAATTAATTCAAAATATATAAAAATGAGGAACTAAAATGAATAAAATAAGGACTAATATTAAGCAATAAAAATAAATGAGAGACTAAAAATGGATAAAAAAAAATTAATGGGCTAAAAATACTGATAAAAGAATTAATGAAGGACTAAAATTTGTTAAAAAAGATTTGAAGAAATAAAAGTTGAGATCTAAAAAATTTGAGCAACTAAAAACTTAATCAATCCTAAAAATATATTAAGAGAGAGAATCAAATGATAAAAATATCATCTATATATTTATTTAATTATTAATATAAATATTGTAAATCTATATTAGCAGTGTGACAAATTAATATTACACTCACAAATTAATATTACACTCAGTCAGCAAAAAATAATAATATTACACTAATATTTAATGTTTTAATTTATTATTTTTAATACTAATAAAATTATTTATAATCAGTATAACAATAGTATATCATATTTTTTATATTATGGTATAGACCTTCAATATTAATGCTAACAATTTAATTTATGTTAGGAAATGAATATATTAATAAAGATGAATGTAATATATATATTTATTGAGAGAGAGAATATGTTATTGTCGATAATATTTAAGGGTGTGTTTGGTTTGTATTTTCATTTTCTGTTTTCATTTTTTAAAAACTATTTTCATTTTTAAAAGATTATAATTCTGAAAATATATTTGGTTTGACTTCTTGTTTTCTATTTCTAGGAAATAAAAACACTGAAAATTTATGATATATTGACTTCTTGTCTTTTTTGTATTTTTAGATTTGTTTAAAATTATATTTTTTGTTATCGTATTTTCATTTCACCCAAGATGAGGTTCATGTTTTCAATTGAAAATGAAATTTTATTGTTTTTATTTTTTGGTTGTTTTTTATTTTCATTTTCACTCAAAATATTTTCAAAAATCCAATCAAACACTTTTTTATCATTATTTTTTATTTTCATGAAAACAGAAAATAATCAAACCAAACACCCTAACTTGTGGAATCTATATTCTTTTAATTATAGCAGCTAACACGGTACTTTAACTTAAGCAACGTATTAAACCAAAGTTCTACCATTAATGATAATTGAGAAAATTGATAGATTCTCTAAGTAACGGTAATTTAGCCAAGTAAAGAACTCACCTTATCGATTGAAGGAATAAAATACTCTTAATTATTAATGTCATACCAAATCTTATGGGAAGTCCTCGAGTATGGTGTTTTTGAGTTTCTTCACACCTAACCGAAGTCTGGTTTACGAGAACGAGATTTACAGTTTATTCAGAAAAGATGATGAATTAATTTGGACATACTAATTTTAAAAGTCCGTAAGTTTTCATACAAACTTCTTTATTAAGTATTCTTTTATATATATATATATATATATATATATATATATAGAAAAGCTTTGTATCTTTTTGTTATAATAAAGCAAAAAGCTTATGAAAACTTACAAACTTTCTGTTTAAAATCATAAAAAAATTACATGACTATTTTACATTAAAAATTACAAACTCATCAAATGATAAAGTTAATATAAAAATAAACGAATGAATGCATCGTACAAGATTGTGTGATATATAGGATTAGAAGTGGCAAATGAATGGATCACATCAATCATAATTCATATATTAATGGATCAAAAACAAAATAATTTATTAATTCATTACAAATTATTTAATGGATCTGATCCAATTTGATCCATTTAATAAAAGATAATTCGATTCATTCATTAACAATTTTTCCATGGATGAATATCCATCCAAAAATAATAATTAAAACTTATTTTTTTTAGTTTAAAAATAATATATTTAAAAAAATTATAAAACTTTCTAAAATAGTAATAGTCCCAACAATAGTGGATTAAGGTTGTTTTTAGCTTGATTGAGACTAATTTTTGATTGACATCAACAAGATTATTATTCAGTTGACGTCGACCGACGATTTTTGTAGTTGATATTGATTAAGATTTTTGGTCAGACATCGGCTTGGGCTATTTTTTTTGGCAAATGTAAATATTTTTTTGATCGAGATCAACTAAGATTTTTATGTTCAATGCTAGTCAATGATATTTTTTGGCCGACATCAATAAGGAGTTTTTTCAATTGATGTCGGCCGAGACTATTTTTTGGTTGATGTTGACTAAATTTTTTTGTCGACATTAGCCAAGACTTTTTTTTGTTGACTTTGGCTAGGTTTTTTTTGTTGATGTTGGTCGAGATTATTTTTTTTTACTCGCGTCGGCTAGAATTTTTTGTGTGACATCAATTGAGACTATTTTTAGGCTGGTATCAACTAGGTTTTTTGTTAATAGTTTGACAAGTGTATCAAATGTCCAAGTAGTAAAGACTCGGAAGTCCGAGTGTTGATTTCCACAGGGACTTTATTTTGTACTTGTGTTGGATAATTTTCAATTTATAAGAGAAAAGATGAGATAAGATAAATGAAAATATGAGTTTAAAAGAAACAATAACTGAAATAATAGATAAAAGAGACAAAAGTTATAAAAGGGAATTCAATTGGATGAGAATGTTAGAACCTAATATGCCTTATTTGCCTAAGATGTATTATTTGTGATTTTTCTCTATCAATCAGATGAACTTATCCTACCCACATCTATTAGAATACTTGCCCCTGATGTCTCATGATGACAAGCCTATTTTACCTATCTATCTCTCAAATGTCTTTGCAAAGAGTCAAAAGATAAAATGCATGAAGTTCTAATTCTAGATGCTTGCTTTGATGCATGGACATAATGCAATCACTCTATGTCTAACAATGATTTTATTAAGATACCTTTTCCTTTTAGTTCTATTAGAAATTACCCTCTATCGAGTGACTAATTCCTAAAATAGATGCATGCAAGACCTTCATTGTATTTCTATTAAGGATTACCGTCTGTCGAGTACTTAACCCCCAAAGATGATACAAGGATGAATGATGCATGAAATTAAAAGTATGAAAGGATAATAAGAAAGAAAACACCTGTTTGCATTAATAAATATGAAGTATACAATATATATTTTGGCTTTTTAGGCCTGCCAGACCCTAACTAAGGGTTTACCCTCTCATATTCATAAGGGACCTTACACTTGAAAAGGGGGTTTAGAAACTGATGGAAGAGAAGGGATGGCAAAAGGGAATAGAAAATGGTGAGAGAGAAGAAAGAATTCCCTAAGGGAGAGTTCTCAAGCTTTAGGTGTGTATTAGAGTGCTCTCAAACTCGGTGTGTCTTTTCTCCTTGGCTTGACTCCCTTTTTATAGCTGCTGGAGTGGACTCGGGCTTGACTCCCTTTCTATAGTTGCTGGAGTGGACTTGGGCCTGATGCCAAAAAATCTTCCTTATTTATATTTTTGATCATTTCTGGATTATTTTTTTTTGCTTTTAATCCCTCATTTTCATATCTGTAAGTCATAAATAAGAAAAATATCAATTCCTAACATTTAAGCCAAAAATAACTGCTAAATAAATATTTTTAAAGATATTTTCAATATATTTTTATCATAAAAAATAGCTCATATTTAACAGTTATAATTTTTTTTGTCGATGTTGGTTTGGACTATTTTTTTGCTAGCTTCGATTAGGGTTTTTTCGATCAATGTTAGCTGAGGCTATTTTTTGGACAACATCAACAAATGAAGATATCTAGTGAACATCAGTCATGACTATTTTTTTTCACCTCGGCTAGGGTTATTTTCAGTTTATATCGACTGAGGCTATTTTTTGATTGATGTTGGTTAGATTTTTTTATCGATTGTAAGTTGGGGAAATAGTTTTGCTGATGTTGGCTAGGGTTTCTTTGGATGTTGTCGGTCGGTGATATTTTTTGATTGACGTCGGTCAAAAAATAGTCGCAACTAAAGTTGATAGGAAAAATCCTAGCTGACATTAGCCGAAAAAGCCTCAACCGACATTGACAGAAAAAAAGCTAGTCAATGTCCACAACAAAATAGTCAAAAACAATGTTGACCAAAAACCCTAGTCGATGTCAGCAAAAGAAATAACCATGATTAATGTTTACCAAAAACCCTAGTTGGCATCGACCATAAAATGGCATCGGTTGACATCGATTGAAATAAAAATCTACCAGACCTCAACCACAAATAGCCTCAACCGATGTTAGTAAAAAAAAAAATCATCAGTTGAGGTTGGTCGAAAAAACTCTAAAAGACATCAACAAAAAATAATCCCAACCAAAAGGCTGTGAAAAATTCTAGTCGAAGTCATTCGAAAAACAGCATCGGCCAGCGTAGGCTGAAAAAATCATCAACCAATGTCGACAAAAAAAATATGGACGACGTTAGTCAAAAAACAACCCCGACCAAATTCGATCGAAATATCCTTAGCTGACATCGTCTGAAAAATAGCATTGGCTGATGTCGACTGAAAAATATCATCAACTAACGTCAGTTAAAAAATCTTTGGATGACATTGGACAAAAAATAGTCTCGACCAAAGTCAGTCGAAAAACTCATAGCCGACATCATCCAAAAAAATAGCATTGACTGACATCGGCCAAAAAAATCTAGACGACATCGACCAAAAAATAGCTTGGACCAAAGTCGGACGAAAAAATGCTAGCCAACATCGTCCAAAAATAACATTGACCAACGTCGAATGAAAACCATCATCAGTCGATTGTTTTAAATTCATGAATATTACTTAAAAAGATATATTTTTATTTTATTTTTTTAATAGGATAAAAATAACTTACAAATTTTATTCATTTTTAATTAAAGGTGGAAATACTTTTATTTTCATACTTTAAACTTACGTGAGTTTGTGCTTAATTGAATCTTACAAACTAATTTGTAAGGTAATGATTATATATTCTTACTTATATACTTTATATTGGTCTTATCTTTAATAGATGCGAGACTTATGTTTCCTGTACATCCTTCACATTAGGACTTTTGGGTTTGGTGCATAGATAATATGGTGGACGACCCATAATTAATATTGGATCTAAGATAAACTCTCATAGCATATATTAGAATTTTTAAGGTTGAGTTAGGCATGTAAATCACATTCTAAGTTGATATCAAAGTTTGTCATAGTCTATTAAAATGATCATCGAGTGTTGTGGAAAAACATGAGGGGATATATTGAAAAAAACTCAAGTCTCACATCGGTTAGAGATAGTGTTAAGATAGAGTATATAAGTGAAGACAACCTTCACCTTTTATGCTAGATTTGTAGGATTGAGTTAGACCTTAACTCAAATTTTAAGAGTATAGTTTATTCATTATGGATTAACCAAATCCCTTCTTTATATATCTTAAAGCGTGTTTGGTTTGACATTGGAGAATTGATTTTGGATACATTTTCACATGTTTGGTTTGACGTCGGAGAAGAATTTAAAATTAATTCTGGGTTGAAGCAACTTTGAGTAGCTTCTGCGTTGGATCCAAATTTTTATACTAAATTTTACTCCTAACTTGATTTTATAATAAAATATTCAAGCATAAACCCTATCACTTCAAAATCAATTTTAATCAAAATCAATTTTACAAAATCAATTATGTTGTATAATTGGTCTAATATGCTGTTTAGTTTCAATAATTTTGTTATAGGGTCAGGTTTTGTTAGTTGTGACCAACTTTATATAGTGGGTACTTGACAATTTTGACTATTAGTTTTTCAGTTCGACATATCAAAAGTATAATTCATATTTTTTTTAATCTTTTTCTATACTATTTTTCTTTGGTTTTGCACATCAAGTGGTATCACGAGCCTAAGGTTGTGAGATTGGAAGAAGAACGTTGTGATTGCAAAGATGGAAATTGAGAGGTTCACAGGATCAAATGATTTTAGCCTTTGGCAAGTAAAGATGAATGTCTTGCTTGTTCATCAAGGCTTGGACATTGCATTATCAAAAGAAGTAATTGTGAAGGTTTAAGAAAAAAGGTGTGATGATGTGTTAAAGAAAGCCCACAGTGCAATCTTGTCAATCTTGAAGATGAAGTTCTTCGCGAGGTGGTAGAAGAGAAGATTGCCATGAAAATCTGGGAGAAGTTAGAGACTTTATGTTTAAAGAAGTCTCTGACAATAGGTTATATCTCAAGAAATGATTGTATACGTTTGAACATGACAAGATCGAGCCATTAGAGTTCTCTGAGCATTGTGTGATAGGAAAAGCAACTAGATTAAAGTTTTCCACTAGTGTGCATTCTAGTGGAGGAGCTCTTGGCTATGTGCATTCAAATTTGTGGGGCCATCAAGGACTAAATCTTATGGTGGAGCAAGGTATTATCTATCCATAGTTAATGATTATTCCAAAAAAGTTTGGGTTTATTTTCATAAACATAAAAATGAAGTTTTCAAGAAGTTTAAGGAATGGAAAGTTCTGGTTGAGGCTCAAATAGGAAATAAGGTGAAGAAACTTAGGACTGATAATGGCCTTGAGTTTTGTGAGGAAGAATCCAATTAATTTTGTAGAGAAAATGGAGTGGTAAGGCACAAAATCGTGAGAAGCATACCACACCAAATGGTTTAGCCGAGAAATTCAATAGGACCATTCTTGAGCGTGTTAGGTGTATGCTAAACCATGCTGGACTACCAAAGAGTTTCCTGATTGAGGCATTGAGCTCAACTTTGTATTGCATCAATCCATGTCCATCCACAACTATAGGGTTCAAGACACCACAAGAGGCTTGGAGTAGCAAGAAGGTTGATTATTCAGAACTAAAGGTTTTTGGATGCATTGCTTATGCTCATATTAAGCAAGACAAGCTAGAACCAAGAGCATTAAAGTGCATCTTCATTGGTTACCTTGAAGGAGTTAAAGGCTACAAATTATGGTGTTTAGAGCCTGGGCACAAGAAATGTTTGATCAGTAGGGACGTGGTGTTTGATGAACATGAAATGGAAATTTTGGTGAAGCCATAGAGGCAAGAAACTCCTGAGAAGTCTAAAAATCAAGTGATTCAAATTGAGGTGGAGCCTGTTGTTACAACTGAACTTGAAACTACAACTCGTAGACAATAACAAACACTAGTATAGACAATTCAATAGGACCAGGATGTTGAAGAAAGGTTTGTTCAAAATTATAGCTTGGCAAGGGATAGAGAAAGAAAGACACACAAAGCACCATAAAGACATGGACATGCTGATCTCATTTCATTTGCTTTTATAGTAGGATTAGAGCTTGATTACCATGGAGAACCCGAGTCTTATGCTTAAGCCATGAAGGGTGAAGATAAGCATAATTGGTTGGAAGCTATGAAGGAGGAAATGGCTTCAATGGAGAAGAATCAAACTTGGATTTTGGTGGACAAGCCCAAAGAACAAAAGACTGTTGGAAGAAAATGGATTTTCAAGAGGAAAGAAGACATTCCCAGTGTTAGGAAGGCACAGTTCAAGGCTAGACTGGTAGCACGTGATTTTACTCAAAAAGAAGGGGTAGATTTCACAGAAATCTTTTCACTTGTGGTCAAGTAAATCTCTGTAAGGGTGTTACTTACAATGGTGGCACATTTTAACATGAAACATGAATAAATGGATGTCAAAAGACCTTCCTTCATGGAGAGTTAGATGAGACCACTTATACGAAACCACCAGATGGTTTTATCAAAGAAGGAATTGAGAATCAAGTGTGTTTGTTGAAGAGATCATTGCATGATCTTAAACAATTACCAAGGATGTGGTATATGCGTTTTGATGAATATACGATCAAGATTGGATTCTCAAGAAGTAAGTATGAATGTTGTGTTTACTTCAAGGGTCATGGAGTTGAGAAACCAATTTACTTGTTGCTATATGTTGATGATATGTTGTTGGCCAGTCAAAGTATGGAAGAAATTGCAAGGTTAAAAGAGTTTCTAAATTCTAAATTTGAAATGAAGGATCTCAAGCAAGCTAAAAAGATACTTGGCATGGAGATTATAAGAAAAAGAGACAGAAATGAGTTGTATTTGTCTCAGGAAAGTTATATCAGAAAGGTTCTAAACAGGTTTGAGATGATAGCTACAAAGTCAGCTGCAACTCCACTTGCTTAGCATTTCAAGTTGTCCAAGAAGCAGGAGCCACAAACTGATGAAGAGTAGGTTTACATATAGAAAGTGCCTTATTCCAATGCAATTGGCAGTACCATGTACACAATGGTGTGTTGTAGACCAAATTTAGCTTATGCTATGAGTTTTATTAGTAGGTTTCTAGTGAATCTAGGCAAACCACATTGGGAGGCTGCAAAGTGGGTATTGAGATATCTTTGTGGGACTATTGGTAGGGGACTGAATTATGTCAATCGAGGTGGATTTCCAACGATAGAAAGTTTTGTTGATTTAGATTTTGTAGGAAGCATTGATATAAGAAGGTTCATAATTGACAATGTTTTCAAAGTCTTTGGGAACACAATCAATTGGAAAGCTAACTTGGAGGCAGTGGTAGCTTTGTCATCCACCGAAGCTGAGTATACAGTAGCTTGTTAGGCAATAAAGGAAGCTTTATGGTTGAGAGGATTAGTTTCAGAATTTCTTTTGGAAGAAAAGTCAGAAACTATCTCGGTATTATGTGATAACCAAAGAGTAATTTGCTTATCAAAGAATCTAGTACATCATGAGAGAACATGGTACATCATGAGAGAACAAAGCATGTAGATGTGAAGTTTCATTTCATCAAAGATGTGGTGGCAAGTGGGTATGTGATCATAGAGAAAGTGACAACTAAGGATAGCTAATATGCTTACTAAAGCATTACCTTGTGAGAAATTCAAATGTTGTTTGAAAATGTTGAATGTTACATATGTTGAATAACAATATGTAATAGATGAATATATGACCAAAGTGGATATTATTGTATAATTGGTCTAATATTCTATTTAGTTTCAATGATTCTGATATAAGGTCAAATTCTGTTAGTTGGAACCAACTTTATACCGTGGGTACTTGACAATTTTGATTGATAGTTTTTCAGGTTGGGATATCAGAAATACAATTTATATTTTTTCTCTTCTTTTTTACACTGATTTTTCTTTGGTTTTGCATAATAAATTTCATTCAAAATTAATTTTACTGAATTTTGATTAATTTTGTTTAGGACAAGAAAGTCGAGGACTAGCAGCCTAATTTTTTTATTTTTAAGGCTTAGTGTGTAGTGACAACCCGCATTACTCATCTACTTGTTGAAAGTTTCTAGAAGCAGTCTCTATTGAATGGCTGGTCCAGTTTTGTCATTTGTAATTGTATGGATCCAATGTATTTAGAGTATTTAATTTTTATATATAGAAATAGTAAAACACATGCATATAAAAAGTTTATATTTGTATTGTCTTGTAAACGTGAAAATATTCTTATGCTCTTGTGAAGCTATTTATATTAATGTTTAGGACCAAAGGGTTGTTGTAGTGAATAATCTCATCTCATGACTACATCACGATCAAATAACTTCGGATAAAATTTATCAAAACCCAATAGTAACTAATCACTCAAAGTTGAAACTTCTAGGGTAGGGAATGTATTTTTTTTTATTGTAAATTGTACAATTAAAAACACATTTTTCATTTTCTTTATTATTTTAATTAAACATTTTAAGCCTTTTCATTTTTTTTTCTCTTATGGAGATTTACTTCATACACTACTTTTGCAACTACGGTACTTAAAAAAATTTCTCTCAAATTTCAACAATTTGGAAGCATTTTCTTTTTTATCTTTATTAATATATTTGATATTTTAACTGTTTACTTCTCGTAATTTACCGTCTTTTTATCAATATCTCTAAATCAAAATTCAAATGATTGTTTTCTTAAAATTTGTCAATAGATAAAATTAACTTATATCATAATTTAAATTATTCATTATAAATATAAAATATAATTTAACTATATATATTTTAATTTTTTAATTATAGTATAATTTATACATTCAAAAGTATTTATTATTATAAATTTTAATTATAAAAAATAAACAGATATAATAAATGTGAAACGGCATATTTAATTATTTGACCAAAGCTTAAATTTAATAACTATATATTTTTAAATAATGATTAATTTCATATTTTAAGTTATTTTAAATAATTTATCATATTAAATACTATGATAGTAATTATTTAATATTGTTCTCATTTTTAAATATATTAGTATTAAATAAAATGAGATAATATAAATAAATTTATTTTATAATTTTGATGATTTTATATTATAAATGTATTTGATGCTTTTGTTGAATTATTCTCAAGCGTTTATCAACCTATTGATTTAATAACAACGGGTTGGAAGTGAGTTTGACTACATTCTTTCCCACATTAAGGGCGGAGTAGATTCATGAAAAAGTTTAGAAGAGACAAAAATAAAAGATCAATTAAAATTTAACCCAATACCGGTTGAAAACAGGGAAAGCTTCGCACCTTTTTTAAATTTTAATTACTCCCACCTGATTTAGTAACTTATTTGGCGAAATGATCAAATGGAGGCAATTTTTTTTAATTACTGTTTGGGATTCATTTTAAATTATTAGTCAAGACCACGAAAAAAAAAGTCTTAACATTTTTTATGACTTTTGAATTAAAAGTCATAATTAATATTATGAGTTTTATTTTTTAATTGAAGTTATAAAATATTTTTTTAAGTTTATAACTTTTAAGTTATAGGCCTCTTTTTTATTTACCACTTTAAAGTTGTTTATGAATTTTTTTTTTGTTTTTCTTATATTTTTTTAAAATTGGTAAATAATTTTTCAGTTTAATTATTTAATAATTTTTTTAGTTTTATTTAATATTTTGTATATATTCTTTATATCGTTTTATTTAATATTTTTTAATATATATTTTTAATATTTTTTATTTAATATATTCTCTAATTTTTTTAAATGATTTTATTTAAAATTTTGTTAATTTTTGGTATGTTATTTTATTCAATATATTATCTATATTTAATTTTTTTTAATATGATCTATATTTTTGTATATTGTTTTCTTTAATATATTTCCTATATTTTTTGTACTGATGTTAAAGATTATTATTTGTTTTGTAAATTAGAAAAATAATGTAAAAGACTTAAATTTAAATGAAAATATTAAAATATATTACATTTTTGTTTAACAAAAATATTAATAGTGGGATGTCCAACGACGAGTTCTCCTAAATATACGTCGTCAAGGTCTCTCATATTGTTGCACGAATTATTGTCCTGATATTCCATGACCTCACGTGTAATTGTTTGTATGTTAAGTTTTTTGTATTATTTTTTTTAATTTAAAAAAAACAATAATCTTTAACATTAGTAAAAAAATATAAAAAAATAAATTAAATAAAATAACATACCAAAAGTTAAGAAAATTTTAAATAAAGCTATTTAAAAAAATTAGAAAATATATTAAATAAAACAATATAAAAAAATATAAAAATATTAAATTAAACCATATAAAATATATATAAAACTAAAAAAAGTATAAAAAAAAAACATTTGTTTATTAAATATTTAAACTAAAAATTTATTTACAATTTTTTATAAAAGTATAAGAAAAAAAGATAGAAGCCAAAAATGAATCTACGACTTCTATAAAAAAAATTTAAAAAATGTAACAGACTTTAAAGTCATAAAAACAAATAAAAGAGCCTACAACTTAGATATCGTAAATTTAAAAAAATTAATTAAAGTTGTAAAATATTTTATGACTTCAATTAAAAAAAATAAAAGTTATAACATCAATTATAATTTTCATCTAATAAATCATAACATATGTTATCACTTATTCCAATTTTAGGTAATAATTCAAAACCAACCCCAAATAATAATTGAAAAAAATGTCCCCCATTTGGTCGTTTTCCCAACTTATTTTCAACCCACTTTAGTCTAATTTATTTCTTAAAAAAATAATGGCCACCACCTGGTTTATCAATATTTGTCTGATTGTTATGGATATCGATTTACCAAAAGGTAATAATTTATCCGATTAGTTTGAATTTGCCATAATAAATCAATACACCCATTTTTTATGAACCCCAAACTGAGACGCGTATTGTATAGTTTCATTAAGCTCATGAATTGGTCATAATATTATTTTATTTTATTTCACTAACGAGAGTGTCTTGAATTATAATGGTTCAGAATCCAAATTCCAGACTCTAGAACATCGACTGTTGGGTTGGGAGGATGACTAATTATATTAAGAGTATTGTTATTTTCATATATTATCACAATAGTTTTTAGAATAAGTGGAGAGATAGAAAGAAGAAGAAAAAGAAAATGTGAGGTAAGATAAATGTTGTGATGGAGAAAAAAAAATATAAATAAAGAGTTTATTAAAAGTTATTTTGAAAAATAATATTATTCTCATATAAAAATCATTCATTGTCCAATGAAGTCCATTGGAAGGTTTTGGTTGGATTACTGTATTGGGATTCTTTTTTTAATGACAAGCAATTGTTTGGTGCTACCCATTTTATTATTGTTGTTGAGGGAAAAGGTCCTCACGGATCAAGACCAAAATTAAACTTTATTTATGCATACAAGTTTATAATTAATGTACGACAAGAAAATTGTTTCTTAGATAATAAACACCTAAAAGTCTTTCGTCTTTGAGGTCATCTCCTCTATATATTCAACTTTTTAAATAATATTTAAATAAAAGTCCACACTGTTTAAATTTATTTAATTTTCATAAGCAACTCATTGTCAAAACTTGGTAATTAAAAAAACATATATATCCTACACACCATTTTCATTTTCAACGCTCAGTAATCCAAACTCATGTATGTGTGCATTTCTATGATCCCAATTCCAAAATTCAATACTTGTCACAACACAAGGCAATAACGTATAAAGATTTCACATTAGAATTCAAGTCTAGTAGTGGTTGGTGTTTCTTTCAATTGATGCTAATTGCCTTCAAGATACTCAACATTGTCATCATTACTATATTACTTGTAGTTGCTTTACAATGCAAATTTAGATTAAAGTCATCACTAAGCAGACATAAAACACCCACACTAATTACCATATGATTACGAATGTGTCCTCAATATACTACTTTCTTGTTCATCCGTCCCCAAAAGAGCTCAATCATATATATGCTGCTGAATTTTATCTTGCAAGACCTTAACATTGCCTCGATTTCAATTATCATCAAATTTTCAATGTTGGATATAAGATGTATTTGGATAAATTTCACCAAGAGTATCTAAAGGAAAATAAGGTAAAATGAATTAAGCAATTTTATTTTAAGCTAAAATTAATTTATGCACATAAGTTTTTAGAGAAGTTAGATATACGAGGGAACTTCTATGAAGATTAAATATATAATTAAACTTTAGTTTAAGAAAAAACCCAATTCATTTTTTGGCTTCTTATTTTCTTCTATAATAAATACTAACTGAAAAATATATTCTAACAAATACTAATAAATGTCGTACTAAACTCTCCATATCCATGACGTAGTTCCGGTGTCTTGAACAATGATAGTGCTATTTCGTTTGTTTTTTCAGTGACAATATATTAAATCTAAAACTACCCATTTTTCAAGTTATGATTATATGAATTAAGAGAAGAGAGACTATGTGAATTGGACACATTTTTTTTTTATCATATTGTAGATGAGAAATATTTATTAATTTGGTTGATAATTAAACTTTATTAAAGAATCTAACCATTTGTAGTGAAATTGTTTCTTTCAACTATTTTTTTTTCGGTCTATAAGATCAAGATTTTATTTAAGATATTTAATTACAACTCTACTGCCTAGACAAATCGTAAATTCGACGTATGATTGTATTTTTGTTATAACTTTCCATTTCTTTACTTTTCTTCCTTTTGATAGATGAACTCTTCATTGTGTGAACCCTCATGATAATTTTAGTTGGTTCGGTGGCATAATAACCCAATTTTCAAAACAAAAGGCATCTAACTCAGCCCACATACCCATGGGTTAAGTTGGGATGGGTTTGCCTATATTAGGTCAAAATTTTTGTTCGTTGATTAATGCTTGATGGGTTTTGGGTTGGCCACTCTCATTTTCTCTAATTTTTCTTCCTTTTCCCTAATAAACTGCAGCCACTCGACCCAAGTTCTTCTATCCTTCTTCAATTGAATATTCTATCATTCTTTGTTTCTCATCTTTTGTTAATGGCATTGCCATCAACAAAAACTTATGCCTAACTAACTAGTAACCAGTAAGCGTCAACGAAGATGGCATTCTTTCAATAGTGACCTTGAATACTCGATTCCATCACCACTAATTACTAGCATCGAATAATTAATAATGCAAGTTCAACACTTAATTACAACGGTAGTGTGGATGTGTCTTAGATCCAACATGAGATGAGAACACCATAACTTGGGTTTGTCTTCTTAAATATCTTTGGTTCATGCCCAATTTTGAGAGTCCTAGGTCCTAACCTAACACCATAAGAAAACTATGTTATCCTAACGGTCAAATTAACTGAAAAATACTCAAAATATATTGTATCTCACAATTCCAGTATTTTTTTCAGTCTAGAATAAATGCCTGAAAAAAACCTTCTTGCTTTTTTTGAACAAAAAAAAAAAACTAAGGAGCAAGACTCCAATTATTGGAGCTCCAAAAAGAATGAAAAATCTGATCGTAACAAACAAAACCTTAGTTTTTTAAGGTACAATTTCTTCTTATGCCTACTACTATAATCATCATCACAACCTTATAAACGCTTATGCTTATATTTATCGTCACAGCCTTATAACACTTACGAATGCCTATATATATCGTCACAACCTTGTTATGCTTACGCCTATATATTAAAAAAAAACCCTTCTTGCTGAGAAACTTTTTTTAAGTCTAGATTTTTTTTTGTAGCTCCCTAAAATGAATGTTAGGGACCAAAAACAATGGTTTTGAATTTTTGAGGAATAAAACTAAAAAATCCTTTTATAGGGAGCAAAATCAAAATTTGTTCATTTTACATAGACCAAAAACAATTATTTGGATTTTTGAGGGATGATAATCAAAGGAAAATTTTCTCAAAAACCAAAATCAAAACTCATTAATTTTATAGATGCTAAAAATATATTTAAGTCCTAAATAAAATATTAAAATTCATTAATTGAAACAAGCAAAAAATAGCTCGATGTTAAGGGCAGTTAACGAGTACAATGATTTTGAGCAGTTGATCGACCAAAGACAAATTTTGTCCATCTTGGACCAACAAAACTTTTGTGCATCTTGGTCCAAGCTGATTTTTGCCCAATAAAATTTTCAAATCACTATTATCACCACTTATATTGCTATTTCCACCCATAACTTTTCAAAATATCCTAAAAGACTATCCCACCCCTATTAGCTCTCACCCCGCTGCACCCCTTCCCCCTCTCATTTCTCCTCTCAAATCTCTTGTTTTTCTCCCAAGCTGGCTTCTGTGTTGTCCCTTCTCAAGCTGTCTCTGTACTGCCCCTTCAAAACCACATAGTTTTTATGATTTTTATGGAGTAGGTCCACAATTAAATATTAACACAACTGTTATGCAATGTTATTTTGAATGGGCAATACAGGAACAACTAGGAAAAGGATAACAGAGAAGTTAGATCCTTTTCTCCCACTTTGTTGACTTTTCTACTACATTATCGAGCTCTATGCTCATCTTTGTTATCGTTGTAGTGGTACATGGCAAACACATTTTTTTTGGGGTTTTGTTCCAACGAAATGATTTCATTCTATTTTTTTTTTTATAATTGGCACAGCAATGTAAATGTATTTTCAATATATACAATTTGTTTATGTACAATGGAATCACACAATGAAGATGTATTTCCATTATACATGTAGAGACTATGTATAGTAGTACATCTTTGTTGTATGTTTCTTTTGAGGTACATAACATAAATATATTTTTGTTGTAGACAATTTGCTTATGTACAATAAAATTATGCTTATCTTATTATGTATCTTGAAAGAGCACACAACAAAAACTCATTTTCACTGTATGTATGCAATTTTTTCCCCTTAAAAATGTTTACATATATTTTTAAAATTATGTGATAGATGTATATATTATTTGTATTAATTATGTAAGTTATAACATTTTTTATGTTATGCATCTTTAATGTTATTAGAATAATGTTTTTTTTTGTTAAATTATGTTTGTGATTGTTTAAATTCAAAAGTTTTATATTTTAATTGAATATAAATATTTATTATTGTTTATTTAATTGTTAAATATTTTCTATTGTTCAATTAATTTTAAATTTTATATTTAATTGTGAATTTTTGAGTGTGCGGATTTTCAAGGCTTGTACAAAGTGACCATCATACATTTCTAAACGTGTACTCCTGCTACCTCTGATGACATCTTTAATATTTTGCTACCTACTTCTTCTAATGGATTTAGGGTCATGAGGAAATTCAAACAAAATCCACTCAAAAGTTGGTATTAGGGGTGTTCGCAAGATGGTGGTGCGGTTTGATTATATTTGTTGTTAAAAAATTATTCGAATTAAACATAAAATTATATGTGATTTAGTTTGAATATAATATTGAATTTGAAACAAACTAAATCAATCTTTGATAGTTTGGTTTGGATTGATTTTTGTAATTTTTAATATTTCTAATTTTATCTTTATATGGTTTTTAAAAACATTTACTTTAGCTAACAAAAAAAATGACACTAACAATACCAAACATTCAAAAATCAAAACCTTATTTAGACATCATGGCCCAACAATACCTAATAAGTTCATATGCATTTAAAAATTTGATGTGTTTTGACATGTATATAAATTATATGAAGTAGAAACTACAAATTAATGCTCTAGTCAACACACATAAGTATAGTTAAGCTCAAATTACTTAGAAAAAATTGTAATTCAATCTTATATATTTGTGTTTTACATGTAAGAAAACAAAATGGATTGCACTTAGAATGAATTATAATTCAATCCTATATATGCAAATAATAAATATAAATAAATATTTACGATTTGATTCAGTTTCGCAAACACCCACCGCAATCTGAGCGAATTGATTGATTTATTCAAAAATCAATCTAAACAAATCCAAAAAAAAATATTGGTTTGGTTTTGGTTTTTGGTTTTTTAAGCGGTTTTCGATTTTTATTTTGGATCGATTTAGATTTGAACACTCCTTATTAGAATCATGTCACTATCATAATACACAATAATAAGAAATCCCTGCATTTTTTTATGAAAATAATGAATTTGAACCCAATGAGCTACCTAAGACCACCATTGTTGTGTTTATAGAGGTTGTATTGTTTGCTCGTCAATCAATTATCACAATCTTTGTATTGTGGTGTAGAAAAAATAATGATTAAGATTGCACCAAAAAAATATATGATTTAGATTGCGTCAATTTTTATTAGGGTACTATTCATGTGTTAGATCATCATTAATATGGTTGTTCTATGTAACAACAAACAAAACGGTCCAGATTCACCAAAAAAAGAATTAACAATCCACATCACATCAATACATAGACATTAATTGCTCACATGCTAGTCAATAATTAAAATATCAAACATTTAATATTCACATTAAAAAAAACCTTAAAAAATATAAAAATAAATCAAAACACACAACATAATCATAATTTTGTTGTGTATTACCAACAAACACAACAAAATTATATTTTTAGTTGTGATAAATTGGATTTTGATTACCTTTTTATGCGTAGTCTAGGCTTATTATATACAATTATGATATAAAATGTTAGCATAACTTGCGGTTTGCAACTAGTTATGTTAGACAGGAGAAAAAGGACTCAAAACAAGCTAAAAAACTTGGACTCTAACTATTCATCATGGATGTGATCAGTCATCATGGCTATGATCAAACTTGGGTATCATCAAAACCGTGTTGTTTTCATCATGGCTCAACAGGCTCATCAAAGCCGAGATCAATTGATCATGGCCCAACATTAGAAAAGTTATGAAGTTCATCAAAGCCATGATCTTTCGGTCATGGCACACACAAGGATTTGGATCCAAAGGACCATCACGGCTTTGACGAATCCATCACAGTCGTGATGAGGACACACTGATATATAATCACTTAACATAGTTCTATAAATAGCCTCTTTTAGACCATAGGTTTTTAGTCTTATAATCTTTTGCGGATTTGAGATTTATGAGAGAGCGCCTGTAAGAGTCCTTAGCCCTAACGAAGTGCAAAGGTTACAATTAGGAAGGTTCATCGCCCGGATTCACTACCACAAAAATGCTAAACAAAGACGGTTCTAAAGGAGATATAAAGACGATTTTGAACTGTCTCTGTAGCTAACATCGTTAGAACTCTTGACTTTCGACGATGATTGCATAAATAACCGTCTTAGAAAAATGTATCTTTCTAAGACGGTTCTGAGCTTAGAACCATCTTAAAAGAATATCCTTCTAAGACGGTGTACCCTTGTAAGACGGTTCTGAGCTAAGAACCGTCTTATACTTTCTAAGACGGTTTTAAAAGAACCGTCTTAGAATATCTTGTTTTTTTTTTAAAAAAATAAAAAATTCTAATAAAATAATAGATAAGGTTAATAACAAAGATATCCTCCCATGATAAGTTCTTCTCCCTCAATCTATTTCACAAGACAAAAAAAAAATGAAGTGGTTCAACTTAAAGAGAAGACATCCAAAAGAAAATTCATACTTCTCTCCAATAAAATTATTGCTACGATAGAGTTCCATGAATGAGTCAGAAAGCTTCAAGGCCTTCAAAGCTAGAACACCTTGATCAAACCTTGATGGATCATATATTATGCAAACACAGTGTCGAATATTCTCTTGAAAACAAATTTTCAAGAGCCTTAACAAGTCCATACACAAGTGAAAACAAATTTGATGTAACCCAATAATAGAATATTGCCTACACAATTATAAAAAAATGCAAGTTCAAATTATATAGAATGACAAATGAAAGCAAACATGAAAGCTGTAAAAAGAAAATAGGCAAGCACCCCTTTTCTCTTTCAATCAGGTAAGCACCATTAGATATTTCAAACAAAATACAACATATAAACCCAATACATGTGGATGGAAAATGCATAATCAATAACCTATTTATATTGATATCATATATAAGGCATGGATTGCAGAAACCTTTGCTTTGAAAAATGTATCTTCTAATTAAGGTATATTATAATTTTCATCACTATTAAGTCATCTCTTTTCAAATAGAGAAAATAGAATTTTTTTTTTTAAGTTTCAAGATTGGAATAGAATGTTTTTGTGTTTAGTCAATACAAGATATTTCAGGTTTCCTATTATATTTCAAACATTAAATTACTACATTAATTTTTTACGTATTATGACCTACCTTTCTGATAGTATAAAGGAGGGAAAAAGAAATCCTCTGAAGTTTTAAAGATAGATAAATAAACAACAAGATAATAAAGTAGCAAAGACATCATTTCAATGGTGCTCAGATCTCTTGGGAGATCTTGAAAGATAACCAACCTAAAAAAATATGGATTGACACTTACATAAAAGCCAAGAAATTAATTTTGTAGTCCCACACTAGATGGAAAGGGAGAAGTTTCTGTTTGGTAATTATAGTGTTAACTATTATGCTCTATCTACAGTCACAATTCCTTTGAAGTGAGCACGAAAAAACTAGTAATGCAAACCAAATATATATTCATTGGTTCATAAGTCTAACCTAATGCATCATACACTAGATTGTATTTTTCTGGAAGACCTTCAAAGTTCTCCTTTGTGTAATCAATAGGCAAGTCAACTCCCAACTCCCTTAAAAGTTGAAGTTTCTCAGTGCTAGCAGTTGCTACTATCTTAGACGCCTTATAAACTTGTTTAGCTAACTGCATCCAAATATAGAGCAGCTAATTACTAGTTCTCTCCATCATATTCATATATATGCGGAAAAAAATGTCATCTTTGTTGAAAGAGTAGATTTCTCAATTATTTTTTTTTAAATATCATTACTTTATAGAGGAGATTTTTTTTCCCTGTGTATAATGATCACACTAAAATTTAAACTTATGACCTTATATATTTCAACCCCGCAACCGCTAGGTCGACCCTAATGAGTTTATAAAGGAGAGATTAAATTATTTTTTATCCTCATTATTTACTTTCTTGAAATCTAATAATTAAAAATGTAACAACCGGTACTGTAGCAAACATTTCTTTTATTAGTTATAAGAGGAGACATCCAAATACAACTAGAAAAACCCCAAATAAAAGAAAAAAAATCCAATCTTTGTTAAGTTATATTGAATCAACTATCTGTTCCGATTTGCCACATGCATTTTGGGATAGAAAGAAACATATTGTCGATCTCCCTTATGAGAAATACTTTAGGGAAAAACAAATTTCCACAAAAGCTAGACCAGTTCAGATGAATGAAAATAAATAATTAAAATGAAAAGTAATTTTAGTAGAATTATTCTCGGAGTAACTTGACCTTTCCTTTATTTTATATACTAAAATAATAATGAGTAAAATAATACAAAATCTTTCAACTTAGTTTCTAAATATTTGTATAAATCTTAATGCATGTGTACCTGAATAACAGTTTCTAACTCCACCAGCTCCTCCCAAAATAAGGATAGATTTGCCAGTAGAAAAACGAGCATGCTCAAAACCTTCATTAAGTGCTAAAGGAATGCTAGCAGGGCTTCAAAGAAGATATATATTTCATGCATGCCAAATATATATCCTCATGCAATACTCTAACTGTCTGCTCCATATCCACCTACCATGTATAAAAGAAAATGTCATTATTTAGATTCATTGTCCTAACGAAAATAAACCAATTTTTCTCATTTCTATTTATTAAATTTAAATTAAAAAAGAAAGATGAATTGAGAGAAAGAAAAAAAGATTCAACAGTTTATAAGAATAATCCAATGATTTCTTTAACAACCATTTCAATTCCATCGATAAATTCAATAAATTGTTCATTGAAAAAGCATCAAACAAAATATCTAGTATCTAGAGTAAAATAGACTTGCATGTATACGAAATACATTGTGCTTTGTATTCCTTTCTCTTCACAATTTATGGAAGTGGATTGTTCAAGTGCGGTAGGAATTTCACAATTTTAGAATAATTCAAAGCAATAAAAAGAGCTTACAATCATAGGTCTCTTGACCAAGCAAGGATATGTTCTTGTGCTAGTAGTACTAGAGATCCCTTCCATTCGCATTATGCACAACCTTTGCATATGTTGTTTACTTTTCCAAGCCACTTACCCAGTAACACCTTGAAACTCTGCCTCATTATCTTGAATTAGCATATCAAACCTTAACTTACAGTGCACAAAGGTTCAATTCGACTTATTTACATCTTATTCAATTAAAGCATCCATGTTACAAGCTCAAATGCTTAAATTAGACCTTAACTCAAGATGTTTATGAACAATACACATTTAGGAACCAAAGCCTGTTATATAGTTCCAAAATTGAAGCAACATGCTGACAAGTAAAAGAATATCCATATTAATATATTTCCCACTAGCAATCCCTAGTCCCTACCCAATTGTTTGCATCCGTATTGTACAGGATGGTCCAGTGCACCAAGCTCTCACTATTGTGGGAGTTTGGATTTTCACATACATGAAGTCATGAACCCTATTCTAATGAGCAAAGGACCTGTTTCTATAACTTGAGTACTTGACCATAAAATCATGAGGTTAAACCTTGCCATTGCGCCAAGGCTCATCCCAAGCCTGCACCTTCATAGTAACCAAAATAGTGCATTACCACTTTTGGCCAATATTTAAATAAGTTTATAGAATTTTTTTTTAAAAAAGAAAATTTTTCATTTCAATATTCATATATTTTCCTTATCCTTTGCTAGCAAAAGAACTTAACTCTCATTGGCCCTTATTATTGACATGCCACAAGGATTCAAACAAGACATAACTTTATTTCAAATAAATTGAATCACATTGAAGCTTCTACCACAAAGGTCAAAAGATTCCTTCAAAGCACCAGAGGAAGAAACATAGAGAGCTATATAAGTTTTTTTCTTGATCAAACCTGCAAAATTGAGTAGGAAGCAAGCTACTAATCCTTAGTTAATATCCTCTCATCCAACTCAAGCAACAAACATTTTTGCCTACACTATAATGTTGTATCAAAAGAGAAACCTTTTTGTGTTCATTTGAGGGACAAACATCAAGAAGGGGCTTGTTTGAAAGCTGAACTGCATACCTAGCTTCCCTAGGAGTAAGAACTTTAATTTTTCCATCTCTTATCTACAAAATAAGCAAGCACAATAGCATAAAAAATCCTTATCTCCACTGTCTGCATGTGAATCAATATCATGGTCTAAAAGGGGGTTAATCATACAAGAAGAGGATATGTTATCATACTATTACCTATTGAGAAATCAAAATTGTCAAGTTTATTTGTTGAACCATAACACCAATAGGTTTATTTACAAATTATATGAAGTTACTACTAACTAGATATCTCTAATTTCTCTTAAAAATGATTTATTCAAAACAAGACAATACCAAAAGTAATGAGAAAAGGTGAAGTATTTAGACTGACCTTAATATGAATAAAATCAGCCCCTGTCTCATTGGCAATAGCTTTGGCAATCAGTGTTTTACCACAACCAAGAGGTTTCCTTGAAACGGAAAAGACAAAAATCAATGATCAAATTTAAGAAATAGAACATGAAACTTATCAAGAGAATTTAAATATACAACTACCAAATTATTGAATATTGATAAGAGAATAAGATTTATCAAGAGAATGTAAATAAGATTTACTATCGAAGGGAAAGTATGAATGGTGATTTTGTGGAGGCGGACTTCTTAATAATAATCTCCACGATTTTGCAGACTTCCTATGCACCTAGCGGTAATACTTCGAATAGAGGCAATGCCTCGAACTAAGCCCCTGTCGCCATGTGCTGTCGATTAACTCTCCCCCGCTTGCCATCCTTAAACCGTGTCTCCTTCGTTGTTGCGTCAAATCACATCGTCCACAACGCCTTCTGCGGCAACCACGTCTTGTGGACGCACCACGTGGAGATGTGAAGGACTCCCTCGAGGAGAGGTGCAACTTCACACTCTGCCTCCTGAAGCGCCACTGCCACGCGCTCGTCTCGCCATACCTCATGTACGTGACCTCATGCGTCGAGGAGTTTGATCATGTCTCACGAGTGAAGACTCTTCACCAACAACATCACCGCTTCATGCTCCTTCAAATCGGGTTGGGTTTCGTTCCCTTCCGTCAACCATCCACCTACAAAACCCTAGCCCTTGAGCCAAAACTCAAGAAACTAATTTGAACCACTTGCACTGTTAGATCTAAGAGCCATTAACACCAAGCGAGACTACAAGATGCGTGATGTGTGTGGAAGAAAGACGGAGAAGGAGAGGGAGAGAGACAGAAGAAGAAGTTTGTGTCGATTGTGCTACCCGGTTAGGAGAACACGCGCCTTTGTGCTCACCCTCCATTACCATGGTTTTCCTAAAAAACTGTCCTTGTTTTAAGATTTCATTTTTAAAATGTTGATGATATTTACAAAATTGTCACCGATATACAAACGATGACGGATTTTAGACAACCGTCTTTAAACAGGTGTTGTAAAAAATACTTTTTTTAATAGTGATTCCAATCCTCTTGGTATGTTGTGTTTCTCTTAGGGATTTCTACTGTATTCATCATAACTTTGAGTGTCTAATGATCTCTAGTCAGAGGCTTATGATGGTACTGTGCCTTAAATCCTTTCGTAATTTTAATAAGATTCTTGATGTATTTTAGTTAATTGATTTCCTTTCTTATTTTTAATTTCTATTTGAAAATAATCATTCTAATACAAAATTTATTATATTGTAGTGATCATCCACATGTAATTAGTAGATCTATATAGGGGATACTTTAAGTTAGTACTCTCAAGTGCTCTTATTAGTCTTTTGAATACTGCATGCGTATGTTGTTCAGCCAAAGTCCAAACTCTATAATTTGCTTTTGACAAAATATCTGTTGATATTGATAATAGTGTTGCATTGAATTTGACAGTTGACAGCGCAAGTTAAAGAAACGAATACAGTAAAAAAAGAGAATGAAAGTACCATTGTCATCACAGATGACAAAACTGAAAGTAATGCTGCTGCAATCTTGTCTGCTTCCAGATTCAGCTACCCATTTGAGATATGTTTTCTTGATTTTCTGTGTCTAGAAAACCACATCATTAACCGGTTAAGCCAACTAGGGTTAAGCGACATAAAAGGTGAATTAAAGTGAGCTTTCGTGGTAAACTAAAAATGATTACTCATTTCATTTTGGGATTCTGCCACCAACTAAAACTTATTGCTCATTATTCTTTTTTAATATGTAAATAATTATCCTTGATGGAAGGGAGCCGATACAAGAGAATTATCAAAATAAAGGGTCTTTGGTTTTGTCTATAAAAATAACCTATGACACCTCCATGAAAAACATGCTTTCCAGAGAGACTGGAAAGCTATTATCCTCTTATCTCTTTGTGACCATCTTTTTAATATCCAAGTGATTTTAAGGATATTGTGTTAGTGGTTTGTGTTTGATAACAATTGCTAGCTACTAAATCAATGGCTACTAGAAGTATATATGCTTTACTTCACTGTATTTATTTTATAATATATACAGGATAATTTCTTATTACAAAGACTACTCTTTATCCTGAATGGTTAAACATTACATTGAACCTCTATGTGGTGCTGGAAAAATGGAAATAGAATATTCTTAACTTTTATACATTTTTTCTTTTAGCTTCCAAGTTAATCAATAACCATTCTATTTTAACCATATGTTTCCCTCAAAAGCAATACAATAAGATATATGATGAGTTTGTTTAAATTTATTTCTTTTAAAAAATACTTATTTTAATAAAATAAGTAGTTTTCTATTTTCTTGATGTGTTTGTTTAAATTGTTTATACTTAAAAAGTTATTTTTTACTTATTTTAAAAAATAAATCTTATCTATTTATTAAAAAAAATTAACACTTATTTTAAAACTATTTTTTTAATTTAAACAAACATAGTCATAATTCAAACTTCAGTAGCTAGCTATGGCACACATACACTAAACACAAATTTATGATCAAGAGTAGACCAGCTCAATTACAAGATAATCAGTTTAATCACACTCCAAGAGCCTTTCTCATTATTTAATTGAATGTTGTTTAAAATTTAAAAGCAGCACGTGGATCCCATACCACAAAGTAGGAGTTCTTGGCTAAATGGCTAAAATATTTTCAAGTCCATGAAAATCTTCTACTCGAGAAAAACATGATAAGAAAACAAATGAAGAAACGGCGGTTCCAAAAGGTAGAACTTTTCTTTAGCTTTTTCTTGACTAAGTGAAAATTGGGCCATGCAAACCCCCCACATGTCTAACAAAGTGAAATGCTTCAGATGGAAGAAGAATGGAGAACGTGTGGTGAAGAAGTTGTTTTGAGTTAGAAAATTGTTAATCGTTAAATCAAATTAACAAATGAAAATAATTGGCCAAAACATTATATATCAGAATCACCTGTGAGTTTTGTCCATGTTTTCATTTTTTTTATTTAGTAATTAACCAATCACAAATTAACAGGTAATTTAGTCAAATTTATATCTGTAAATAATTTTCATACCATTTAGCAATCTTGTATGAACTAAACATGCGTTTAAGTGCAAGTTCACGAACTGGACTGGCCTTGAGCTAGTAAACATTGAAGTATTTCGTTTTTGATACATAAAAAAATAGTACTATATGTTTGGTTTAATTTAAATTTTAAGATTGGTTTATTTTTAATATTTTTTCTAAAAAAAGTAATAAAGTAAATATTTATTTTTTTAAAATAAGTTGAGTTACGCACCACTAGGTTTGGTTCATGTAAATATCACCATGTTTTTTATATAAATAGGATAGGTGACATGTCTTGACTATAAAGTGAGTAATATTATATTTTTTAAAATATTAGACAAAAATATACTTTTGGGTAAATATATGTAAATAAAAGATCAAAAATTTAAATTTAATTTATGAATATATAAAAAGTGTGACAGATTAATCCTTTGGATAATTTAATAACAAATTAGTTTCAAAATTTTGTAACTTAATATTAAATTGGTTCTCAAAAAATATAATTTATTCTCAAATTAATCCTTAAACATTACAACTTAACGAAAAAATAATCTTACAAATTTAATGACAAGATTAATTTATCATATTTTTTTTGTATATTTAAACATTAAATTTAAATTTTTCATCTTTTATGTACTAATTTATCTCTATATCACATTTTTAGGAATAAAAATAAATATTTACCTTATAAAAATATAATACTAATACTTAATACTTTTATATAATAACTAAAATAATTATAAGAAGTTATTGTAGAAAAATATGAAATTATTCATTCCAAATATACATTTAGTTTTCGTCATCTAAACTTCATAATTTAAAAAGAAAAAAAGATTATACATGAGCACTGTTCTGTGCGCCAGCGCAAGAGTGAGGGTCGCCTTCGGAGTTACTTTAGTGGGCGCATTATTTTAATATGATTACCGTTAATTGAATATAGTCTCGTTCAGATTATTAAAGTTTCTTATAAGAATCTTTGTGTAGTATATAAACACACAATTGTTGACCGAATTCAATCTTTTCTGACCAAATGACCATGAGAAATATTAACACAATTTAGAATATATATATATATATATATATATATATATATATATATATATATATATATTAAAAATTGAAAAATTTCAAAGTTAAATGTAGATAATATGTACCGAGTCGCTTATATCATAAACAACGAAAAAGATAGAATAATAGTGCATAAAAATAATAAAAATAATAGTATGTAAGATAATATAATATAGACCAGCAAAGGTGGCAGAGCCTCCTAGTTAGATTTATATTATATTATAACAGATAAATAAAATACACAGTTAGAGTAAGTGATAAGCGGAAGAAAAATCAAATTAGATGGATAGAGGACACTCCTCAAGTGGACACTATAAGTTACCTCATTTAAGAAAAATACATAATATGATGATCCCAAACTTTTTTTTAACATACAGGATCCTTATCGGTTTTCTGGATATTAAGCCGAGTACTGAAGATCCTTACCAGCCCATATACTCTTTGGGTCTTACGATGATCTTACTTTCCTCCAAACACCAGCCTAACCATAAAGGATTTCCATTGCTTTTCAAAAACAAATATCAAGGGCACGCCTTTACAGGCTTACAAATCTCAGATTTTCGAAAAATAAAGTAAAAAAATATATTCAAAAGTAAAGTAAACATCTGGGTTCTAAATCATATTCACATTTTCTAAATGAAGATAACTAAGGTCCCTTGAGGGTGCCTTTGGAGAATTTAGTCAGACATGGTGGATATTATACTTATAGATTGACGAAAAAATCAAAGGGGGAGATCCAAAAAGAAGCAGGATATTGTTGCTCAAAATACTATTACAACCTTTTTCTTTCAGTTTCTCTCACTAGTTTGTCTAGTATCTCTCCAACATGTTTTTATAACTGAGCTTGGAGGCTCTTTATATAGAGAAAACGGAAAGAAAACAACAAAAGACCCCTTCAGTCAAGAACAGTAAAGTTACTGTTCATTTACTTTGTCACATGGCCCATTTTACAATAAAATTTTATAGATAAACTCTGGTGTCAAAGTCTTTGCAAAAGTAAAGATTCCCGCCTTAAATTTACAGTTGTATTTTGGTAGGATGCTTCTGTCTTCAGTTCTTTGTCGATTTTATAATAGTAGCATCTTCTTCGTCTTGGATATTTCCAGAGTAGAAAATGTCTGATGAGTCTTCCATTGAGAGATCAGTGGATGGAAAAAGAGGAGTTTGTTGTCCATGACACCCACTGGCTTCGTAGATCTCTTTATCTTTTTTTTTTCTTTTTGGAAGAATTGAACCAATTTATTATTGTGATCAATAGGGAAAGGAGTGAAGAACTTCCCATTGTATGATGACTGGAAGAGCTTTGTGTCATGGGTTTCTCTTATCAGGTCAAACTCTCGTTTGTTTGAATCTGAGAAGAACCATTGGTACCCTTGTATTTGTGCCCTCATGAGGCTGTATTGGTACGGTGTGTTACCCTGTACATCTCAAGTCTCGTATTCATCATTGAACAGACAAGGAAAGTCTCTATGATCCTCTGGTAGGAGTTTCATGACATGGTAGGGGTAGTTTTGAGCAGAAAAATTGCTCGGGTAGGTTATTATTTTGATGGAAATGTAGTCCATCATTTATGTCTGTATTAGGTTTATGGCCTCATTAATTGATGGGTTAAATCCTTCAAATTTGTCTGATGGAGGAATCAATATTGATTCCAAACATCCATAGTCCAGTAGACTTTTTGTGGAAATTGTTAAGTCCTCATATCCAAAGGACTTGAACTGGTCCAAGTCTAATTTAACTTTTTTGAAAATGAATTTTATTTTGCATGGACAATTGGTTTTGTCTTCGCAGAATGGGGTTTTGTTGGTACATCCAAATTTTTGGTTGAAATAAGCATGTACACCTATGTAGAGACCTGGAATCTGGGTTTGATTGTTGTGTACCCTAAACAATAATTTTTGTATTTTCTTAAAATTGTCTAGGTTTAAGCTATTTATTGGTCCGAGGACATTTGGGCTGATTGAGTCTTTATAGGTTTTGTGGCTGGTTTTGGTTTGGTCAGAATTTATGACTATAGTCGTGGTTTCTGGCTTAAGGGCCTTTTTTATTTTGTTGATATATGTGATATTTAATTCAAGGGTCTTTTCTGCTTCTTCCCTTGAATAGAATCCTTTGTAAATTGGGCTTTGGATACCCTCCTTTGCCAGGCAAAGGTCTTTAAAATTGGTATAAACACCTTTATGGGGCCTAATAACAAGACAAAAGTTGTATAACCTTTCCCAGAAGGAGAGACTCTTGTAAGGAGAGGGACTCCTTAGTTATCTGCTATGCAGAAATTGTATAAGACACAAATTTTGCCCTTTTTCATTGAACAGGAAAATTGTTCATTATTGTTTGTATGTTTTGGAATATTCCAAATATTATCAATAAGACAACTGAATTTGTCATTGACAGCTTTCCTACCAGGGTAGTGAAGCTCATTTGTGAGTACATGCAATTCCTTATTGCCAAATTTCATTTTTTGTTTTATATTTTGGTAAGAGACCTTACAAGGCTTCATTTTGTTGTATCCCTACAAAACGAGAAAGAATATCAGCAACAACATTCTTAAATCCTTTTATGTGTTCAAAATTTATTTTTATTTCGTTATGATAAACATACTCTTGGAATAAAAGCCATCTTTTGTGAGGTTTTTTATCCGTATTTATTTGTTGACTACCATAAGCCACTATTGCTTCACAATCAGTTCTTATAGTAATTTCGCTTTTATTAATCAAGAAGAGTTTAAATCCTTCTAAGGCATTTATTACAACATTTACTTCATAATCTGTAGAAGTTGAGTATACATGTGGTTTTGTGTGGTATTTTCCTGAAGCATACCTATAGATTTCTTCATCATGAATTTTTTCATATTTATTTTTCTTTTTCTTTAGGATGACACCCCATCCTTGTTCACAACCATCACATTCTATAACCAAATAGTCAGAATCTAATGGTAGAGAAAGATATGACAAATTATTAACCATTTCTTTAATTTTCAGAACTAATTTTATATCCTATGTATTAAATTTTCTTTGTCCAGTCAAAGATGTTTTATTGTAAAGAGGAGTTGTGTATTTCCCTAAGTCTTTAATAAAATTTCTTGCATAGTTAAGTAGGTCTAGAAAAACTCTTAGGGTTTTTATGTCTTCCATTTTATCTGGGAAACCAAGAATTGTTTTGGAGATATGAGGCTGAAGCCTTATTTTTTCGTTTCCTATTTCTGTTCCTAGGAAATAAATGTGAGTCTTGCAAATCTCCATTTTTGACTTTGAGATAATTAAGCCAAAATTTTCAAATAAATGAAGAACTTGTTTAAGATGTAGATAATGTTCTTCTTTAGTTTTTGAAAAGACGAGTACATCATCTATATATGTACAAGTAAATTCTTTGTAATTTCCAAAAATATTATCCATTTTTCTTTGGAAAATTTATGGTGCGTTTTTCAATCCGAAAGACATTACTTTCCATTCGAATAATTCTTTTGAACAAGAAAAGGCAGTCCATTTTATAGAATCAGGATGCATCTTAACTTGGTGAAATCCGAATTTTAGATCAAATTTAGAAAACCATTTAGCTTTCTGTATCCTATTTATCAACACATCTTTAGAAGGAATAGTGTATCCATCTATGTGAGTGTTGTCATTAAGCCTTTTGTAGTTATAAACCATTCTAGTTTTTCCTCTTTTTTGTTCTGAATGTTTATTAATAATAAAAGTAGGGCTTCTATGGGGACTAGTGCTGGGTACTATAACTTTTAGATCCAAGAGGGTTTTTATGTGGTTTTTACATTCCTCTTGTTCGAAGTTCCCATACTGAATATCTTTAGTCTTAATTATCAGGTCTGGGTTTATAATTTCTAATTTGCATATAACAGGATCTTTTTCCCAATATTTTGTAGGGTCTTCTCCTATTATACTTGTTTTTTTTAATTCGTCTATAATTTGTTCTTTATTATCAAAATTTATGATTTTGATGGAATTATAATCAAATTCTGCTACAGACAACTCATATTGTAGCTCGGTTTCTATTTTTATGCTTTCTAAAATATTTTCATGGTAGGGCTCATGGGATGTTTCTAAAGTGCCTATCCTACCATAACTTTTTGATTCTTTTATTTTACAGCTACCAGGTATGTCACAAGGACATTGATCACTAACATTAGTGGGGGCATCACCATGCTTTGTTTGTAACTCTGATGTGAGTTCGTCTATTATGGGTGACATTTGTGAGTTTGTAGAAATTAATAAGTAGTCTTTTGTAATAGTGACTGATCTGTTATCATGTACGATAAAATCAAGTCCTAAAATCATTTTTTCTGTGGCCGGTTGTAAGTCTACAACATCTGTTTTATTTATAAAGATTTGGTTGCTGAAAATATCACAATTGGTTGATAATTGAATCGTAAAATTTCTAGTTTTTGTATCATTTGTTATTATATCTCCAAACATTGTTCTGGTTTTGGTTATTATATTACTTCTAAAACAATTATGTTGGGGTACAACACTTTTGCATATGGAAGTAAAAGGACAACCAGTAACTACCAAAGCTTGCAAAATTACTTAAGTTTGGTCAAAATTGTTTATTTTAGGAAAATTTATTTTAACCAAAATATGCAGGCTTTTGTTTTTCTTTTTATTGCAAATTATGGGGATGTAGTCTTTGTTTTGGAGTGTCATAAGCTCACTTGTATGTTCTTCAGGAAAGTTTGGATTTTTGCTTTTCTCAAAATTTTCGTAGAGAAAATCTACAATTTTTTTTCATTTGGTTTAGTCTGATTTCCAACATGATTTTATTTCCAGAATCATTTTCCTTCTTAAAATCTGGAAATTTTGTTTTCAAAACCGTTTGTATGCAAGTTTTGCAAAAGTTCTTGTAGCATAGACTACAGTGAGCTCTTAACGTTCTGTGGGGATATCTTTTACAGAAATGAAATTCCTTATGATCTGGTCCTATGTGGAATTGTATTTCATATCCACAATCATTTAGTTTTGTTTTGAACATTAGGCTATATCCTAAATCATCAAGGTTTCTCCATACTGATTGTATTTGTCATCCACTGGGTACATATTAATATACTCATTTCTAGTGAATTCATTCAAGATTTTATAATCTTTGTTAAGTTCTTCTTCAAAAGTATAGTCAGACCAACTAACTATTGAATATATTTCTGAGTCAGTAGAGACTGTCTCATTTATTGGAATGAAATTCATCCTACAACTTTTCATTAATTCTGCTTCTATTGTAAATAGATTGGTTTTATTTGGACAATCTTTGGAGTAATGTCCTGGTTGGTGGCAAGCATAACATTCTAATTGTTTTGTATATGTTTTGTTATCTCTAAGTTTTTTGACATGTCTTTCTTTGTTAAGAGTAGGTTTTCTAGAATTAGAGGCTCTAATTGAATACCTACGAGTTGGATTCTTTTTCCTTGAGGGTTGTTTATTGGGAGGTCTGTACTGAGGTCTTTTTCTCCTAATTTCTTTATGGTATTGTTGAGGAGTGTAAATCTGTTTATAGATCTCTGAATCAACCATTTTTATTTGTTTGTTAATGGCTATGTTGGTAAATGTATCTTCCACCACTTTCATTATGTGTTGGATTCTGACAGTTAAATTATTCATGATTGGGTCAATTTGGTCATCGTTCCAACTGTCTCTAATTTTTTGTTCTAACTTACCTGGGAGTTTTAAAATAATTTTTCTCCTAAAGAATTATCTATAAATCCTCCTACTATAGAGGCATACATTAGATAAGCTTGGGTAATTTCTTTTATTTTACCAAAATAACTTATAGAGAGCCTTTCTAGGTTGCCTAAATAAATCTTTTGTTTGATGGTATTTCCATCATTTACAGATTGGGTTGTAAAAATTCTTTGTATTAGGCTAAAGAAATTGTAGATGTTTGGACCAGGGTCTATTAGATTTGTTTTGATTTGTTTTGGGAAAGTTTGTTTGAAAGATTCCCAATAGGCTCTAGCTATATCTCCTAGATATGTTTCGGCTCTTGCTATCATGTCTTGACTATTGGATACATGGCTTTCATGGTTTACTCTATAGTCTCTTATAACAGCAGAAGTCTACTGTTCTATGTAGTTCGGAAGTAATTGGGGGTCAATACTTCCTATGTTTAGTAAAAGAGATGCCATATTGAATGTTGGTTCTATAAGTAGCCTTTTCCCTTTTGATTTTATATTATCTCCTAGAGTTAAATCCACTGGGGTGATAACTTTTTCAAAGGGGGGGGGGGATCCCATGTTGTAGTCTTCCGTAATATAATCAAATTGAGGGGTAAAATTTAAGCTAGAAGCATCAGCCATGAGACCTTTATGAGTTTCAAGAAACAAAACTAGTGATTTTGTTTCATCAATCCTAGAATTTATTTCTAAAGTATTTTTGAAGTTTATTTCTTTTTCATAAAATTCATGTAAATTAATTTTTTCAAGTAAATCTTCAATATTCTTTGTATCAGAATTTTCTTTATCTATCATTGAGAATAATCTTTGTCTGAAAACATATTCGTCTTCTTCATCAGTGTCATCGGAATATGTTTCATTATTTACAAAACTTTGTCCTTGACACTTCTTGTCTTCTTCCCATTTTTCAACTGCTTTAAGGAGTTTTTGGGAAAGACAAGTTTTTTTCTAAAAAAGAGGTTTCAATTTGTTTATGTTCCTCATAGGGAATATATGATTTGAAACATGAACAATGCCAAAGATTCATCATAGAAATTCTAGAGGGTTCCATTTCCTCTTCTGGGGGATTTTGTATGTCTTCATAATTAGTAAATCTTAGTGAAAGACTATTTCTTCTGTTTGTTATTATAGTTGATCCAGGAGTGGTTATTGCACTCCTAGAGGATCCAGCCTCAATATGTGTTTGTCATTGATTGTTTTGGTTTATGAAGAAATCAAATATTTCGGGTGGCAAAAATTGGATTCCATCAGATGATAAGGTTGTCACTAGTGGATTAGTGTTTATCCTGTATTTAGGGGATATTTGATCACTTATTCTGCCAATGAAGGTAATATCCAAGTGTAAGTTATGTCCCTCAAAGTTTCTTCCAAAACCTATTGTCTAGACTTCTAGGTTTATGTTTTTTATGAAATCACTAAGATTCATTGTGTAATTAGGGGCAATATAGATTAGGGAGACTGTTTGGTTTAGATCTATTTCTATCATCCCTATTATGGCCTGAGAATTATTATCTCTGAACCTTTGATCAAAGAGGACTACAAAAGCTTTAGCTCCTACGGAAGATCTTGTTAGAGACTTGACACCTATGGCAATTAACCCTAGGTGTACATATTTTCTATTTGTATTAAGGAGTTGTCGTCCGGTTTGTTTTGAGATTATTCTGATAATCTCATGTCTTCCGTCAGGGAGATAAAAATCATCAATCCTTCTGTATCTGTATAAGCTAGTTCTATTAGAAGCCAACCAGTTTAGATTGTATAATTGTCTAGGATTGAGGGAGTCTATCCTAGAATTTGATCCAATATCAATATTGGATTCTATATCTACTATTTGTTCCAGTTGTTTGGTTCGGGAGTTTGTTCTTCTAAAGAATCTATCCAAGATTCCAGGATGTTGGTTTATAGATTTAGTAATAGGATTGTGTCCTGAAACAGTTTGTGAGGTTCCTGTAAAAGGTGTTGTCCTCATTTTCTAGGCTTTGCTAAAACGAATTTGGTTGAGGTTTGACTTGTTGTCTTTCCTAAATCAAGTTTTGAAAGTTGCGTTGTAATTTTATCGAGTTCGTTTGTGGAAAAATGAATTTGTTGGTCTTTAGATTTAAGAATTTTCAAAATGTTGTTAACTTTATTTTCTAAAGTTTGTATTTTGTTAAACAACAAATTTTGTGTTTTTGTTAGGCTATCTAAAGTTTCAGATAAGTCTTCAAAAGATTTTATAGAAAGTTTGTTAGCATAACTATTATTATTAGTTATATCTCGATGTCTATCCAGAGCTAAATAACGGTTCTGATACCAATGAGGTACCCAGTCGCTTATATCATAAACAACGAAAAAGATAGAATAATAGTGCGTAAAAATAATAGTATGTAAGATAATACAATATAGATCAGCAAAGGTGGCAGAGCCTCCTAGTTAGATTTATATTATATTATAACATATAAATAAAATACACAGTTAAGAGTAAGCGATAAGCGGAAGAAAAGATCGAATTAGATGGATAGAGGACACTCCTCAAGTGGACACTATAAGTTACCTCATTTAAGAAAAATATAAAATATGATGATCCCAGACTCTTTTTTTTTGTTCTGAATGTTTATTAATATTAACCCAATTTAGAGTATATATATATATATATATATATATATATATATATATATATATATATATATATATATATATATATATATATATATTGTAAAAATTGAAAATTTTCAAAGTTAAATGTAGATAATTTGATATAAATATTCTTTTTTACCTTTGAAAATTGAAAAAGGATATATGGGTGGAGGTTTAATTTGTAACAAGATGCTTCTCATACTTGTCATGGGTGTTACTTCAAGGCTAATATTTTGCAAGATGTTTCTTGAGGTTATTTTCTTATGACTGCAGTCATTACGGTAAAAATGACATATAACGGATCTAAAATACATTTAAAGACAATTCAAGATCATATTTGAAGTTAATGTCGTCGAAAGTCTTAACTTTTGGTGACGGAATCATAAAAAACCGTTTTAAAAAAATATACTCTTCTAAGACGATTTTTAGCTAAGAACGATCTTAGAAGGTCACTTGTAGATTTTATTTTATTCTTTATTTTATTTTTGGTCACATGGAATGAACAACCCCAAAAGTGATTTACCAAGATCAAAATTTATGGATACAATATGAATATTTTATAGCACACATAAATGCTCAAAAATAAAAAGATGTTCATAATTAATAATTAAAATGCCTCTATATAGAACTCCATGCGACATTTAGACCAATTTTTGGACAAGCTAGGTCTAAAGCTCTTACCAACTATCACTCAAATGATAAATGCCTTGCCCTTCCAATAAGAGCAAACTATACTGGTTATAATGGACCTCCTGCAAAAGCCACAAATTTAATAAAAATTTAATAGTCCTTCAAAATTGGAAGACAAACTCTCCCCTAGACTTGTATATGAATAACTAAGGAAAGATGTACCATAGATCCTAACATTAAGAAGGCATAATATGTCTATTGGCATGGCAATTGACTAATACCAATTAATCTTCTATTCTTTTTTGCTAGGTTCCTTCACTAAATTGTCTAAATGCAAATACAAGCTAGATAGTTCTCTGCATAGCTGACTTTCTAACAAAAACCTATTGAATATTATCTCCTCAAAAAGATAAAACAAATGAGCGATCACATGGAAAAATAGAGAGAGCTAAGAAAAGAAAATTGTTATATTCATACCAAGTGGTGGCAACCTTCCTGTCACTCCTGCAACCCTTGGAAAAACTATATTGTTGTCTGATGCAACAAGTCCCTTATATTGACCAAGATTTTGTCCATCCACCCTTATCAATGACCACAGTTTCTCATCATGCAACCATTCAATTCTTCCAATACTCGCACCAAACTTGCTTTCCACACCTAACAATGAGAAAAGAAATGGATAAGCTTTGTACTAGTTCACAATCAACTCTGAACAGCAATACTAAATAATAAAAAGAATTAAGTTGATACCACTCTCATTGCATAATGCTTTGCATATAGAATTCATGTCTGGAACACCCACATATCTCTTGCTTAGTCCTTTCTAATAAATATTCCAGTAGAAACAACTGTTCAAATAAAAGCAATCTATGATACAAAAGGTTTTGTAACAAATCTTTTGTTAGTAAATATTTTTTAATTTAAAATTTATAAAAATGTTACTTATATTAATTTTGTTTTTATAAAATATACTATTTGTTTTAAAATATGTTATGTAAAATTAGATTTTCTATCTTTTCTAAGATTTTGTTTTAATGGGTCAATGCAATTTGTTACGTGTTAGGTTTGTTTTGATATTTGTAAATTGGTTTCTAACGATCAGGTTTTTGTTATTGCATAAGAGGGTCTATGCCTATATATATCTCTTTCCTCCTCTCTAGAAAACACACAAGCAGAAAAACAATTTGACTTCTTTCTCTCTAAATTTTTCCCTTCCTTTTCTTATAAAAACTTATTTTTGAGAGTAAGAGCATTGGTGTTCAAAAGGTTTGGAGATTCTTTCGCTGCACACGATCGAAACCAACAGGTTGTCGTATCTTGGGAGAGGAGCACAATCAGATTTTCCTATTAGTGCAGTTGGGGCGTTTTCTCTCTAAGGATATCGTTTGCGCGCTTCAACCCAGGTTAACAAAATTTCTCCCTTGAATTATTTTTCTTTATGTTTATTGTATGATATAGTGCATTGTTGATTCATATTTTAAAATTATTTTACTACTGTTGTTTTGTTATTTATTTAGTTTAAGACTTTGTATTTTCTTCTCATTTATTTATTTTATTTTATTTTAATTTTCTAACATCTTTTACATATTTTGAATAAGTACGCAACATTTTGAAATCAAAGTAAACCATGATGAGTTCCTTGCAAATATCTATTTTTATAATATCGAATCTCAAATGTACTATTAAGAAGTATATTTTCATCCATATAGTATTAACATTTTTAGGTAACAAGACTGGGGGAGATTATATTATTATTTTTCACACTCAAATATAACTAAGCCAAAAATCTCCATTACAGTTTTTGTATAAGCATGCTGAATATAATTTTTTCAATAGAAGTACTGAACTGAAAACTGCATGCAAAGTACATATAGAGCTAGTTTAGAGGTAAAATGAATTACATTCCTTGTATAGGTTGAAATTAACTTATACACTTCAACTTTTTTAGAAGTTTTGTCATATAACTTCTCCATAAACACCTGTTAACTTAATAGAGCTCAACATTCATTTCTTAGAAAGGTCTTAATAGTATGGTTTTCTGTTTTACAACTGAAAAACTTTCATAAGCTACAAACTAATCCAATCTGGGCCATAGTATATCATTTTCAAGTGCAAATGCTGACAAAAATCAGTTTTGAAAGGAGAAAAGGCTTTCAGTTTTGCAGCTATATTGAAAACTACTTTCCTGTGCCCTGAATCCCAAACCCGGCTAGAGGTTTAGGAAGATGCGTGCAGTATGAAGACCGGTGGGTAATTAATGTAACATAGAACTCATGTTATAAAGACTCAATTATGTATGTAAATGATAAATTTACATAAATCCAATCCAGATTAATATATTGCTTAAAAACAAGAAAGAGAGTGACCAACAACATAGAGGAAGATACACTGTGATAATAAGATCCAATCAAGCAATTACACTGCATAAAGAATATACACCATTTATACTGCAGAAAGCAATTTAAGCATACAAATATTACTTGTCAACCTGTTCTATGTTGTTGAATTTAAGGGTGTGAAAATCAAACGAGGCAAACTTCTATTTCCATTTAGCTACGAAACCCCTTGATTTCCACTCTTGAACCAGACGTAACACTTCAGACTTGCTAACCGAAGGAGGCACTACTTCCACTTCCCAACACAGCAACCTTAAAGGTGGCGCTACTCATCGTTTCCTTGCTGATAATAGATTCTAAAACATACCATGATAGAGAGAAAAAAGGGTATAGGAAGTAATAATTGTAACATTGGCAAGGTAGGTAGCTTAGACTAGTAAATGCATTTGGATCATTACCAAAGAAAATTCTTAGCTTCCTTTTTTTTTTTTTTTTCTTTTTGCTTCTGAAAATTCTTAGCTTCTTAATATATATTCTATAGTTATATCCTTGTAATTATAACTAGTTATCTTACCCGGCTATGTCTGGCTAAAAAAAACTAAAATTGTTCCTCTTTTAAAAATTAAAAATATAAAAATACATTTTTCCATTGGATTCATTTATTATTTTTTGTTACAAATCTAATTGAAGTTAAAATAAAATTTTCCAGTGACAACTATATTTCAAACTACAATAATTAATAGTTTAAGCTCTATACTGACATTACTTTATGAAGTATACTTGTTTTTAGACAAAAAAAAATTGCATAATATCAGGTTATTTAATATCATTCTTGAGATTATGATGATTTTAATAAAAAAAATACTATAAAAGTATAAATTAACACACACACATGAGTAGATAAAAATCATAACATTTTTAAAAAAATCAATGAAAATAATATCGACATAAATCTTACTGTTAATTAATAAACATAAACTTATGGGTCACCTAATTGGCTCCATAATTTCGCAACATGCTTTAATAATTTACTTAGAATTTAAATAATGACGTAATCTTAATTTTTTGTTTTAAAAAACAAAAAATAGAATAATGAAATGGAGTAGCAAATAATATATTTTCTTATCAAAAGAGAAAACATAAAAGAAAAGAGATGCAAAAGCATTTGTAAAGGGAAAGAACACTAATTAATCCAAGCTAACTAATCAAGAAATTTAACAAGAGTAATATACTTTAGAAATAATTAAACATCCCCAAAAGTTCCTTTTCTTTTGCAATAAAACTGATCTTTGAGAAGTGCAAACTAACATAGAATGTTGATTATTGAAATTGAAGCTTACAATTGTTGACCTAATATTCCTTAGTGCTGCCTCCAGTTGATTCTTCAGCAGCTCAAGCTCATTTGTATTCATTTGGGCAAGATTTTCCCTGAGTAGGTTCCTACATATTATTTAGAATCTTAATATTTTTTTATAATAAAATCTTAATGTTCAATATATATATAGTAGAAAGACAAAATATATAGAATATCAACTTTAAGTCTGAAAACTTAGCAGGTACCCTTGCTTTTAATCTCAAATATTCCTCTGATAGTTCTGTCAATAGTGACATATTTGTATAAGAAAATTATTTCTTGTAATTAATAGCTTATATAAGAGAAGACTTAATTACCTGAGTGTCGTTAATTGGACAGGTAGTCTCCACTGCACTGTAGCTGTACTTCTGGTACTCTTATACAAAAGTTATCACTTGCCAACAATTTTTCTGAACTAGGTGTGAAATAATTATGTAAATAAAATGATGCTAGAGAAATATATATTTCTTGCAAGTTACTGTCACATTGATATTCATATTTAAATGAACAAGGTAGGTCATAGTGCATACCTTCCTAAGTATAGGTGCTCTTCTAATAACAGGAAACTAGCAAAAGTCACGAGTACAAGGCAAAAGGGGTAGAAAATAGATGCAAACAATGGACCTCTGTTCCGTACACACCATGAAGTGGCAATGTTCACTAATCCAATGGCCACAATTCCCTGCCACAAAATTTTAGTCTCATGATAAATCATCCATTAATTATTGGTATAACATTAGTTCACCATCCAACACTAATTATGAAATTAATTAACATACTGTATAAAGTGTTGTTAGAAGCCTGATACCTGAACCCAACTTCCATTGACTCAAATCTGTCTCAAAACAGAAGGCATAGACTGTGGCTTGTATTGCTGCCATTAAGGTCATCAACGTTGTACTTCAGTGATGCCTTGGATATTCCTTAATCACCTTAGCCTATTGCATACATATATAGGGTTAATTTCAAAAGGTATCCCAAGCCAAACAATGACCTGGAATTTTTTCCAACCCAAGGAGCCAAACCCAAAATTACATCTATGCAAGCCTTTCCATAAAGGCAAAATATGATCAAGAAGGCATCATCCAGCCAAAGAAATTGCTGGTATGGTGGTGATGATAAAAGCACAATAGCATGCCAGCTCCAAAATGATTTTAGAAGACAAGTAGAAAATACCTTGTATTATAAGATTGATCATCTTCTGTGAAATTTTCATCTATACGCTGAGCTTGTCTCTGAACAGAAGGAATGGACCATGCTGGTGAAGGTATTTGTATTTCATCTGAGAAATATCTTCTCCTGATCAACTAAAAGGAGATGTACCACAAAACTTAGATGAAAACCTATACATTAAAAATAAAAAAGACAGAGCTTAAAGACCATACTGACCATGCAGAAAAATTTCACCAGAGCCTCCTTATCATGCCTTGCTTCTTTGGCAGCCTGTAGATGTCCAACATAAAAATCACAACCATTATAAGAAGAATAAATTGGATGGAAACCATTCAACAAAATGCAAAAACAGGGCAAATCTCTGCATCTAATTTTATAAGACATGATTTGCCACTTCATTGGCACAACCGGTATTTCGGTTTAGAATGACAACATGAGAAATAAAGATTCTTAGACAGTATAGCATCTCCAGTCTAACATTTTCTAAAGCACAACACAGTGGGCAATGGCTAAGCTAAATTCATTATTCATACTGAGTGGCTCAAAGAAATATGCATTGATAAGCTTCAAGATTAGTTAAGATAAAATGTTTAATGGTTAGCCTCTCAATTTTGAAAATGAATTAAAGTTGAAAAATATGCTTTTAATCAAGATAGATGGCACCAAAGTGAAATATAAAGTTTCAATGCAGGCCATCCATAATATTCAGTGTTCCAGACAGGGGAAAAAAAGGATATAGATGGAATATTAACTTGTTCTGAATTTTGAAAAGGGGGCAATGAGGATAAGCTTTTTTTTACGGTTCTTATTAAATCCCATCCCCTTCCATAAGCTAAAATACTCTTTCATATACAGTGATATGGTCAGACACAAAAAAAAGTGGAAAATATTCAAGTGTAACACACATTGTATTTGAAAAGCAACAACTAGCTTTAAAGTACAAAACAAGCAAAACTAAAAATTACTACTTGCTAGTAGTTGAAACTCCCTAGTAATTAGCATTAACATTGGATTTATTCAAATTCACCTAAATACAACATACTAATTAACACGAGGGTAGCGTATTATCTCAAACATTAAAAGTGGCATAAAACAAATTAGCAAGACTATTTTAGTTCAACTGCTTTCTCAAAGTCAACTCTAATGCATTCTCACTGCTTTCGTTTATCAAACTTGGGGTCAATGCTAGTTCAACTGCATTTGGTTGTGTTGTTTCCATAAGGACTTGGGTGGCTTATGCAAGTTTATGCTTCTTAGTACTTGCATATCCTCTTCTAAACCTACAACTTGTGGTGTGGGTGCTTTCGAATAGTGCAGACATATGTATCTTCTAGTGGTTCTAAAGTCATGTGTAGCTTTTGATCATACTACCTTCTTAATTGGAGCCAACTTCTGGTAATGTTTCTCATCATACATAATTTCTAATCTTTGTTGCACTTTGATCTTGGAAAGCATGATTTTAATAAAAGGGTGGCGTGCTGGTGTATTGGTGTATGATGGTAAACTCTCACCAATAGTTTAAAATTGAGAAGGGGAAAGAAGAGGCAGCTATCACATGACTCTAATACAACCACTTCTTTCTAAATATAGCAAAGCTAAATGGGCAGATTTTCATTAGTAATTTATTTAATTTAGTTGAAGTACAAATATTAACTCCAATAGTTAACAATGTTGGAGCAAACTAAAAGTACCATGGATGTTACCAAACATCAAAGTTGCAAGTCATTACATCATATGGGTGAAGATGTGCAGTGGTACTAATTGAGATGTGAATTAATGATAGAATTAACCATGCCTTCTATTTGAGAGACATGTAGTCTTTTGAGTCAATTGTTGATGATTAATGATTAGTGGACTTACCATTTGCTTCATACTATGCATGTTTCTTGGGACGCATGAGAAAACAAATAAAAATTATAGTAAGTAAGAAATTAATAAAAAGTGAGTTCTGGCTAACCCTGGATACAACAACAATGTGCCATTATGATTGCCCTGCTTAGCCTTTATTTCCCCTGCCAAACAAATGCATGATTGCTTATGGGCCTCAGACACGTCCTGGGTACATTCAGAAGCAAAAATTAACTTAAAATCAATATAAATGAAAGCGATCAAAAAGTTGAACGAATTAATTAACCGAAGCAAATATTAATTGCACCGCATGGTAGCTTTTGCAGTTGTGACATTGAATCCTTGATAGACAACCTTCCTCAAATTAAAATAATGTTCTAATGTAGAAAACAATTTATAGACACCAAATATTAATTAAATGTAAATGAAAAGAAAAATACACGTGCAATTAATAATAATAATAATATTTTCCATTAAAAAAATAATTGTGAAAAATATTTAAGTTAAATTATAATTTTAGATCCTCTTCTAATAAATTTATAATTTTAGTACTTCTAAAATTTTATTATAACATTTGCTTAAACTTTGATATTATGATTCCTTCATTAATTTTTGTGTGTAGACTGTTATATTATTTACATTGACGGTCTATTTAAATTGCTTGACATGTTTAAGATAAGTTTATTAAAATATACATATGATTATTATTTAATTTTAATTGAATTCTATCAAAATTAATTAAAAAAAAATTAAGCCACTGCTCCAAAATTCCACACAATTCACCAAGAAAGACCAATGTATCGTCCTATAATCTTTCCTCTTCCCCAACACTTGTTTTCCTCTTGTCGAATCCGTGTCTCCATCGACCACGAACGCAGCCACTGCTCCTTCTCCAGCGATCTTTGCCGACAGCTTCACCGGCACCAGCGACAATAAATGAGCTTTTGGAGCAATGCTTTAAATAATAATCATGTTTATATTTTAATAAATTCATTTTAAACATGTCAAAGTCATCTAAATAGATGATCAACATCAATAACATAACCATCAATACAAAAACACAAAAATTAATAGTGTAAAAATTACGGAGATTAAATGTTATGATAAAATTTGAAGGATCAAAATTACAAATTATAAAAAAGAGTTTAAAATTATAGTTTAACTTCATTTTTAATATATAAAAATATTTATATATTATTAATCTTTCAATATTTAGCAGTTGGCCAAAATTTATCATTTAACAAAATTATAATAAATATATATTGTTTACATAATATTTTTTTATATTATATATTTATTTTATTTTTCCCTTTTCTTTTTTATTGTATAAAAAATATATACTATGTTTATAAATATACTTTCGCTAATTACAATTTAGAAAATAGTAAATAATAACACGTTTTTTATGTTTACTAAAGATAATCTACGGCTGACAGTCGAATATAATTTTTTTATAAAAAACAAAATATCATAATAAATACAATCTCTCTCAACAAAACATTTTTCACACTTAAGCCAGAAATTAAACTTATGTTAACATGTATTAAGTGTGTTTTTAGTTTCACGCTGGAGAATGGATTATGAATTTAAAATTAATTTTAAATATCTTTTTACATGTTTAATTTTAGTTGAAAAAATTAAAATTAATTCTAGATTAAAATAATTTTAAATAATTTATACGCTGGATATAAAATTTTATATTAAATTTTATTTCTAACTTAATTTTATAATAAAAAATTCAAACATAAATAATCTCACTTTAAAATTAATTTTAATTAAAATTAATTTTACAAAATTAGTTCCATTAAAAATCAATTTTATTAATTTCCATCCGAAATTCCAAACAATCACTAAAGATTCAAATTATAGCAGCATACATTTTTTTTTTATTAAAAAGTAATTAAAAAAAAACCTCGTCAACAGAACTTTACAACAAAGTGTTGTTGACTAAAGTGGGAACGTGAAAAATGAAAAAGAAGAAAAAAATCGCAATCCAAAATTTCAATGCGGGACCCATTCTCACCTGCTATAAATAATCAATCATTTTACTCCAAACCGAAAGTCGCGAAACCCCGCGGAAAGCACCCACACTCAACACTCTCACCACCATCTCCATTCTCCATTCTCCAACCTCCTTCTCATACTCCATCGCCCTTCTATTTTCTATCTATGAAACCCTCCCAAATCAAAACAAAACATAAAGTTAAGAGTGATTAGTTAGGTGTGTCAATTATCTTAAACTTTCATAAAAAAAAAAAAAAACATCACACCACAATGGTCGACGTGGACCGCAGACCCACCGGTCCGAACCCGGCTCACGCAGCCGGTCTAAGGCGCCTTTCGGCTCGAGCCGCTTCGGTCTCCACCCCCACCGTTCGCAACCGCAACAGCCTACACTCGTTCTCCGCGCTGTCCGAAAAAGTCATAACCCACCTCAGTAGCTCGGGAATACAGCTCCACCCAAGTCACGGCGCCGAGTTCGCTCGCTCCGCTGACTCGGATCCCATCCTCAGGAAGCAGAGATCCGTCTCCGCCGCCAGATTCCCCGTCCCCGGCTTCTCCCGGCACAGCCTGGACGCCGCCGTGGACCTCCGCCGGAGATCGAAGTGGGTGGAGGGATATGTGGGGATGATGGGTTCGGTTCTGAGAGAAGGAGGGTGGAGCGAATCGGATATATCGGAAATGGTTTCAGGTTCGGGTTCGGTTCTGTTGGATAATGAAGAGGTTTTGGATGCTTTGGTTTCGAAGGCAGAGAGGTTTTCGGACTCGTTACGAAAATCCGGGTGGAGCTCCGAGGAAGTTAAGGATGCGTTGGGTTTGGATTTGCGACCAGAGAAGAAGGGAGGGAGACCGCCTAAGAAGGTTGCCACTCAACTCGTGGGAAGGATAGGGAAACTGGTGGAGTCGGTTTCCCGGTCATGATACCTGCAAATTTTCATCATGGAACGTGAATGATCACATTCTCTCAACCACGTTTTTTTTTATCACAATCTTGAACTCTAACGTGTTAAACATTTCTTAAGGAGATCAAATCCAAATCAATTGCATTTGTTCTGTGTTTTGTTGCACGGTTTACTTTACTAGGAAGTAGGAACGGGAGGAAATCGCGTTGTAACGTGAAACCGAGCGTACATAAAATAGATCTCGTAAATTGCAAATGTTTATTATTAGTACTATAATACATACTATCGTAGACGTTGATTCTTAATGTCCTTTATGTATACTTGTGTATATTATATAAAAATAATCATAGTAAAAATCAACAGTGAAATACTGTGTAACTTAAGAGTTAAGATGTGTTTGTGTTTTTTTATTATTTATTTATTCTAATTTTAAAATTAAATTTTCTGGCTTCTATGCACGAAAGGTTGGAAGAGTAATTTGGCTCTGGTTTCTAAAGAACCAATGCACGTGTGTCTATCTATATCTTTGTAATAGAAAAAGTGAGGTTTCAAGAGATGTTTATTTTGTCTAGATTACATTTATATATTACATAAAATAATTCTTATCAAATTCAAATTGAAATGGATTATAATGGAAAATAAAATTATTGATTAAATTAAAAGAATCTCGTATAATTAATTCACGCTTTCATTGTGATTTCAAGAGAAGTGTGATGGTGGTGTTGTTATGGGACAAGTATGGTTGATACTTGATAGGAATGAATCGGTGGTCGCGCCAGCAAATGAGAATATAGTTGTTTTGCTTGCTAGGAGATTGTGCATGAGATTATTTTAATCGACACAAAAAATTTAACTTGGTAGGTAGTAGGATTAGAAAGGAATTGAGCTAGGTCTTTCCTTTTTCTTTGGTAGTTTAATTTGTTTCTAATCTAGCGTGTTGACTTGCTTGGGAAAGGATAACGAAATGAAATCGCTGTGAATGAAAAAGAAGGGACCAAAAAAAGGATAAAATGGCAATATATGTCTGCGAGAAAAGGGTATCTTCTTTTAATGAGAAAATTTGAAAATTGCCAGAGACCAGAGGAAGATACTCTGAGTGCAATATAAATATTCTTTAGTTTTGAATAGAACTTTAAAATTTGAAAAAGGATACATAATATTCCGGATATTTCTTAATTTAGTGGGTCAAAACTAATATGATTTGTTATGCATGATTTTCACCCAACAAAATTTTAAATACGACAGAAATCGAAATCGTTTATGCAAACTTTTTAAAGTTTTTATTAATGATATATTAACATTTTCATAATATACAGATATAATTTAATATTATTTTTATCCGATCATATTATTTACCATATTTGAACTTTTTTACACTTTTTTTTTAATCTCGTTATCTCTACATATCTCTGTACTGTGGGCACATATATTAGATATAAGTGTCCATAGACATTTTTTAGTATATTTTACATGGTGGTCTAGGATATGATGGGAAAAGGAAACGACTTAGCTAGCCAGAGCCAACTGTTTGTCATTTTAATTTAGTTCCTCCAACGGGAAACTATTTATAAAGCGAAAAAAAATAATGGCCTATATATCGTTCCCTTAAATTATAGTAGTATTTTATAAATTGTAGTAGTAATGAATAAATTCCTATTTCCTTACTTTATAACTATCTCCTTTACTATAGAGATATTGAATCCAGGAGGATGGAAAAGAAAGAGGAGCCACGTGATTGGGCTGGTTGTTGAGGAATAAGAAGTGAAGCTGAAATGTAATTTTTCTGGTTTGGACTGTTGTCATGTTTTTGCAAACAATTGTGGGAGCATAACATTTAATTTAAGTAGGTGCTCGTGTGATGGGGCGTGCGATTAATACAGGGATAAGGTGCATAGGATTTGGTTTGTACCTTTCAATTTCAAAAAAATTGTATCTATTTACTTGTTATGTGGCATTATAATTTGACATGCGAGATTATAGCAGACTTATAATTATTGTACACACACTATTATTTTTTAAAAAAAATATTAATGCAGAGAAATCCGCCATGTTACTGAAATATATATGAAATTTAATCCTCATCCAATAAGAGTATGATTTTTTTTATTCACACAAACTTAACTATTTTTTAGAGATCAAAAGATATCATTTAAGAAAAATAGTTCTATTCAAATAAAACTATTAATAACAAAATTCTCTGTCAAAATATTTAAAAAAATGTATATACAAAATTCAAGTTTATTAAAAGCTTTAATTGAAGTAACACAATACAATAAGAAAAATTAATTTATTAAATCATAAATATTTAATAAAATTAATTATTAAAATAATAAAAAATATAAAATGACATATTTAAAAATGATAATAAGAAAATTGAATAAATATTTTAAAAATAAAAAATATAAAAAATTAAAAATTAATATTTTAAAAAATATATTTTAAATAACGTTTTAAAAACTATTAAAAACTACTAAAAAATATATTTACTAAATAATTAAATAAATGTTTTAACTAATAAAAAAATTAAAAATTAATTAAAATATCTTCCTCTTATTGATACATAAACTTAAATTCTAGTTATGAATTAGCTCCTTACAAAAATTAGAATAGGTTGTCATGTTATATGATTTTATTGGAGATTGGATGATTGACCAAACTAGTAAAATGTTTACATTTTTGTGTGGATGCGAGAGAGACTAAGCTGAGTGTTATATATCTTCCGTAGGAGATTAGACCAAAAAGTGCAAAAAGCAATCCAAAAGTCGATAAATAAACTAAATCCAAAAGTGGAATCAATAATTGGATCACTCTCCCCATCTGCATTTGCATGTTCATGATGCCACTGTCACCTTCGTCATCCTAATCCTTGTTCCTGAGTCATTACTTCACTCCCGAGTTCTGAACCCAACCGTTAATTATAATACTTAATATTGGTCACAGGTCAATGATTATGTTCATGTGCATTCACAATCACCGCCTCAAACTCATCCTTTCTCTGCACCTACCTTCATGTGCATCGTTATTTGTTAACATATATACTGCAACATGTGATTTTTTTTTCTTATTTATTATTATTATTATTATTATTATTATTTATTAAAATAGATCATTTTGTTTTTTCTTTAACTTTTTTTTATCACATCAACCGTTATAAAATACACAAAAATTAAAATACTTAAATGATAAAATTTGTAAAAAAAAATAATCTTGAATGATCAAATTATTTAAACATACCTAAATTTAATATTAACCACGAATTTTTAGTCACAGTTCACTAAACCATATGAGCGCCCTTTGCCTATAATTGTGGTTGATTATCTTCAATTATTCTGTTACCGTGGTTACTTTGCTAGCTAGAGTTATGTTTAAACTTTCAGGCTAAAATAAATTATGTTGCTCGTATTTTTGGAATTGGTAAAATATGGATTTCGTTTTTACAAAAAAATTCATCTTTTTCGTGTTCATAAAATTATAATGTATTATTTCTTGGTCTAAAACAAGGTTTAGTTATATTTAAACATATGATTATAATTTTTTACATTAATTATGCATATAATTAAGGTAAATATAACGATTTTTATATTAATTGTGTATATAACTAATACACATAGGTAGGGATGACAAAATAAACTCATATCCTACCACAAAAATATCTGCAAGCGTGGAGGGTAATTATTCACTTGTTGGAATTGGGGATGAGAACAAGTATTTACTAGCAAATTTTTAAGAGGATGGGTGGGCCCGGACATTATAGTATCCAACTCGCCTTGTCCCGCACATCCCATATATATTATATATTAATGTAATTAAAATATATTACTTAACTAAATAATTTATATTACACATATACTTTTATGTTAAAAAAAAGTATTATATTTTTCTAATTCAATTGGTATTTTAAAGTCACGGCTCATGCTTTCCAAGTGTTAATGTCATAATTGAGGTTATTGGACTAAGGATGTGTAATATTGAGCTTATTTCATATAATCACTTTTATGTTGGGACAGTGGAATACAACCATGATTTTGGTTTGTAAATTTCATGTTAACACTTTTATATTAAGGCCAATATTATCCATATGCTTTCAAATATCATTTTGGTTTTGGATTGACTTGTAAATTCTGAAAATTATTTTGAGTAGAAGGATGATATTAGATTTAACATACATTGTATTATATTTGTTTCACACTATTTAAAAATATTGAATTATTATTTAATTTTATGTATAAATTTACAACTTTGTTGATTGGTCTTAGAGAGTATCATCATCACATGATATCCAAGTTTAATTAAAATTTTTGTTAAGTGATTAGAACATTAACTTTAAGAATTTATGTGCTAGATGATTATCTTTCTAATGTTATTTATTTATGAATTAAGTTTGAAGGAATCATGTTATGTTTGCTTGTTTTTAATATTATGTGCGGTTGTTTTTAATGTTGTGTTTGAATTATTTAAGAGTGAATTTTCAATTTAGTTGTAGTGATTTTTTTAATTAATATATACTTTTTGATTTATTAACTTTATACATAAGTAAAGTGCAGGTATGGGTATATAGGTACCCAGCGAGTACGACGATGGAATTAAAGTTGCTACCCACGTGGATATGGGGCTGGGTATAGCTATTTTTTCAAACGCATGTATGAGGATGGGTACTATAGGACCTTACCCAGACCTTACCTATTGTCATCCCTACACATAGGTTCTTGCTCCAGGTAAAAAAATGACATATTATAATTTTATGAGGACTAAAAATGAATAAAGTTTTTTTACAGGAACGATATCTGAACCTTACTTATTTTATAAGGAAAAAACTAATTATGGGATAACAACTCTTCTCACTAGGTTGATTGGGAGACTATTTCTAAGCCTAAGAAGAAAGTGAGTCTGGGGATATGTAGAGCAAGAGAGTAAAATATCTCCCTCCTTGACAAGCATGTGTGGGCTCTCATGAACGAACCCAACAAGTTATGGGTTCAAATCATGTCCTCGAACTACCTCCATGATGGTCATATCTTAAACATCAACTTCAAATATGAGAATTCTTACATTTGGGGATCTATTCTGAAAGCTATTGACTGTCTTCGAGAGGGTTTTAAGTTTCATGTGTGGCATGGTGATATATCCTTCTAGTTTCATGGAAAAAAAAACTGTGCGATTAGATTCTATTTGTGCATATTGTTGATACCCAGCTGAAATTTTGTGATATGTATGTAAATGGTTATTGTAATTAGCCTATTCTATATACTATGGTTCCTTTGGAGGTTCAGTAATTAGTCCTACACGGGGAGGTTGTGGGCAGATTCTTTTGGGACCAGGCCTCTTTGGGTTTCTACTTAGCGAAATCTACTTTTAGATGGCTTTGTTGGACACCTACCATTCTAAATATACATGAAGAAAGTTGGACCCGGGTATGAAACTTGAGACTACCAAAAATTATAATTTTTTTTATGGCTTACCTATAAAGGTAGTCTTCCTACTAATGTTTTTTTGTTGGAGGAGACATTTGTCTTCCTCTTCTTTTAGTTGCAGGTGTGGTGGAGTAGAGGAGACGTGGATTCACATGTTGAGGGACTACTTGAGAGCTAAATCCACTTGACATCAGCTCCATGGTTCTTTCCTTTCTTAATCACTTCAACAGAGATGATGATCTATGGTTGCACCATAATTCCATGGAGAGTAATTCTCAACTCTTTGGGACTGCATGCTAGATCATTTGGAAAGTCCGTAGCCACCGTTGTTTCCAAGGTAATGAATGGATGCACATTTACACTATGAACCAAATCACAAGCTATTAAGTCAAAAGACATTTGTCTTAAAGATGAATTAAGACTCTTAATTATTTTGATTAGATGCAAATAAATACAAATGATAAAAGAGTTGTGTCTGATATGCTATCAAATTATGATCTGTCTCTATGCGCCTGAAGATTTTAGATGATGCACTCATAAGACGATCTAATATAATATTTAAGTAGTGTATTTAAGACCTTCATTTAATATGCTATGCATGACATTCTTTCATGCAAAAAATTTCTCCTAGAATTTGCCAAAGTCCTATGAAGAATAAAAGAAATCCATAATCTAGAAGACGCTGATCCTCGTCAAAAGGCACGCTCTGGTGTTGCAGACTTGCTATGATGAAAGAAATGACTTCCATACTGAAGTACAAGATATGCTATCCTATCAGCATGAACTTTGCATGAAGAAGGGACATGCATCTAATGCTAGCATTAAATGCATCAATGGACTCAAGACCTCAGACAAAGAACAGAGTGAGGAATCCAACAGTTAAGAGATAACAGATACTTGGAGATGAAGACTATATATAGAAGAAGCTTTGAAGAAACCAAATATGAACAATTTATGCGAATCATTCTTTCTTGTAAAACTTTCTATAAATTCTTGTAAAGATTCAAAGCTCTCAAAACACCTTTTATACCTTGAGAAAAAAGACTAAAAGTGTTGAGTGTTATATTTGTCTATAAGACCATCACTAAAATTAATCCATGTGTAATCTTCTAACAAATCTTGTTGATTTGTTTAGAGCCAACAATGGCTTGATAGAACAAAGAATATTGGTTTTAAGTCAAACTTGGGGTTGAGCTTGTAGGTGTAAGAGCTAGAAGTGACAGTGAATAATACTTGTAACTTTGATAAGTTAGTGGAAACTTGGTGGTTACCAAGAATTGAATGTAGTCTTGGGATTGAGATGGACCAATATAAATTCTTTGTGTGTTTTATTGTTGTTTAACTGACAAAAAGGTTTGAATTTGTTGTTAGGTCTCATATCTCCTTTTGTTTTTCAAAGAAAATTATTTTCTTCATCGTCTGATAAAGTCTAAATCAAAACCTGTCTAAGTATTTTTAGGTTTATATGCATGAGACGATAAAACATGATTTCTATCTTGAAAAAGTTTTTTTTTTTAATTTCTAAAAACACAATTCAACATCCATTCTTGTGTTATTTTCTTCTACACAAGTCAATGTCAGCTCATTCAAACTCACTTCAAGGGATCTTCCTTTGCAAGAGATCTATGTAACGTCATATGGTCTGCACCTATTTCTCTTTTTGTCAAGTTGAATACTGATGGAAGTTCTTTGGGTAACCCAAGATCATTGGGTTTTGGAGGTATAGTGCGGGACTCTCAGAGAGCTCTCTGGATTCTATGGTCAATGTGATCACACTATGAACATGCATGTTGAGCTCCTTGCTATCCTCAATGGGATGCACCATGCATGGAATAATAGGTTTAGACATATCATCATAGAGATATACTTCTTAGTTGTTATCCACCTGATTGAGCAACAGTCAGCTTCGTTTCATATGTTTGCAACGATGGTTGCATCTATTATGTCACTTTTGACCCTCCAATGAGAGATTTATATCATCCACATTTTTCGAGAAGCAAATGCTTGCACTAACATTCTTGGGAAGAAGCGAGCTTCCACTAGTGTGTCATTAGTCATGTTAGAACTTTGTCCCAATGATGTTTTGCCTTTTGTAATTGTTGATGCACTTGACACAATTTTTGAATGCTTGTAATTCTTCTCTTTCCTTTTTTTCATTAATAAAAAAAAATGGTTGACAAAGTATTAAAACATTCTATTATTACAAATCTATATTTATTTTCTCTTCTCTTTCATATTTCCTAAAACATTTACAAAATTTTCAACCAAACTTTTTTGCCTTGTGTGTTAACTATATGTGGCCCTAATTGTACTTTGTATTGACTTCTTTGGCTTTAATATCTTTGGGAGGTTGTGTTCTAAAAAGTTGGTAGTTAGAACATCTTTAACTAGCAAATTTACAAAGTTTCTTTTTTATTTTGTTAATAATATTTCACACTTTCCTATAATGTTATATTATTTTTCTTACTTTAAATAACTCAAATCAAAATTTTACTCCAATCAAGAAACTCACAAAAGTTTCTCAACTAGACTCCATAGTACATCTAATTTTTAATTTTAATGCGCATGAAAATTCATTTCAAGTTAAGAAATACAATAAAATAATATTATAATGCAACTTTTGTATCTTAGACTCACCAAAATTGAAAAGGAATGGTTGCTCTATGCAGCACCCCAAAGTAGGCAAGACTTTCTAGTTTGTCTCCAACGATTGCATTTTCTTTCGTTCAGTGCTTTTATTGTCCCCGTGAGAAGAGCAACGACCAAGATGCTTCTTAGGGTTTTTGAACCAAGGAAAGTACAAACATTATACCTTGAATTAGAAAATTGCAAAGAATTAGTTAGGATTTGAAAAATTGAAGGTACATATCACAATTAGTGCATGTGCTTGTGACACGTCTGCAACGGGTGAATTTCCTGTAACAAGTCTTTTTTTTTAATCCCTGTAACGAGTCTAATCACATGTAATAATAAGCATAATCATCTTTAAAATTTATCATAATTAAAACCAACAAAAGTTCAAAAATTAAAACTAAATTTAACTATATTAATTACTATTTATGGTCCTTATTTTTTTTTATAACTGCAATTCTCCAGCCTTATTAAGAGGTCGAATTAATTATTTCATTAGAATTAAAAAAACTAAGTAATTTAGTTAAAAATATTAAACTTATCTTAATTAAATTGATATTTTTTTTTATCTTAAACTACCTCCATGAACAAAACTATCAAAAATTAATAAATTATATATTTCTCATTGTTATGTCATTTTAGAACGAATTTTAATCAAAAATATTTTTTCTGAAAAATTGTTTAATGTAAAAAATATTTTAAATTAGACCTTATAAAAAATATCAAATATTTTTAAATAGTTAGATCTTCTAATAAGTACTGGTGGAGGTAGTAAAAGAAAGTTTGTGTTTTGCAAACTAACTTTAAATTTTATAAGTACATTTGTATTTATTTTCAATGTTAACTCAAAGGGTTGACCTAACTATATAAGATTTCGTTATAATCACAGAGATTAATTTATTAATTTATTGAGTCGGAGAACCAATGACATAACTGTAAATAGAATTAATTTTGATTCAGTTGGAAAATGAAAAATATACGTATTCTTTGACTAAAGAAAACAACAAAAAGTTAATTAAACCAGAGCTCTGCGAAAGTATATATAATATAGACCTTAAAATTCTGAGTTTTGCTATTTTCAATCGATTTTGTGTCTCCGAATCTGCAAGCGCATCACGAGACGCAAACACCCAATGAACATACCAATAGGGTCCACGTCCACCTGCACGTGCTACGTCTACATGTCCCACTATTTAATTTGATCCCAGCCATTGATCAAGGGAGTGATAAGTGTCACTGTTGTGTTGGAGATGACCATGAACTGTGGGAGTGAAGTTATGTCAAAGTTTTGTGTCATATATGTCTGGTGTAGATAGAGGGTCATGGTGGTCACCACTTGATCAATCTCAAGCAAGGGGAGAAAATATCATAGTTTGGTTTGGAAACTAGTGGGATCGAGTAGTTGAGATGTTGACCATATCCTGTTAATTGAGGAGTATTAAGGTAAGCTTTCTTTTTAACTATTTATGTTGGTCTAAATTGTGCTTTAATTATGATTTTTTTTAACAATTATATTGGTATGAAATTATTCGGTCAAAAATAGTAATAAATTTTTGGTTGGAAATGTTGAACACATATAATGTAAGTATTTTTCTCTTTAATACAATTTATTCTATACCAAAGATCAATCAAACTTTAAATTTTAAATCACTCGATTAAAAAACAAAAATCATTATCATTTGTGTAAATTATTTTTTATTTAACCACTTATGATCTGGGGTTTCACATGTCAATTTCACAATTGTGCATCAATGTAAATTAGCGTATGTGCTCCCGTAAATAAATGATAATAATGCTTATCCTTTTATAGAAACAACAAGTTGGCCTACTATTTTTTTTTTTTTTGGGTGAATTACATCAAAAGAAAGAGCACTAGAAGACTCTAGAAAAACAAACTTGAGCCATATCAGCTCTTAAAGCAGGCAATATAAAATCAAGAGCAAAAGCAAAAATATGGTAAACACCTTCATCCGCAGGTTGATTTGCTTCTCTCATAGTATGGTTCCATCAATATCTCCCATATTGGAATGAACAACATGAATGGCGTGAACAAGTCAGCCTACTATAGAACAAATTTTGTGTTTTTTTTTTCTTGTTTTATATGTGAAAATTGAAGATAATTTTTTTTATAATAACTCATATACCTACTTAACTGACTCAGCTTTCTGTAAAAAAAAAAATTCCACTAAGTAAGACTTTCTTCATATTTTTCTTTATAATCACAAAGGTATATGTTAAGCATTTTGACTTTGAAATCTCAAGTTCTTTCGAGTTAGGAGTGCAATATTAAAAGGTAACTCTCCCACTTTTGGATTTTTAATTAGGAACCATGTTTTTACACTGCCTTTTTTTTTTTTTGGGGGGGGGGGGGGGGGGGGGAATTTTTACACTATCCTTTGTAAACTTAATTTTGAATTAATTTAATTTACAAACTTCATTTTAGTTAAAATTATATTTATAATAACATGCATGATTTATGTTTGTATACTTTTAAGTTTTATCTCAAAAATAATTTCGATAATATTAGCATTACGCTTTTATTTTATTTCATTATTTTAAAATATATTTGAGCAAACTATATAAATATTATAATTTATTTCAAAAGCTTGGTGGTAGCATTAAATTATAAACAAAACTGTTTTAAAATGTCATTGACTGTGACCTAATAAATGAAAAACAATTACATAACATATTTACATATAATGATATTTTTTTGGATTAAGACATTGGTGTGGAGTAGGAGTAGCCACTATTACATATAGTGGTATTGTTTTCTATGTAAATATATCTAACATAAAAAACAATACAAGTATACGAAAACTCGTCTTCAAACATGATTAAATTATAAATAAAATTGTTTTCAAATGTCATAGGAATCATGCTATCAGAGAATCTGTAAGGTCTGACTGCCACTAACATAAAAAAATAAAACCCTGCCCGTTTATAGAACATAATCCTATTTCGTCAAAGAAAAACAGCGCATGGAAGAGAAAAATGAAATGAATCTACTTTACTATATGACAACCACCATCAAGATAAGATGCTGGACAATGGACACAACGACAAGACATACAATGACAATTCTCACCTAAGCTAAGATGCTAGTAACTACATTTCTTTGTCTAATATAGATATGAGATATTTGCATCCTCGTTTGTAATGTTAGGAAAAATTACCATCAAAACTTGGTTACAACATACGAGGAGCAATAATAAACAGAACTCAGATCACTCAGGAGGAGTTAGAAAGAGATTGATGACAATTTTTTTTTTTTGATTTGTAGGAATCAAAATTAGGTCACACGAAGTTTACAACAACTCACATGTTCAACCAATTGAACTATATCTGTTAAATTTGGTGACAATTGAATTTGCTCTTCTTATAATGATAAACTATACAGTTTGATTCTGTAAATCACAATTAAAAGTGCAAAAATTCATAGCTAGGCATTGCTTACTCCATTCAACATTAATCACGTGCAAGTTTATGTGTGTCATGTTATAAATCTAACTCTAACAAATTACAAATGTCATACACAAAAAGTATTGGAGTGGAGTAACAAATTTATACCCAAGAGTCCCTCTTAAATGTCCATATAGGCATGTAACATATCAGATCTTAAATGACTAGACTGTGGTATAATACCCCACCCTAAAACAATGCAGATAGTACTATACAATAGCAAATTTGTGCTGTATAATTTTTCCATAACTTACAAATTGCAATTGAGCAGAATCAGTCATACTCCCTGCAAAGCTAGTGTGCTTTCATTTTCTGAGACTCTTGGAACAGAGCTTGTCACCTTAACACGGAACGAAACCTGCACATAACTTGGTTGCTGAGACATCAAATAAGTAGTGCACCATTTAAACTAAAATTGAACATTTTCAGGCAAGGATAACAGATAATATACGCAAAAGATTATGTCTGTGAATCATTTGTCTCAGATAAATGAGGGGAATTGTGAAATCAAATGTAACTTGAATAATTTTTTAGCACCTCTCCCACAAGTATTTAAATAAAATTAACAACTGAAATTTCGGTATTGGTTAAACAATGCAATAAACTAATAATTTTACTTTAAACAATTGAGTGTGGGATGAAAGTGTGTACAAGTAACACTACTCAATGAGACTGAATCATCCAACTAATAATGTTCAATTCTTATAGGCTGTGAAAGAAACTAGTCATAATTAGTGAATCAAACAGTTGTAGTATCTTTCTCATATGTTGATCAGTGGTTACCTCATATACCTAATATAAGTCCTAGAAGATGCAAATGTGTAACATGAGTATACTGCAACTGCTTTTTAGGACCTCTCATCTCACCTTCTCAGAACCAAACTGAATAACATCAGATGGACGGATGCGAGCAGGATAATTAGGAGGTACCCGGTACTGCTTTCCTTCGTTGCTGAAAACATAATGAGAATGATATTAAATAGATTTCTCAAGAATTTAAAACTTTTAATGTCAAACAAAGAACCTTTCACTTCTTTTACTTACTCAATGATCCAGGTGCCATGCTCACTCCGTAAATCAATCAAGAAGAAGGCACCATCCTTATAGTTAATTCGAGCATGCGTTGGAGAAACCTTAAAAAGAGAAATTGTTGATTATGTTAATGATGTGAAGCACATCAAGTATGGGACCGTGTTTCATTCAGGTAATGATAAATTTGTGCTACCTGTGGTGAAGAAATTGTAACTGAACTGCCTGAATTATCTTGCATTGGTGCACTCCTACAATTACAAAAACATATTAGAAAATAGGCTGAAAGTGAAAATTAGATTATCTTTATGATAATTAGGAATTGAACTGCACACTTCTCAACACTAATTGGTGACCAAAAATTAGATTATCTTTATGATAATTAAGAACTATTAAGCCACTGCATTGTAAGTAGGTGTAGCAATAGGCATACCCGATTATGAAGGGTTTCATCTCATTTCGACTTAAAGATATAGGCTTTGAAAGACCTGTTCCATCTCCATGCGGTAATAAAATCCATCTATAATTGAGAAAACAAGGATGAACATTAAGTTATGTGATCTACTTATTTGTGGTAAGAAATATGTAATAGGTGATACAAATATTTGGTCAGAGACATACTCTCCATTAATAGCACGCTCGAGTGCTTCATCATCTTCAAACCATCTACGTAACTGATCATTTGCCTTCATAAATAATCAAATAGCTATTAACAACAACATCACAACAAGTCTAATAGATGTGAACATATAAATTACCAGATATACAATATCTTCTCAGCAACAAAGTACAAAAGAAACTTTATTTGAGCAACGTACTTTGTCTGTGAGCCTGCAACTTAGTGGTCTGCCCTCAAGTTTGTCGCTGCAAAAGTAGCATCATTTTTCATGTTGTTAGTAACAAAATTGCACACATAAATATTTCTTTATTGTTTGTCCAAGTAAAGACTAAACATTGTTTTCAATTATCAATTTCTTGAACTTCTTAGTTCTCATCATTTATCCAGTGGCTCAGATTTCTACATGCATGTGAATAAGAAGATCAGATGAAGACAATATGAAAGAAAGACTATGAGCAAAGAAAAATAGGCTCTAAACGTTACCTATTGCCACCTAAGACCCAGCTCAACATAGAAGGCATCATGATGTCAACAAAAAACCTTCCTCCAACTCTTCCAGGATGTGGTATACGAAACTTAGTCAAAAACTGCAGAGTAAGGGAAGCAAGAATGAATTTGTGCATTTAATTATTTCAATTTGAGTGTCATTTCACCATATTTTTCATTCTCTTATTGATAAATTTTAAGTTCTTACTTCTAAAGGGCCAAGACCAACACCCAGATATGCCTTGTAAGTGGAAGCCATGAGAGCCGCCATTCTAGCCATTCCATGAATAATGGCAACTCGTAGTCTTCTTTCTCTCTCGTAGCTGAAAGTATTAATGCAAAAGGGATAAAAAAGATGGGCACCATTAATCACCAAAGAGATTTATCATCAAATTTACCAATTTGAAAATGATGAATGCTTAAATATCTTTTCAGTCATGATAATTTAGCGTTTTTTTTTATTCTTGTAAAAAATTATTTTTTAGTCATTACAAATTATATTTGTTTTTCGTCCTTATAATACTTTATATAACATTTTTTATTGTTCAAAACGTCATCTAAAATATTTTACAGACTAAAAACAAAAAAATAATATAATTTACAATGACTGAAATTTTTTTTTTTTTTACAAGAACGAAAAACAAAAGATCACTAAATTCCAAGAAACAAAAATGTATTTAAACCAATAATGAAACATTAACTATTGAGCCATGGTTGATGCAAGAAACGATCTCTCTTTTCGAATCAAGTCAATAATATCATCATTTGCATTTGCATAAATGCAAAATGGTATATTACCTCCTTAGGGAAGAATCAATGTCAATTGGACTCCCTGATTTAATACTTTGTTCCCATGCATTCTCCAACTCCCATGCAAGTTGATAACTGTCCTGAAATGATAAAACAAACTAGTCAGAAGGAGTTTTTGCCTCACTTTTCAAGTGTTTCATTGATTACCAGTCCCTTTCGAGCCTCTAACAAAAGTTGAGATAGTTTGACATCTATTATCTCCATCTCCTCTTAAAGTAGGAAATATTTTAATTTTATGTATGTTTCTGTAAATAGTGTATATCCATCAGACAGATGGAAATAAAATTGTTTATTTGAAAGCTGTGCCAAGAAAAAAAATAATAGAAAGCTTAACGACAAGAAAGTTAAGAAAAAGTTTCAAATACCAAAGTCCAGAAAATCAGTGATAATGTCTTAGGTATGAAAGAGGGACAAAGGTAGAGAGAGCCGAGGAGTCTCCCTATTGACCTTATTACATTTCCATTTTATATTACAGGTAATCAAATTTTAATGCAAAACAAAAATAGCCTCTACAATCAGTTTTGATAAGTTTGTGTTTAATGGGCTAATACATTATAATTTATAACAATTTTTTATTTTTATTTTATAAGTAAGAAGACCCACAGGTAAAAAGAGAATATTTAAAGAGGAAGCTTAAATAGATTCACATCAATGAAAAGTGGATTCTTATTGTAATTTTGGATGAGTAAACAGTATGTAAACAATCCAAGACTTGGAGGATATAATAGTCATATGGTACAAATAGTCTTTCATTGCTTTGTTTAAAAATTTGACACTAACTCAATCATAGATGAAATTTATTATATGAAATAACATGTATGATACATATGTTTAAACTAAGAATTTTCGTTTATCTTGTGTATTCCCCCTCCACCCCCATCATTAGTCAATTCTTGCATCCATTCCTGGTCTGAGTAAGTAAAAAATTTCTGAAACTAATGTAGAACTCATAATAACTTCATATTTCATTGAGAGAGGATGAATAAGCTAAATACCAGATAAAAAGAATATATACCTCAATAGCCATGCACCCTCCTTGGCCCATATTTGGCTGCATGGCATGGACGGAATCACCAAGCAAAGTCACGCGACCCTTTCCCCATGTCAATGTTGGTATCCTGTCATATATGTCTCGTCTTAGAATTGCTTCTTCTTCTGTGGCAAGTATCAGATCTACAGCATTATCACACCAGCCCTCAAATATCCTAAGCAACCTTTCCTTTTTTCCTGCCATGCAGAAAGAACTAAGAAATTAGATATGAATATGATAATTTAACTTTTTTTTCCTCATTGAAAAGGATGAAAAATAAAGATACACATCTATTTGTATATTTTCAAGGTCATCTTATTTCTACATTTCCAATGCTAAATTACTGTCATAGAACCCAGGCTATTTCATTAGCAATCTTCATCATTATACCAGCTTGAATGCTTGATATTTACAATCCATTCTATTCCACGTCAAGAAAGATGGATAAAGATTCAGTAATAGAAGGAAATGAGTCTGAGATAGAATGGGCGAGAGAAGCATTTAGGTCCATCTTTGAATATTAACAAAAAGCAATCATGAGGTAATCTCAAATAAATACCATGCTAACTACTATGATGCATGGATACATATTGGATATGATACAATTATTCTTAATGTCAGATACGTAATGTAGAAGATACACATACATGTGTGCATAAAATATTAAACATAATATAACATTGTTACTCTACAAATTCAAACTAAAAGCACACTTTTTGAACATTACTAAAAACAAAATAGAAACTATGAATCATAGTCATCATAAATCATAGCCTATTTCCTACAAACAAGAATAGTAGCTACTTCATTTCTTCCTAAAACTAGTAAAAATGTGACCCACTTTAAAATTGAGATTTGATGTAGTTAGTTAAATCTAACACTTGATAGTTTTCTGATACTTATTATTGGTGAAGTATCCAAAAGTATCAATATCAGATACATGTCTAATATCGATACATGAAACAAATGCAAGTATCAGTATTTTGTAGGTATGAAGCATGCTTCCTGAAATGCTAAAAAATGTTAGCGTGAGTCATTAGAATTACCAGAAAATAAGAACATTAATTGTAAATAGCTGTCAAATCTCTTAGATCAAGGGTCAAATTTACTTATATTTAGCCATGAGTATCGTGTATAGGCTAGGACAACTCCTAAGCTCTCTCCCTCTTGTATCTATTTATACTCTGTAAATGACTCAAAGGAATAACAAGGTGAATAAAATACCTTATGTTCTGACATGGTATCAAGAGCATATTATTGGGACCCAAAGATGGTTGATTCCTCAGCGATTGGTGATTCCACAAAGTAGCCATCAAATGCTTCCGCTACCGATTCCATTTTGGCAAATCTTACGACAAAAATGATGGAGGTTTTGTCAAAAGCCTAGTCAACATCACAACTGTCAATCTCTAATTCCTCGACGATATCGATCAGGATCAAGTTGGATGGTTCCAACTATGCCCTATGGTCCCAGGTGGCTGAGATGTACATCTCAGGCAAAGACAAACTGTGATATATTGACGGATCATTCCCTTTGTCGTCGGAAATTGATTCGACATTCTGTAAATGGCGAACTGAGAACGCTATAGTGAAAGGATGGTTGATCAACTCAATGGATCCCTCACTGGTGGGGAATTTCATCCGCTTCCCAACAGCCAAAGGGGTTTGGGACTCCATTGCTATGACATATTTTGATGGATCTGATACTTCACAACTTTAGGAACCTTCGACGTAAGGTAACCCAGATGTCGTAGAAAAGTGGATTAATTGAAAAATATTACAATGTTCTACAAGGGCTGTGGCGTGAGATAGACTTTCGGTGCCCTAATGCCATGGAGTGCCCAAGAGATATACAAAAATACAATTATTTACTACAAGAGGAAAGAGTTTATATCTTTCTCAATGGATTGGATGACCAACTCGATAACATTTGGAGTGACATACTCCAACTGAAGCCATTTCCCACAATCGAGCATGCTTATGCACATGTTCGAAGGGAGGACACTTGTTAGACTATAATGGCATCTGGGGTAGATAATACAACAAGTGATGCTATTATGGCCACTAAAGGTTCAAAATTTGGCCAATTGCCAACACTAGTGGCTGGGAAACACAACTCAGTCTTGAAGTCGAAGGGTCCATCTGATGGAGGAAAGTGCACACGTTGTGGAAATGTTAGACACAATCGTGATACCTGTTTCAAGCTACATGGGTATCCAAAATAGTGGCATGAGTTGCAAGCTAAGAAGAAAAAAGACACCACGACACTTGAGGAAGGCACTGGTAAAGCTGTTGTAGTCACTGTTGAGTCTCAACTCTCGCTTTGTCCTGTAACTAGTTCCTCCACCTCAATGAAACCAGGTAACTGGCGTCAAGTTTTCTGTAGTTCTAACTCTCAGGATGCAAGTGCATGGATTATTGACTCTGGGGCAACAAACCATATGACCTTTGATCCCATGAACTTCTCCCAGTCAACTCCACCACATAGGACTTGCATTGCGAATGCAAATAGAGTTGCATAGCCAATCGTAGGTGTTGGAACTGTGGCATTATCACCCTCAGTCTCTTTATCTCACACTTTCCTCGTTCCTACATTATCTAATAAATTAATGTCTATGAGTCAAATAACTGAAGAGCTCAATTATGTGGTATTGATGTACTCTACTTTTTTTCCTTCTTCAGGATGTTCTCAACAAGAAGATTATTGGGCGTGGTACTAAGAGAGGGGGGCTATACTACCTAGACAATTTTAGCAAAGGAGAAGCACATCACGTGTGCCATCAATCTAGTAGCAAAGAATGAGAAATATGGTTGTGGCATCGTCATTTGGGACATCCATCATTCAGTTATTTAAGACACTTATTTCCATATTTATTTTTACATTTGAAAAATGTTAGGTTTACATGTGTGACTTGTATTTTGGCTAAAAGCCATAGAACCTCCTACCGTATGAGTTTGAATAAAAGCAGTGTTCCTTTTGCTCTAAAACATTTTGATGTGTGGGGACCTTCCCTTAGGACTATCGTATTTGGTCACCGTTGGTTCGTAATATTTGTCGATGATTGCACACGAATGACATGGCTTTACTTAATGAAGACTAAAGATGAGGTGTTTCAAATATTTCAGAATTTTCATATCATGATTCAAAATCAGTTTTCAACCAAAATTCAAGTTCTTCGGTCATATAATGGAGTTTGTTAACCATCATTTCAAAGCATAATCCCAACAACATGGTCTCTTTCAGGAGACCTCATGCTCACAAACTCCACAACAAAATAGTGTCGCCGAACAAAAAAATCGTCATATCTTAGAGACAACACGTGCTTTTCTTCTTTGCACCCATGTTCCAACTCACCATTGGGATGATGCTGTAATTGCAGTTGTATACCTCCTCAACTGCATGCCCTCCAAGGTCTTGCATTTTAAAACACCTCTGCAAGTACTCTCTTCTCATGTACAATTACCTACTGTGTTGATGTTTTAACCTAGGATTTTTGTGTGTGTGGTTTTTGTTCATCTCCACAAAAACCAACGCACCAAACTTGATGCATGTGTTGTTAGGTGCTTGTTTTTGGGCTATGGACTACACAAAAAATGCTACAAATGCTTGGACCCTACCATCGAAAAAACTTATATCACCATGGATGTAACTTTCCTAGCTAGAATATGAACCTTTCTTTTCTCCTATGGTATCCAATTCAGCTCTTCAAGGGGAGTCCATGAATAGAGAGCTAAATTGGTACTTGGTGGCTCCATCACCAGCTATTGAAAAGAAACAAATTGGAGAGCATGAATCTGAAGTTGAAGGAGTAATCCATGATGAACCTATAGAAATGCAACATTTAAATATAACTGAAGTTGAGTGTAAAGAGGATCCTTCTACTAATGAAGGAACTGCTAGTGAAGAAGTTCCCGTCAATGAAGACTATATCGATCAAGGAAGTCAAGAGCCCCCTCTTTTCATAATACCCGACCCTCTCACTTGGAACAATCCTGAGGTAAGCTCTCCTACTATCTCCTCATCTACTAATGCTTCTGTAAGATATGTATTGCCTATCAGGAACAATCGAGGAAAGCCACCCAATAGATACTGCCCTAATGTAGAAGAAAGGCGATCCAAATACCCCATTGCAAATTATGTGTCTACTCAACATTTATCAAATCCTATTCATGCCTTCATAAAGACATTATTATCCTGTCATATTCCAAAAAATGTGGAAGAAACCTTAGCTGATCCTAAGTGGGCACTAGCCATACAAGAGGAAATGGAAGCTTTACAAAACAATAATTCATGAAGGTTGATACCACTTCCTAAGGTAAAGAAGATATTGGGGTGCAAATGGGTGTTCTCAATCAAATACAAAAGTGATGGATCCATTGATCGGCACAAGGCAAGGCTAGTGGCAAAAGGGTTCACATAGACTTAAGGTATAGATTATACAGAGACTTTTTCACCGTTGGCCAAGCTAAATATTGTTAGAGTCCTATTATCTCTTGCAACAAATTTAGATTGGTCATTACTTCAGGTTGACGTGAAGAACGCTTTTCTCCATGGAGATCTTGAAGAAGATGTTTATATAGATATCCCATCGAGCTATATGCCCTCTTCTGGAACCAAGGTGGTATGCAAGTTAGAGCAAGCACTATATGGATTGAAAGAATAACCTCGATCATGGTTTGGAAGATTTAGCTCAACTATGAGAAGGTATGATTTTGATCAAAGTAATTCAAATCACACCCTATTCTTAAAGCATCTGCAAGGAAATGTGACAACTGTAATTATTTACGTAGATGACATGATTATTATTGGAGATGATATCGAAGAAATTTCAAGACTACAAGAGCAATTGACAACTGAGTTTGAGATGAAGAATTTGGGTGGACTTCAAGTATTTTTTTGGGGAAAAAGGTGGCAAGGTCACAAAAAGGCATTTTCTTGTATCAAAGAAAGTAGGTGTTTGACTTATTGACTAAGGTGGGGCTGCTGGACTGCAAACCAACAGATACTCCAACAATCCAAAATCACAAACTTTCTCAATACACAGACCAAGTGCACATGAATAAAGGAAGATACCAAAAATTGGTGGGGAAACTTATCTATTTGTCACATACTCACCTTGATATTGCCTATGCCGTAAGTGTGGTGAGCCAATTTATGCATAATCCAAGTGAAGAACATACAGATGCAATAAACTAAATACTTCGCTATTTAAAATCCTCACCAAGAAAGGGGTTGATGTTCTCTAAGAATAATCACTTGAGTGTTGAAGGGTACACTGATGCAAATTGGGCAAGGAATGTTATAGACAGAAAATCCACATCAAGATACTTCACATTTGTGGAAGGGAATTTAGTTACACAAAGAAGTAAAAAGCAAAAAGTAGTGGCCTTGTCTAGTGCTGAAGCTAAGTTTAGGGGCATGACCAAAGGACTTTGTGAACTATTATGGCTCAAAAGGTTACTAATGGAGATTGGCTTTGGTCCTAGCATGGAGATGAACTTGTTCTCTGACAATAAAGATACAATTGATATCTCACAAAATTCTATCCAGCATGATCAAACAAAGCACCTGGAGGTAGATAGACATTTCATCAAGCAAAATCTTGACAAGAAGATTATTTGATTTCCGTTTGTCAAGTCGGAAGACCAATTGACAGACATTCTTACAAAGGTAGTGTCCGATAAGAACTTCCCTGACTCCCTTGACAAGTTGGACATTAAAGACATTTATGTACTAACTTGAGGGAGAGTGTTAGCGCGAGTCATTAGAATTACCAGAAAATAAGAACATTAATTGTAAATAGCTGTCAAATCCCTTAGATCAAGGGTCAAATTTAGTTATATTTAGCCATCAGTATCATGTATAGGCTAGGACAACCCCTAAACTCTCTCTCTCTCTCTCTTGTATCTATTTATACTGTGTAAATGACTCAAGAATAACAAGGTGAATAAAATACCTTCTATTCCGACAAATAGATGATGCCATGAGCAGCTTTCTTTACCTTTTTTTTTCGTTTTTCATATATAACCCCCACTAATTGTTCATTATTAGTAGTAACTAGTGGCAGAACATAATAATCAGTGATCCTCAGCATAGAAATGATCTAAGCTCAAAATGTCAAACAAATAATCAATTATTCATTACCATAACAGTTGAAAATTCTTTCCAGGTACAATCAATTAAAAAACGGCATCAGTTATGTAAAAGCCAACACAAACAATTAAAAAGGTATGTCTATAAGTAGACCACATTGAAAATTTAACATTTGCAAAGGGTGTGCTTCTAACTGTTTTCAAATCTCAAACACAAAGAGAATGCATACCGTTGGGCTCATCAACACCACCAGGAGGTTCTTTGTGAAATGCATACCATTGCATCTTTCCCGCACCAACATCTGAAGATACAAAGTATTGTTTGTGTCCCAAGAATACTCGGTATCTTCCAGCGAAGAAGTTCAAGTAAGCTTCTCAACTCAATGTAAGTAATGTTTACAAAATTTCAACATAGTCCACAGAAAATGGATAAATAGAGATACGATACATGAATATAATCAACATACCCAACAGTTTCAATGTCAGCAGGCACAAAATCTGCAATGCCAGTATAACAAGTATAACCAGAGTAAACAGCTTCTGTGAGCCCAAATAACTGCTTCCTCACCTATTCATAAAAAATTACAATAAAATTAAATGCAGAATTTATGATTATACGAACCGCTTACAGACAGAATGACAGAAAGAGTTCACTACTTCACAATGAAAGAACAAATCTAACACACATATGAGCTCCACAGTACTTGTCATGTTTCAGTATGATGTTTACTTTCATATGGGAAAAATTATTTGCTAAAGAATAAGATCATAATCAGAGAAAAATTAATAAGACCTTGGACCATATTCCATCCGCTCCAACCAAGACATCTCCTTCATATTTCTGACCATTCTCTAGCTCTACTGTTACCTGAAATTGTGGAATGCAGGGTGGGAAAGTAGTAAACATCAATCAAATGATATTTGTCTGCCAATGCGTTTTCAAATTTCAATAAGAAAGAAATAAAAGCATCAGAAAATAGATATCATAATAGACAGAAATATGAGGAGAATCTTTAACAATCTTTCTCTAATTACCTTGTTTCCATCATCCACAAAATTAACAACATTACTGGCATTCATAATGATATCTTCCCCAACTGCGCGAGCAAGGATCTCTTGTAAAACCATTCGACTAATAACTCTTGTGACAGGAAGCCCACGTTCCACTGCAGGAGTGAATGTATCAAACTTGACGTACCTGACAACAACCTATATATCAATTCACGGTACCAAATGCTAAAATTTCATACAGAAAATAGAAGAAAACATTTTTTTTTATAACTTGATAGTAAGGAAATAAGATTGTTGTTTGTGAAAGAAAGGAAAATTTACAATAACAGAACACCCATTTGCATGTTTGCTAGAATAATTATTTGGTTAGTTTAGTTCTACAGAATCCTATTAAGCCCAAGTTCCCCCAACTTTAAAATGAAGGATGTACTCACTAAGAGTAATCAAACTCATTAACAAACAGGATGTTAATAGACTTGTTAACTAGGACCACTGACACAAACATTGTTAAACATCTGAATTTCCATTGCAGTTGCGTTTGACTCCCTGCTGCTGTTGTTAAGATTTCACAGTTTTTTTACTAGGGCACTTCTTGCAACGGTCATGATATTGAAGTTTGTCAACTCAAAGTTCTCAATTGATATTAATAATTTAATATACTCTTTTCCCTTAACCATGTACTTTTCTCATTGCTAGAATTTCTCTGTCCTAAATTTGCCAAAAATGAGTACAGTTGCCACTTACCACAAGGTTGAAACTACCTAATTAGCTTTTGAGGGTCCAACACCTTAAATGATATATTAAACCAATCAGCATGAGTATCCCTATTGCATGCCTAAAAATAGAACAAGAAAGAAAAAAAGAAAAAGAAAAAAGACAATCAAATCACTGATTCAATTCAAATATGTACTTAACCTTTAAACTTACCAAGAACCAGAAACCCCATCTACAAGTCCATTGATTCTATCACCAGTGATGCAACCAACTCTCATAACTTCATCAGCAACCTCTGAATCAATAGCTTCCAAAGCAGCCAAAGCATTGCTCTGAATCTGAATTGGACCCCTATACTGTCCCTCCCCTCTTATAGCACTCAAGTCCTTCTCAAACACCATCACCTCAAACCCCTTTCTCTTTGCAGCCAAAGCAAAAACCAACCCTCCAATCCCTCCACCAGCCACAAGTATACGAAGCTGCTTCTTCGAAGGGGTGGTTCCATTCCCATCTTTTGCTGAGGGTGAAACACCTGGTGGAGCCTCCACCACTGCACACTTCACATGCATCACTTTCTTCCTTTGCTTCCTTGTTCTGCATCCTACACCACAGTTATAGCCAACAACAAAAGGTGAAGCATCCAGTGGAAGCTCTTTATTCAAGGGAACTGAGAAATGGGTTCTTGAGAAAACGGTTGTTGAAGGGTTAAGAGAATTGTAACATAAGGTAGTAGCCATGGTTGCAGTTTGTGTGAGAATATGTGTGTGTGTGTTTTGTGGCTAATAGATTCGACTCAAAACTCAATAGCTTGCATTAATTAAATGAAGTTATATATTTATATTATATCAATGCATGGCACTTAAAATCTAATGATGAAGAAACAAGGGGAACAGAATTGGTGGTTTAAAGTTAAAGCCAACAAAAATCAGGAGAACGAAGATGTCAAAAATACTGAAAATAGACATAAGCCTTGTAATTAATTAACGTTTGAGGGGTGAACTCAGTGGTTGCTAGTGTTGGGTGACTGTGACATACTCATTTTTCGTACCTTAATTGTGGTCATAAATCCTAGGTGGTGTGTATGTTGTAAGTTTGCCCACGTATGAATAATCCGAAACAGGATTTAGACCTACCGTGTGGATCAAAATATCGAATTTTATTGGCTTGTGCTATTTTCCTATGTGGATAAGGACGTATATCCATTCGTTTAGCTTTTAAAGGAAAAAAATAATATTATTTATTTATTTTGGTGGCAAATTCTACCGTGAACCAGGGTTCTAGGGTGAAGTTCGGAACTGTAATAACAAATTTTTAACCGAAAGAAAAATTAATAAAAAAATTAAAAAACAACCTCTGCAACTGTTGTCCTCTCTTTCAATTTTTGGGTTTTATTTCCTCAAATGTATGTGAGATCTGCTCCACCGCTTCACTCCTTTATTTATTTTGAATTTTTCATTCCAGATCTGAGATCCGCTCCTTCCACCGGCGGCAACCGTTGATTTTGATGTCACATTTTTTTTTCTTTTCTTTTATTTGTTGTATTTATCTTGTTTGTTGGCTTTGGGTTTCACTGTGGAATGCTGTTATGGTGATATCTAGATTTCCAAAATGGCAGAGAAACTTAATCGGAATCATCGTTATAATTATCAGAGTGGTGTTACCCGGCCAACGACAACATCGGAGGCCGTCGGCGTGCGGTGCAACGTCGTTGACGATCTCGCAGAGCTGGAGTGTAAAATGGCGGATTAATTGAGGAAAAGGAAAAACGAAGCTTTTGCTTTTATTGTTTTCTATTTTTGTTCATTTTCACTGGACTAGAGAATGACTGGAAATATGTTTGGTCTGTTGTGAGTTAAAATATTTTCTGAAACGAATAAGGGCTAAAAATAATAAAAATCTAATAAATCTTAATTTTAAGTAAATTTAAAAATAAATTTTGTTTTTGAAAAGTATTTTTAGTGTTTTTATTTTTTGAAACTACAAAACAAAAAATTAAAGCAAACATATTTCAAAAATTTTAATCTTTTGAAAATAAAAATAAATTTCAGAAAATAAAACAAATGAAAATAAAAATTAAGCATACTCTTAGTAATTTAATTAAAATAATTGGAATGGATTCTGGTTTAAAATTTGGGGTTTTTTGAATGTGAAATTTGGAAGGGATTCTGGTTTGAAATTTGGGGTAAATTAAGAAATTGAAATGAAGAAAGCTGCGGTTGAACGGTAGTGGTAGGGAGAATTGACGAAAATTAAAATTAAGATAAGAAAGAAAAAGTTTTGTTATAAGAAAAAAAATTGTAATTTTGATTCCCTTCCTTTTGCGCATCGATGATTTTGTTTAAATTTTAATTGTAATATTTAATCCAGGCTTATAAATGAATGATTTTGTTGCTTATAAATTATTAATAAATAATTATATTTAATTAAATTAATTATAAATTAACTGAAATTATTAATTATTAAAAAATCAAATAAAAAATTATTAATTTTATTTTTTCATAACACTATGTTCATTTTCTTCTTTCTCCACAAATATCTCTTATACTTCTATTATCACAGGTGATTCTATGGATATAACATCATATTAGAGTTTATTAAAATTTTTAACGATTTATAATTTATATTTAATTTACCATTAATTTAATATCTCTAATAATCATAATTATTAGTTAATAATCTATCAAGATATCAAAATCATAATTTATAAAATTAAGAGAACAAATATTACAATTCAAAATAATAAAAAACTAAAATAATAAATTTTAAAAAATTAGAGAATTAAAATTACAGTTTACCACAAAAACTTCATTTCAAATATATATAAAAAATTGGTCAAACCAGTTTCCTTTCTTGAATCTGAGCCATAGAATATTTTATAAATATATCTAATGGTAAAGACTTGCACTTCATGGGTGTACCTATAAGTTTAGTATTTCACTTTAGAAGCCACCATTGAGCAGCTTGTGTCAATATCCTCCATTGACTCACCCAATGAAAATTCACCACGTTACTTTTTTTACACGTGAGATACTTTTATGGACTACCCACAATAATTTTCAAAATTTTATTAACTCAATTTTAAATTGTATTTTCTATGTCGTTTTTATTTTTCTGCCCCCACAATTATTTTTGAAGGTTGAATGTGTATTCTTCGTTCTTGATTGTAGAGATATTCACAAGGATTGGATTTTGTTTGCTCTCTAGGGCACTACTATATTGTTGGTGTGTTTGATTTCTCTTCAACCTGAACGATTCGTGTGGTCATCGATGTTGGTGGATTCGATTTCTCTTCATTGGTGAATGATTTTTTTCTTTCCATTTGTATGATTGATTTTTTTGTTCCAGGACACACCGAAGGTTACGATTATGTTAGTGAGTTCGATTTCTCTGTCAATCGTGAATGATTTCTCCTTTTCCATTCATATGAGGATTATGTTAGTGAGTTTGATTTCTCTCTCAATCGTGAATGATTTCCCCTTTTCCATTCATATGAGGACGACATTGCTGATTTTTCGTTCCACCTATGGTAGTAACTTGACTTTCTTGGCATTTGTGAACAATTCCTAGTGTTCCCGAGGTCGAGTTTTAAAGTTGTAGTATTACCCTCAAAATTCGTATCAGAAACCCTAGAAAGCATTAGATTTTTTCTGTTAAATAATTATTATTAGGTTTTTTTGAGTTGTGTGGATTGCGTTTTTTTTAAACCTTATTTGTGTATTTTGCTAAGCTTCGGTTGTTGTTGGTCTTCATACATTGAGTTGTTGGGGTGGTGTTACATTGAGTCCCTTTCATAAGCGTTGGTTTCGTGTGTTGGGTTGGTGTGGCTTGGGTCATCCTTGAACTGAATTATAGTTTGTAGTATTTTGAGGTTTGTGATATAATTGCAGTTTTCATTAAAATATTTTTCTGAGATTTGGTTGCATTGCATGGTGTGACTGTATGGAGGGTTTGGAGTCCATGTGTGAGGGAATAATTATGTTCATGACTTGGGGATTGTTTAATTTGTAAGCTGGAATTTTATTTCCTTGCAAAAGAAAAATTTGGTAAAGGGGAATAACAAAAAACAAGGTTATAATTAACAGATAAAACAGTCATGTAGCACAAACTCCATGACTTCCGAGGGGGCATCCTTCAGCAGCTGGTCAGAAACATGACCTCTTGAACCCCTTTCAGCAAGAATATCAGCTACTCCATTAGCTTCTCGCGACACCAGAGAAAAGAACACAGGGCACTTTCCTTGCAATTGAATGTGCTTATTTGTGCTATGTTAAGGAAAATGTAAATTAATGAGAATTTATATTCGTTTAACTTAAGGGGAAAATATTATTTATTTATTTTGGTACTCATTTTAGTTTTTAATAAGGTATGATGAAAATTTAAGTGTTTTATTTTATTTATTCCAATACTATAAATTTAAATGGTTAAATCGGAGAGGATTTTACAATCTCGTTAAATTAGAATGTATAATTTAAGTGTTTTTTTTTGTTTAATTTATTTATTCGTTATATTTTCTCGATCAGAGATATTTAACACTTTCTCTTCTCTGTTTGAGATGCGCATTCACACTTTATTTTTGTAATTAAAAAACTTCTTTCAATCATCTCAAATTATTATTATTTTATTTTTATTTGTGCACTTGATTTTCTTAACTACTTGTTTGTTTTAGTTTTAAAACAAATTTAAATTTAAAATATTTGTTATATATCTAATGTAAAATTTATATAAAATTTATTTATTATTAATTTTTAATTATAATATAATTTATAAATTTGAAATTCTTATTGTGAATAAAAATTATATACGAATAAATATTCATCTGATGGTAGTGTACTAAAATAGTAGTTGACATATAAAAATGAGATTAATATATACCTATAATTTTACTTATTTTATATTTTTATTTATATATTTTCACTTTTTTAAAAATTTGGAATCTAGAGTAGATATTGATCCTAATGTTTTTTATTTTAATTCTTATAGTTTTTATCTTGGTATCGATTTTAATTTCTATAAAATTTCCCCTCTATTATAATTCTTGAGAGATTAAAATTTAAATTACTAAAACCATTGTAAATATTAAATTTAAAATGCATTTAACGTTTATTGGTATATAATTTCATAGTTGAATATATTAAAGTAAAATTGGTTGATACAAGGTGTGGATAATATTGCAGCCCAGTATCAGCATATGCTAGTGATTAGGGTTGGAGATGGGCTATTCTTTCTTCTATCCTTCTGCTCCATATTTGTCAAAAGGTTGCTTCCATTCATCCTTCCTGTGAAGGTTTGGAAGAGCTCGTCTGATGGCTCTTTTTCTATAAAGCAAGCTTATGCTTATGTGTCTCACCCTGAGCACAATCTCAATGCCTTGCATAATATTGATCCCTTTCCTCTTAACTGGAAGTGGTCATGCCCTCAAAGTTCTTATGGAAGTTATTACATGGTAGTTTGTGTTGAAATATAAACTTGATTTGGGCCTAAATTAATTATTTGGTTCCTTGGACTTAGTTATTTTGGGCTTAAGTAATTATGGGTCATGTTTCTAGAGAATTCTTGTAGTGTTTGGAGTGTCTAGATATTTCTTATGGTTGTAATATTCTCTAGAATACTCTTTGGATCTCTAGAGTTGAGAACTCTCTAGAATTAGTGTGTCTAGAGTTCTCCTTAGAGTAGTATAAATAGAGATGTAATCCTACATATTTGTATCAAGCAAAAATATAAAGTTTTCTCCTCCATAAAGAATTCTCCTTCCTATCAAGTTTCTATTCAAAGTCTCCAATATTCCTAAACATTTTTCCTAAACATAAAAAGCCTTATTTCCAACAAATTGGTATCAGAGCTTCAAGATCCTCAAAAGATGGCGAATGGAGGTTTTCCTTTTCAAATGCCGATGCTCACAAAGAACAACTATGATAATTTGAGTATCAAGATGAAGACGCTACTAGGAGCTCAAGATGTGTGGGATATCGTAGAGAATGGCTTCGAGGAGCAAGATGAAGTCTCGCTAAGCCAAGGTGTAAAGGAGACGTTGAAGGAGTCAAGAAAGAGAGACAAGAAAGCTCTCTTTCTCATTTATCAATCGGTGGATGAAGATACATTTGAGAAGATATCCAACGCAACGACGGCCAAAGAAGCATGGGATAAGCTTCAAACTTGCAACAAAGGAGTTGAGCAGGTAAAAAAGATTCGTCTTCAAACTCTTAGAGGTGACTTTGAGCGTTTGTTTATGGAGGAGTCCGAGTCAATTTCTGATTATTTTTCTCGAGTATTGGCCGTAGTCAATCAGCTTAAAAGAAATGGTGAAGATGTTGATGAGGTGAAGGTCATGGAAAAAATACTTCGAACTTTAAATCCAAGTTTTGACTTCATTGTTACCAACATTGAAGAAAACAAGGATTTAAAGACCATGACTATTGAGCAACTTATGGGTTCCTTACAAGCATACGAAGAAAAACAAAAGAGAAAAATTAAACAAAAGGAGGCTACAGAGCAACTACTACAACTCAACGTAAAGGAAGCAAACTATGCAAATTACAAGAGCCAAAGAGGACGAGGTCGTGGCCAAGATCGTGGACATGGACGAGGACATGGAGGAGAAGGAAGAGGTGGTTACAACAACCACTCCAACAAATTCAACAATGGAGAAAGAAGTTGGAATCCACAAGTAACAAGAGGTCGTGGAAGAGGAAATTCATGGTCGAGGTATGACAAATCACAAATCAAGTGCTTCAATTGCAACAAGATTGGTCACTACGCATCCGAGTGTAGATTCTCGAAGAAGGTTGAAGAGAAAGCTAACTTTGTAGAAGAAAAAGGCGGAGAAGAAGAAACTTTGCTACTCGCGTGCCAAAACAAATTTGAAGAGAAAAGAAACAAGTGGTACCTCGACACCGGCGCAAGCAACCACATGTGCGGCGATAAAAGCATGTTCGTGGAGATCAATGAAGCGGCAACTGGCGATGTCTCATTTGGAGACGACTCAAACCAGTCAAAGGCAAAGGTAAAATTCTCATACGTTTGAAGAATGGGAGTCATCAATTCATATCCAATGTCTACTATGTGCCTAACATGAAGAATAATATTTTGAGCTTGGGACAATTATTAGAGAAAGGCTATGACATCCATTTGAAAGAACATAGTCTTTTCTTAAGAGATTGTAGACTTAACTTGATTGCTAAGGTGCCTATGTCAAAGAATAGAATGTTCCTCTTGAACATTCAAAATGATGTGGCAAAGTGTCTCAAGGCTTGCTATACCGACTCTTCGTGGCTATGGCATCTACGATTCGGGCACCTCAACTTCGACGGTCTAGAACGTTTAGCGAAGAAGGAGATGGTGAGAGGCTTGCCTAGCATCAACCACCCAGACCAACTTTGCGAAGGATGTCTAATTGGGAAGCAATTTCGTAAAAGTTTTCCAAAGGAATCAACAACAAGAGCAACAAAGCCGCTAGAGCTCATACACACCGATGTTTGTGGACCAATCAAACCCAATTCATTTGGTAAGAATAAGTACTTTCTCCTCTTTATTGATGATTATTCCAGAAAAACCTGGGTTTATTTCTTGAAGGAGAAATCAGAAGTGCTTGAAAACTTTAAGAAGTTCAAAGCCCTCGTGGAGAAAGAAAGTGGTCTTTCCATCAAGGCCATGAGATCTGATCAAGGAGGAGAGTTCACTTCAAATAAGTTCAACAAATATTGTGAAGACCATGGAATCTGTCGCCCACTGACAGTGCCAAGATCGCCACAACAAAATGGAGTAGCAGAGAGAAAGAACCAGACCATACTTAACATGGTGCGAAGCATGCTCAAGAGCAAGAAGGTGCCGAAGGAGTTTTGGGCTGAAGCAGTGGCATGTGCAGTTTACCTAACAAACCGTTCCCCAACAAGAAGCGTGCATGAGAAGACACCACAAGAAGCATGGAGTGGAAGGAAGCCCGGGATCTCTCACCTCAAAGTGTTTGGAAGCATTGCCTATACCCATGTTCCAGACGAAAAGAGGACAAAGCTCGATGATAAAAGTGAGAAGTACGTGTTTGTGGGTTACGACTCAAGATCCAAGGGGTACAAGCTCTATAATCCAAATAGTAGAAAGATCGTCATAAGTCGCGACGTGGAGTTCGACGAAGAAGATTGTTGGGATTGGAGTGTTCAAGAAGATAAGTATGATTTTCTTCCTTATTTTGAAGAAGATGATGAAATTGAACAACTAATCATAGAGGAACATATTACACCACCTGCCTCACCGACACCAAGGCTGGATGAAACAAGTTCAAGTGAGAGGACACCGCGACTAAGGAGCATTGAAAAGACTTATAAGGTAACCAAAAACCTAAAGGACATTAACCTCTTTTTTCTTTTTGGTGATTGTGAGCCTCTAAGCTATCAAGAAGAAATCAAGTCAATCACAAAGAATGATACGTGGGAACTTACTACACTTCCACGAGGACACAAAGCAATCGAAGTAAGATGGGTGTACAAGGCAAAGAAGAATGCTAAAGGAGATGTGGAGAGATACAAAGCAAGATTGGTGGCTAAAGGCTATAGTCAAAGACAAGGAATTGACTATGATGAGGTATTTGCTCCTGTTGCTCGTCTTGAAACTATTAGACTGATCATTTCTTTAGCAGCCCAAAATAAATGGAAGATCTATCAAATGGATGTGAAGTCAGCCTTCTTGAATGGTTTTCTCGAAGAAGAAGTCTATATTGAGCAACCACTGGGCTATGAAGTAAAAGGGCAAGAAGGAAAAGTCTTGAAGTTGAAGAAGGCGTTGTACGGTCTCAAGCAAGCACCGAGAGCTTGGAATGTTCGAATCGACAAGTACTTTCAAGACAAGAACTTCATCAAGTGTCCATATGAGCATGCACTCTATATCAAAGCGCAAAGTGGAGATATTTTGATTATGTGTTTGTATGTAGATGACTTGATCTTTACAGGGAACAATCCAAGCATGTTCGAAGAGTTCAAGAAAGATATGTCAAATGAATTTGAGATGACGAATATGGGGCTCATGGTGTGGCGTCCCTAAATTAATGACTGGTTTGATAGTAATGATTTAAATAACAAAAACCATGGTAAACTTTTTTTTTTCTTCTTTTTCTTTTTCATTTCTTTCTCTTTTCACCATAACTAGGTTTAGAAGGAAAATCCCCACTATAGAGTCCTGAATGGTCAGTTCACAACTCTATTCGGAGTCATTTCTTTCTTACCGCTCATAATCTCTAAACTATTTTGCTGTTTCAAAAGGGAGAATGTACCAGCCATTACTTTAGGTCGTCACGTGAAAATAAAAGAATAAAATACGGTCGATAAACTCTTTTACAAATAAAGTTGCAAATACTTTCTTCTCAAATAACAAGATTGATCATAAATACATTCATCATTTAAAGCTGTCCAAAATATGGGAGTTTTACAAAATATATATATAGTGTCATCCAGAGCAAAGGTGTCCACAGTGGTGGCTTCAGCCACATGTATACAATCATCAAATTCCTATACAACAGGTCTACCCATACAAAAACAAAAGAGTAAACCTAACAGTCAGTCCTAGATACACCCACCCTCAAAAGTATACAAAACTAATCCATGGGACTGTCCACTATGATGAAGAGCCTCCACTGGCCGCCATCTCTCTCGGGCCACTATCCTCCGTAGAGTCTGCCTCAGATGCCGACATGACTTCCTCGGGAGAATCCACCTCAGGAAGTGGGTCCTCATCACCCTCTAGAAAGTCAAGAGCATCCGCAGCAGGCTCAGGAGGTAGCTCCTCGGGATCCTCCTCAGGGTCTTCCTCGGATGACGTCACCTCGATCACTTGGACTGGCTCCACTAGACGATATGGTGTAGGCGTGGGTAGTATCCACTCTACAGTGCGCTGAAGCGTACGCGCCGGTTCATCTGGATGCACCAAAGAAGTAGCCGTGAATCGAATCGTGCCTCGAAATCGGCACCTCGTGTTGCCTTCGAGGGTCTCCCAAACTCCCTCTAGGCACTCCATCTCTACTCGATCATGGATTAGCTGCGCCGCCATCACGATCTACAAGAAAGAAAAGAAAGGGGTAGACTCTTTCACAAGAATCTAACTATGTCGTAACACAATGCGTCTCATAACCACTACATGCAAGTAAAAGGGGTATCTCAAGGCTTTTCATCTCTAGTAATCGATTACACAGCCTTGGTAATCGATTACCAGAGGCCAAACTTGAATCACACAGCTTCAGGACATGAAAACCTGCATAAGGCACTCTGTAATCGATTACACATACCTGGTAATCGATTACCAGTGACCCATTCCTCTGTGTAATCGATTACAGAGACTAGTAATCGATTACCAGAGGCCTCCACAATGTTCCAGTCCCATTTCTAAGCCTGGTAATCGATTACACCCCCTTGGTAATCGATTACTAGAAGCTCTCCTAGCTTCCTGACCTCGTTTTCAAGCCTGGTAATCGATTACACCCCTTGGTAATCGATTACCAGAGACCATCTTAGCCTTCTGTCTTCATTTTTAAGCCTTTTAATTGATTACCCACCCTTGGTAATCGATTACCAGAGGCCACAACCAATATATCACACAAAATTCACAGCTGGCCAGCCACCACAAGCCTCCTTGCTTTGTGGTCTTTGTTCCTTTTATCTGTTGACTGCCAGGAGCTCACCTGTTTAGGTACATAACAGGTTCTCACTGACTGACTATGCCCGGGTTGGGTCGGGATTGGTCAAGCTTGGTTTTGGGCAATAGCACCCCACCTGACATCCCCAAGGTCTCCTGACCCCCGCGACATATCTCCAGGTACCACTCTGTGGTCAACGAATAAAAGCAGGAAGTTTCACCCTTCAACACTTCCTCATCTCAAGCTTGTAGGATTATGGGGTACCCATCACATGTGGCACTAGGTGGCGGTCGGGCGATGGTGCACAACAAGTTTTTTTCCACATCCACAAATCGCGCATAAACCCACCATCCCCTGTTGCCCACCTCCAACTGAGCTCACGTACTCCCACGTAGCCCATATCCTCGTTTCTCTCAACACCGGGTCCCCATCAATCCTCTCAAGCTTCCCCAACATCCAAGTAAAACAACATTCCAACAGCACAAACTATCACAGCCAAGAAAACAGAGCAAAGGCAGAAAACTCTGCCAAAACACCAACCAAAATCACAGCTTTTCTCACTTAAAGACCCCAGTAACAATTTCTTTGATCCAATTTGTTAACCGTTGGATCGACTCCAAAATTTTACTGGAAGTTTCTAGTACATAAGCCTACATTTTGACCGTTGGGATCTACTAGCAAACATCCAGAACTCATTCTGCACTGCTCTTTCCCCAACCAGCAAATGCATAGCATTTTTCTGCACAAAGCCAAAATTCTGTTGCACCTATTTGACAGCAAAATTCTGCATAAGTGCAGATTTCGAAAATCACACTTTCCCTCATCCAATCTTGCCCAAATCAAGTCCTACAAGTCCCAAATCATGTATCAACCATGTCTAAACCAAAGTCAAGCTTCAAAACACAGTAACACAGAACCTAGGTGTCCAATACCCCTCAATTCAATGGGTTTTCTAGGTTTGAGAAGTGAAATTGAGAATGAGGTAAATTTGAAGCAAACTCTCACCTCACACAAGTCCATAACATCAATCTAAACTTGCTCAAACTGGATTTACACCTAAAATTCCACCGAATCAAAATTTGACTCCTCAACACCCAATTTTGCCCTAGAAATGGCTCTTGGTTCACTTTGGTCATTTGTTTTTCTCTCTAGCACAGTCCAAGCTTTCTCATAAGTCTTAAATGACATTTCAAGCTAGAATTAACTCACTTTAACCTCCATTTACCACAGAATTCAGATTTAACCTTCCAACTCTCAAAACCTCACTCTTTTTCCACTCATAACACTACATTCTCACTTTCTAACCCTAGGTTAAATCTACCCTTCATCCCTAACAGTTTTCCATAAGCAATTTCAGCACATAAACATCACAAGCATCATCATAAAAACCCTAAAACTGAATGGGTATGTTTAACTCATCCAAACATGGCAATGTTCAACATGCTTTCCACAAATTTCTTCACAAATAATCATCATAAAGCAGAAACCTAGCAAGACTACCCATCATATCTCCCAAAATCCCATACCCACGAAAATCAAAGGAGAAAGAAGTCCACCCAAACCTGAAATTTCGAAGTCCCACACGTAGAGACGCGCTTCACGACTCCGAAAATGCCCTCCTTTCGCGATTTGGAGCAGAAATGGGCACCAAAGGTTGAATCTTTGTTGGGCAACAATGGTGGATGAAGAAGAAGGAGAAAAGCAACGTGAGGGAGAGGGAGAGAGAGCTGTCTGAAATTTCTTTTGGGCTGAGTGAGGAGAGAGAGAGAGAGAGGTGCTTTTTGGTTTTAAAAAGGGTTTTCTCTTTTTCTATTATTTTATTTAAGCTATGCCACATGTCTCCATTTGAGTGGAGCAAAAAGGGCCCACTTTCTCTTTTGATTGTGACCCATACTCAGCCACAGAAAGTGAGAAAAATCTGACCTTTGAAATGCTAAAATCCTGCCTCGGTTTGCGTGCCGTTTCTCTGGTTCCAGTTCCTCGCGTTTCTCTGCGTCCGTCGGGGCCAGTTTTCGAAGGTAAGCAATATATATATCAAAACACTCAGAATAAGACCCCGAGCGTGGTTCAGAGGTTGGTTTCGTTAAATTTTAAGTCGCACGCAAAACGATGATTTCAAACTAATTAATTAAGAATTAACCCATAACCTCCCAGTTATGGATTTGTCTTCCTTAATTAGCCTAACCCGCATATCTTGCCCCCACTATTCCTACTTCTATCAAGAACATATATGCATATACACTGAATAATACATACATATATATATATATATATATATATATATATATATATATATATATATATATATATATATATATATATATAATCATTCAAAATACACCGTTTCCAAAAATTCCGGTAGAAATTTCCAAGATGTCACACATGGCATATTATCTCGGCATCGAAGTAAAACAAGAAGACAAAGGAATTTTCATCACCCAAGAAGGCTATGCCAAAGAAGTCCTTAAGAAGTTCAAGATGGATGACGCCAATCCAGTTGGCACCCCGATGGAATGTGGAACAAGTTGAGCAAGCATGAAAAAGGAGAGAATGTGGATCCAACTCTTTACAAAAGTTTGGTTGGAAGTTTACGTTACTTGACATGTACAAGGTCGGATATTCTCTATGCTGTAGGAGTAGTAAGTCGCTACATGGAAGCTCCAACCACAACTCACTTCAAGGCGGCAAAGAGAATCCTTCGATACATCAAAGGTACAACAAACTTTGGCTTGCACTATTACTCTTCTGACAATTATAACATTGTTGGCTATAGTGATAGCGATTGGAGTGGAGACTTGGATGATAGAAAGAGCACTACTGGTTTTGTGTTCTTTATGGGAGATACTGCTTTCACTTGGTTGTCAAAGAAGCAACCAATAGTCACACTATCAACTTATGAAGCCGAGTATGTCGCTGCCACATCATGCGTTTGTCATGCAATTTGGCTAAGGAACTTGTTGAAAGAGTTAAAAATGCCACAAGAAGAACCTATGGAAATATGTGTTGACAATAAATCAGCACTCGCTTTGGCAAAGAATCTAGTCTTTCATGAAAGAAGTAAGCACATCGACACCCATTACCACTTCATAAGAGAATGCATTGAGAAGAAGGAGGTAAAGTTGAAGTATGTGATGTCTCAAGATCAAGCTGCTGACATTTTCACAAAGCCACTCAAGTTGGAAACTTTCGTGAAGTTAAGGAGTATGCTTGGAGTCACAAATCAAGTTTAAGGGGGGATGTTGAAATATAAACTTGATTTGGGCCTAAATTAATTATTTGGTTCCTTGGACTTAGTTATTTTGGGCTTAAGTAATTATGGGTCATGTTTCTAGAGAATTCTTGTAGTGTTTGGAGTGTCTAGATATTTCTTATGGTTGTAATATTCTCTAGAATACTCTTTGGATCTCTAGAGTTGAGAATTCTCTAGAATTAGTGTGTCTAGAGTTCTCCTTAGAGTAGTATAAATAGAGATGTAATCCTACACATTTGTATCAAGCAAAAATACAAAGTTTTCTCCTCCATAAAGAATTCTCCTTCCTATCAAGTTTCTATTCAAAGTCTCCAATATTCCTAAACATTTTTCCTAAACATAAAAAGCCTTATTTCCAACAGTTTGTTGGCCAATCAGAAAAGGAGGCATCGTCACATGCATGTCAGATTCAAATGTGTGTCCTAGATGCAATGACGCTCCAGAGTCTATTATGCATGATTGTGATGACTTAGCCAAGGGCCATTGGGCAAAGTTCTTTAGCATAGGCTTATCCAATTGGATCACTCTAAATCTTTGGGGGATCCATCAATACTACTGCTGACTTAGACAAGGGCCACCTTTTTTGGGATGACAATGTATTATATTTGGAGACAAAAAAATAGTTTGGTTTTCTCCTATGATACTAGCCTTCTTCTCAACTTGTTGCACAATATTAAAGCCCATATTGCTCTTGTCCCCTCTATTTCTACTTTGAATAATGCTGCTCATTAGGGCACTATTTCGGTGCTTGGAACCCCCCCTCCTGATGGGACATACAAGGTCAATATGGATGCATGGATCTTACTATTTCAACTCGAATCAGGCTGCTTGTGCGGGTCTAATTCATGATTCCTTAGGCAATCATATATATGGCCATGTTCCACCTGAATCTAGGCTTATGCAATGCGATTTCGGCTAATTTTATGGTCCTTGAAGATGGGTATCGTGTATTCTTTGAAATGGATTTGCTGGCGGTTTTTCACATTATTTAGAGTGGTTCTTCCAAGTCAACCTTGTTACAACCGTTGATTAACGATATCCGAAATCAACTTTTGATGACAGATTGTCAACCCTTTATTTCTCATATCCATAGGGAAGCCAATTAGAGTGCAGATTTTTTTTTTTTGGCAAACTTAGGTCACCAGGGTAGTTTTGTGTTGACTAGAACTCATTTTCCCCAATGCTTAGGATGATTCTATCCGAATAAGCTACGGGTGTTGCTTTCTCATGGGTTGTCCTACTTAGTCTTTCTTTTCTTTCCCTATTAATAAAAAATGATGCGTTATCTTATTTGGCATGCTGTTGCTCGGGGCCTGTCACTAATGAGACAAAAATATTTTCCAAGGAGCTTCCCTTAATATGTCACCCGTTATTGTTCATATAAAGATAATGTAGATGGTATTGGTTTATCTCATTGAAGTGATGACATGGATATGGAGACACAATGATTTTTTTTCAAATTTAAGATACAAAAATTTGTGAAATATTTTATATAGATGCATAATATTGATAAAGAAAGAGACATTGATCATTTCTCATTACTTTATAACTGTGATCATTTGTGATTATAACAAAAATATATATAATTTCTGCTTATATGATAATCAGTCTTGGCTAAATGTACCAACAATTACATTGGTTCCTATAAAAATCGATGTAGTATGTCACATTTTCCATCAATTCTAATTGAATGGATGTAGTATGTTAGCTATTATTTTACAATATCAGTTTTTTTTAAGAATTAATGTTGTTATAGCAACATAAAATATATATTTTGTAGTAGTGATAGTTGAATAGGCCTAACACTTCACTACACCTGGCTTAGAGCCACCATGTCATATGCGCTTGCCTTCCACAGTACTTTCTACAATATTTCAAGAATTACTTCTTGTACCCCTCTTGTTTTTCTTCTTGTTACTCCAAAAAATCCAAATAGACTGAAATACCCCTCACCAAGCACCCCCTTTTTCTCGTAGGCAAACCCTAGCCATCACCTCCATAACCACCATCATCGTGCCCCACCACTAACCCACCATAATAGAAATCACCAACTCCACCCTCCTCATCAGTGATAACCAATTCTTTGCTCTCATCATTGTATCATCTAATCGTCCTCTTTAGTGGTTCCACCAACACACCTTTCATGCATGGAAATAATGTTGTCGAGGGTGCAACCAAAGGCCTTACATGATGTGAGTGACTAGGTGGATCTATGGACCTTGGCCTCAAATTCCCTTGATCTGACGACTCATAGAACATTGACAACACACACGTATGTGCAATGATGAGGATGTTGGCTTTGTGCACCTTAGCATCGCAGTCCTATACAAGAAAGTCTTGTATCGCTGTCTCATGACAATTAAGTAGACCTCCTCGAACCTATACCACTCTACAAACAAGGAGCACACCAACCTTTTCTTTTCCACTTCCTTAAACACACCCTCCTTCAAACTCCCCCAATAACCACAGTATCCAAATCTGATCCTATGAACTTGAACTCGCCTCATTCTTAAACAACTCCAACAAGCATTTATTGCTCCAAATCTCCCTGCACCACACCAACACATACTCTGTTCTCTAGATCTAAATTCTCAGTAGTTGGAGAAATCATGCATTCACGCAGTCAAATGCTTAGAATCGTCTGATGAAGCTCTAACGATTCATAAATCATTAAGTAAATTCAACTTAATAAACACCTTTAAAATACTAATCATATGATGAAATTAGATGGTCCATAATCATGATTGCGTGAATATAGATAATCTAAATCTATGTTCTCTTCGTCAGATATTCTTGCTCTCCCAATCAACTTTGAGAATCTCCTATCGTAGTATTCCCTGTAACTCACCTAAAAATAGAAACAACATTGTACACTGAATGAGTTTCACTTTTGTTTATTTTTAATTTTCATGAAGAATGAAAAGAATAATGAACTTACAGGGCTTAAAGTGTGACAGAACCAAACCCATTGGATGTCAATGGGAGGGAGAATCATGGGAGGGATAGAGTTTGATATTGTGAGATCAACAACATTCTGTCAATGTTTTGATTATATTGAGGTGGTGGGGGAGGGGGTGTCCAAAGGGGATCCAACATTTTTCCCCTTAGAGCATCTCCAGTGCAGGATTCTTACCCGGTTCCTTGAGTTGAAGAAACACTCCACTAGAGAGTGTCTCCGTGGCAGAACCGAGTCCTTTAAAAAAAGAAACACATCTTATATAAGAAATCACTCCTTAAGATAAAATATTATTATCCAGCATCAACCACCCATGGAAAAAAAGGAAAACGATAGAATAAACTTAGAATACAAACAAAAAGCACAACAATGTTGTCGCGTTCCAGGAGTAGACAATGGTGGTCGTGCGATGGTGGTGCCGTGATGAAGAAAAGAAGAAGGGGTGTGGCGCGATGAAGAAAATAAGAGAAAAAAGGTAGAGGAAGGGAAAGGAGAGAAGGAGAAAGAAGTGACCATGAGGAGTGAAGGTCACAAATAAGAGGGGGAAGCGAGAAATTGAATGGGTAAGTGGGGAAGTGGGAGTTGAGTGGATGTGGGAAGAGAAGGAAGGTGTGGGAACTCTCTATAATCTTTTGGAAATAATATTTTAACATTGGAATAATGAAAAGTGGAGAGTTGAAGAGGTGAGTTCTATATGAGTTATAATAATAATTGTTATAATAAAAGAATATAAATGTGTGGTTTTTTTGAAGTTTTTTCTTGTTTCTTGTATTCGAGTAAAATTTGGTATGGGTTTCTTATCAATGACATGACACTGTGGGGACTACAAAAAGTATTGTGGGGACCACAAAAAGATAATTAAGAAAATCATATAAGAAACCCGCACTGGAGATGCCCTTATTTTGGAATGGTCATTTCAGAAGAGTATTTTTTTTTCCAAAATAACTATTATGGAATACTAAAAATCATATTCTAGAATGCCTATTTTGAAATAGGATAAGTAATCTACAATAAATATTATAGAATATGATTTTTCGTATTCCATAATAGCTATTCCAAAATAGGATACTCTTCTGGAATGATCATTACAGAATGAGAGGGGGGTGCTTGGTGAGAAAGGTATTTTTGGTCCAATGGAGTCTTTTAGGAGATACAGGAAGAAAAAGCAATGTGCAGGAAGTAAAAGTCCAATGTTTCATGTTGATTATAATGGACATTATCTACTTTAAGAGAAATTTATTAAAGTAATTGGCATGATTGTGACAGATCAAAATCGTCAGTCCTATCCCTTGTCCGATTTCTAGTCTCATCCAATAAAAACTTGCCACATCATTTAATGTTTCCAAGGCTAATTACCAGTGTAATCTCTTGTCCATTTTTCTTGTTAATTTTCCATCCAAACCATATTTGTTCTCCCTCTCTATCAAGACGCAGCCAAAAAAAGTTTCAAGACATCCCATCCCTACGAGAAAACCTTCATTGTTAATCGATGCCAAAACAATGGTAGAACTAATGAAACAATTGTTACCTTGTACATATTATCTAATCTCAATAAGCTCTAAGGGCATCTTTAGTGGTAGATTCCAAATTGGGATCTTAAACCACTTTTTGATGGACCCCACAATGCCACGTAGAATTGAAGATCTCTTAATATCTTTCCCATTTTCCTTAAGTGGTAGATCTCATTTTGGGATCTTAGATAATTTTTAGTAGGTCCCACATGGACCCACTTTTAAATATTTAAATATTAATTAAATTAAATATAATTAATTAAGTAATTAAATTTAATAAATCATGGAAGGAAAAAAATTATAAATATTAAGAAATAGGAAAATAAACATAAATTTAATTTTTATTTATGACTAAATGTTAAACAAATGAAAAATACATAAATTTGATAATAAAAAAATGCAACAAATTAATTCCAAAGAAAAATCAAATTTCATTATTGTTGTGACTGTGACGTTCCCAAATATGCTCCATAAAGTCTACTTGAAGTTGTTGATGAATTCTTCTTGTATGCATAATGAATCTTGTTTGTAAGTATATAGTAAAGTCAGACAAAACACCCTGAGATACTTCAACATTTGAAATGTCATTATATACGTGATCATAATCAACATCGACATTACCACTGAATGTATCTTATTCGTCTTTGACAATCATGTTATGTAATATAATACATGCCAACATTATATCCTTCATTGTATCTGTAAGTGCATATGTTGTATGAAGATTTTGATGATGCCAAAAGATTAAAGCTATTCAACGTTGATTCAAGTCAAGATCAAGAAATCAAGAGAAACGATTTGCAAATAGTCCTTTATAAGTTAAAAGAATCTCTTAAAGAGGTTGCAAAGATTTGGCCTTAAAAGACTTAAGTTTTCAAATATCTTATAAAGTTTTTAAGTAAATAATACATTTTGAAAATCATGTATTTCTCTCTGGTAATCGATTACCAAAGGATGTAATCGATTACCAAAAGCAAAAATGGTTTCAAACAACTTTCAGAAAAATTTGAATTTAAATTTTAAAAGTTGTAATCGATTACCACTATTGTGTAATCGATTACCAGTCACGAAAAGTTTTGAAATTCAAACTAAAAAGTCATAACTCCTTAAAAGAAACTGTGTAATCGATTACCAGTGAGGAAATTTCAAAAATAACTCTGAAAAATCACAACTCTTCACAAGTTTTTTGAAAGGTCACCAAAGGTCTATAAATATGTGACTTGTATTCAAAATTCTTCAGAATTTTTAAGAACATTCATTGTCCTATCCTCTCACAAGAAAATCTTTGGCCAAACACTTACAAAATCATTAAGGATTCTTATAAGTTCTTCAAGTTGTATCATTCATCTCTAAAAGAGAGAAAAACATTCTTCTGTACTTCAAATCAAACTATTGTTAATCAAGAGACAGTGAGTCTCTTGATTTGTAAAGTTTTCTGAACACAAGGGAAGGGTAGGCATAGGGCGTGACCGAACCAGTATAAAACTGAGTTTACAATTCTCCCTTCCCTTAACTCTTATACTTTATTGCAGTTTAATTTTACTTTGCATATTTAAAGAAGCATCAAGTAAATTGTTCATTACTTCTTTTCTGCATATTCCTTTTAAAGAGAGAATTAACATTTGTTAGGGGAAATTTTTTAAACTTAATTCACCCTCCTCTTAAGTTGTTGAGGCCACTTGATTAACAATATCCATGTTCCAAGCACGAGATGAACCACATATAATTGCGAATCGAGATTTGAGCACACCAAATGTTCATTTCACATCTTTTGTTGCTGCTTCTTGACATTTTGCAAATAATTTTCTTTTGGGACCTTGTGACATTGGTATGGTCTACACAAATATGACTCAATCAGGATAAATACCTTCTGTAAGATAATACCCCATATTATATGAAGTTCCATTAATTTTAAATTATACTGGAGGAGCTCGACCTTGCAAAACATCATCAAACACAGGCAATTGGTTTAACACATTAATGTCATTGTTTGAACTTGCAACTCAAAAATATGCATGTCGAATCCAGTAGTCTTGTAAAGAGACGACTTTTAAGTATTATTGCTGGTTTGCGATGATCACCTCTATGATATTGACCTTGCTATGCAACTAGACAATTTTTCCACTCCCAATGCATGCAATCAATAGAACCTAACATACATGGAAATCCTCGTGCATCTTGAATTTATAATAGGCGATTGATGTCATTGTTGTTGGGTCTTTTCAATTACTCTTGTCCAAATATCTCACCGTTTACAATTTTTTGTAAGCATTAAGTTGCAGTGCATTCGCCAGTTCTAACTTACTCATCCACATAATTAGCAGGTGATCTGTATGCCAATATACGAATAGTTGCAGTGCACTTTTGCAATGGCGAGAAACCCATTCTACCAACAAGATCAGGTCTTATTTCAAAATACTCATCGTAATTATTAAGAGCGTTGACAATTCGAATGAACAATTGCCGTCGCATTCGGAACCTATGTCGGAATTGAGTCTCTTTGTATATTGAATTTTATGAAAAGTAGTCATTCATCAATCGTAGATGTCCATCTTCATGATTATGATTAATGACTCTTCTAGGCCTTTTGTGTTGACAGTTGTTGCCTCTTTGTTGTTGCATCACATATAAGTAGTTCACAATTTGTTCATCACTATCGTCACCAAGTCTTTCATAAACAATTATTGCCTTCATTGAAAGTAAGGGGATTGTTTCGTTGGAAGGGATCCAACCCTTGATACTTAGCAGCTCCAATAGCTTTTCCTCTATTCTGATTCCCCATAGTATGGGCTAAGGCTTAGAGAGCATCAACTATCGCACGATCATTCCGTTCAACCATTAATACAATTTCATATGCACACCATGAAGTGAGAACATGGAAGAAATACACACAAGAAAAAGAATAATACAATTTCATATCTATCTCAAGTCCCTACTTAAGTTACTCTTAAAAGTTGATGCCTCGAGAAATCACTCTTCTACAACAGTTCTCTCTCTAGACATTAACGCTTATTCTCCATCCTTTGTATTCCTGACCGCTTGCCATAGTGTCCCATTGCACTTCATGAATTATCCAGATGAACAGTTTGATAACTTATGACAAGGCATTGGAACCCATGGTATAATAGACATCAGGGATACAAACATGTTATGCCGTCACCAACAAATCTCCATAACCCATGTAAAACAACAATGTGAGTAAGTTTCAAACACAACCAACCCAAGCAACTACAAAAACAATAAAATACTCATACATTCAACAAAGAAAACACAGAATGCACAGAGAAACACGACAAACTCACAACTCACTGACCGAAAGGTTCGACCTGCTCTGATACTATTAATGTAATGACCCGCCTTGTTGTTACGATATCACTAACTCTATAATGTGACATTTAAATTTTAAGTGAAAGCTACATTAATTTGATTATGAAAACAAGGCTAAATGATATATATTCATCAACTAACGCACAAACACGTGAATAAATACATACATACATACATACATATATATATATATATATATATATATATATATATATATATATATTAAACCACTATACATCATTCACATGTCAGAACATAATTTAGTTTTTACATATATCTAAACCTGGGATTTACATGCCAAATCAAAAAGAGTCAAGGAACCAACTAAGGAAGAGTTGATAAGAAAACACAACTCTCTCCCAAAATAAATTCCAATGTTATCATGTCGGCTTGACGACTCCAACAAAAGACTTCCCTCCAAGTCACCTACTGTCACTCATCTGTTCCCACGAACGAAAGTTCAAGATCATCACAGGCACCAACCACACAGTACAAAAATTGCAAGGGTGAGTTTATTATAAAAGATCAACAAATATCAAATGACAATGATTAGCAAGAAAACAACAATAATAACCACAATCATTCTCAATAATACATCAGTTCAACATACACTTAACAAACAAGTCATCAACTTTTCCACAATTCAAATCAATTATGCTCAGAATGATGCATGCACCTTACTCAACTCTAAAATACAATGTGGTACCATTCATTAGGAAATAGCCTAAGCATGTGCACATGACACTCTCACTTAGGAAAACTAGGCAGCAAGTGTCGAGGTCACCCTGTTGTGCACATGCAACTTCCCCCCTCCTCATGGTGATCAACCTGAGTCTCAAGGAAATTCCAAACTGAGTGACATGCCCACAAGTACAAGTATTTTTTCTTATGAAAAACTACGAGTACTTACTGATAAAGTTTATACTATTTCCATCCAATATGAAGTATGAAATATGTGCATCATCAATACACTGACCATGTATAGTTAAAGATTCTAAGTCATCATCTTCTCTCTCCAGGGATGCTTAAAACTCTTTGAACACTCTATTTCCCTCCTCCAGGGATATCGAACAAGGTCATTGCACCCCTCATGTACATACACAACATACATCATCAACATCATCTCATCTCAATGTCATTATCAACATCAACATCATTTCATCTCAATATCATTATCAACATCAACATCATCTCATCTTAATATCATTATCAACATCAACACCATCTCATCTCAACATTATCATCAACGTTAATATCATATCATCTCAACATCATCATCAACATCACAAGCAATCACATTCCGCATACATACATATAAATTAATGTCTAGAATTCACATTCCCAGGTCTACAGACAACACAAACCTCATACAACAACAATCCATAATATTACGAGACTCATATTTTAAGGAAATTTCTAAATTAAAAAGGAGAACTATGGTATTCAAAACAAACTCTTGTGCCCATTTAAAATTTAATAAAGAAATAAATAGAAGAACAAATATAAAATTTTGGGCAGAGTCTCCTCTATAATTAAGACTTTTTCCAAAAATTTCAATCATTACAACGAAAACATCATTCACAATTTCATTCATCAATAACAAATATATCACATTCCATTAGTTAAAAACACAATTTTTATTGAAAACTAGCATGCACATTAGCCACAAATATATCACATCCCATTAGATTAAAACACAGTTTTTCTTGAAAACCAACATGCACAGGGACAAACATACATCCCCATAATTGGGTTCCCTGACCCCAACTATGGTATCAAAAGTTGTAAATAAACAATAAACTGCCCTCACCTATCTATATCTCTTTGTTAGTTCCTTGCAACGTTGTTATAAGATCTCTTAGGTTCACGTCTATTCGTCCAAACGCAGAGCTCTATATACCAAATTGAAGATAATTTAGTGTAGATTTCGAAGACAAGGTTAATATCAACTTTTGGGATCAAATACTCATTCAATTTAAAAAGGGGCTAAAGGGGTGTTTTGAGATCCACATCAAAGATACATCATTTTGAAATTCCGATCACGCCATTGTGATTTAGGTTCAGTAAAGGTTACAAAAACAAAGTCTATTTTATAAAAAGACAACTTTTACAATGTCTAATTTTCAAAGGTTTTTCAAATGAAGTGTAAAAACATCCAATAATGGTACCCAAGTCACAAGAGATGAAAAGATAGCCTCAAACTAACTAGGAGAAAACTTAGTAATCATGGTTACCTCGAAGAAATCGCGAAGGGGGATCGGAGGCTCCATTCTCTACCAAATCCTCGAGTTGAGTTTTAAAGATTTCATTCCGATTAAAGTGTTCCTTTCCGTGCAAGGGTCTTGCTGCAAGCAACAACGGCTCCTGGCAGTCATCGGTGGTCGGTGGTGGTGGAAGATGAGGTTGGGGGTGTTAGGTGAGGGTTTGGGGGAGAAGATGGGAGCAAAATGTATGTTTTACGTTGTTGGACGTATTTGTATGCTGCAAGACTCGTCCAAACAAAATTTTTCTCGCTTAGGAGAGCTGGCCCAACTCAGACTCGCTTGGGTGAGTTCTGTGCGAATTCTGCTCCAACATATTTTACTACTTCTGTTAAAATGTCATATCTCACACTCCGATGTTATTTGGAAAATCCCAATGGTCAAAACGTGCAAGCGTGGGTTGTAAGCCTATAGTATAAATTTGAAGACGATCTAACAATTAGTGAATCTGAGATCATGGTTTTACCAAAATAGGTTTTGGGTCAATCTTAGAATCACACAGTTCCAACGCAGATCAATCAAACTCCACATAACCTAATATCCACACCAAGAAATTGCACAAGGATAATTCACACAATACTTCAACTGATTCAAATTAATCAAGTAATCAAATAACACAAGAAATACATCAAACATCTATTTTCAGTTATCAAAATTTCAGGGCGTTACATAAACAAGTGAAAGAAGAATATTGTTTGAAGGAGACATATAAAAATGATTGAGAATTGAACAATTAAATAGCAAATTATACAACAGCTAGTTTTGCAATGACTAATTTTATAACGACTACTTATGCAACGACTAGTTTAATAACAACTAGTTTCACAACGGCTAGTTTTATAATGGTCAAGTTTGACAAATAAAAAAATTGAACAAATTAAAATACGATTACAATTTTTTTTAAAAGACAAGTCTAACATAATTCCTAAAAATAAAAAATAAAAGATAGTTACAACAAATTAAAAGTACCTAACAAATTAATACTAGATTCCTAGTTTATGCCTAATTATTTTGCAAAAGGCTTAATGGTCTTCAAGTTGAGTTTCAGACATTGTAAATGTGTCCTTCATTAGAATGTTGTAATACTCCTTTTCCAATTCTTTCTCCCTTAAGACTGCTAGTCTGGCATTAAGAATATTTATTTCCCTCATTGCTTCCTCCGCACTAGTCAAGTCCATAGGATTTGTAGATGTTCATACTCCTTTCCCCTTGCTCCTCCTTTTGGCTTCCTTTTGCCCCATTGGACGGATAATTGGAGACAGTGTGTCAGCTTTAGCATCTTCGACTAGTGTTTCTGGATTAGATGAGGATGAATATACCCGATATGTGAAAATCTTTATCCTTTTAGAGCAATTTTCACTAAATTGGTCTAACCATTTTGGTTGATCCTTCAGAAGTCGCCAAGGATTTTCCAAAATAAAATTGCTTCTTTCGTCTTCCTTCCAAATGGCATATGCATGAAGCATGACATCGTTATCCGTGCAATCACTTTTCTTCAATGATACCGCTTGCATGTAATAACCCTTGAATTTTTGCATACCTAGATTAATTTTTTGTCATTGTGATTTTTATTGATTCACTGCTCTTTCGTAGAGTTCACCTAAAAATTTGTTGTAATTTTCCATGACTCAACCAAAACGCTTTTTTTCCTTGACCAACACCAACAATTGGATCAGTTGAGATGTTGAGCCATAAACTAATGAGGTGCGTATCTTCTTTAATTGCTAAGGCGAATTGAGACTTCCTTTTTATAGAAGACCCTCATATTTCCTCAACGACGATCTCTTCTAGCCTAATTTGGGTAGAAAATTGTGGAAATTGTGAACCAACTTCATCATTTGAAACCATGGTGGGATTGTTTGGTGGGATTGAAGGAAAATGTTTGAGAACTTTGAGAATTTATGGTTATAGGGATTTGAGTGTTTGACATAAAATAATTTGGTGGTGGTGGTGGTAAAAAAGGAGGGGAAATGAGAACAATTTTGTGAATTTTGGGTCAAAGGAGGCAAGTGGTAATTTTGTAAAAAATTTATATAAGTTTACCAATCAAATTGATTTGGATCCATTTCACACAAATAAAATTTAACTCAGATTGAGATTAGAGAATAGAGATTGACAAATGAAGAATGAGAATGAAAATTGTATGTTCAAATTATGTGTGTATTGAACCAATTTATAGGATGTTTATGTGTGTAACAACAATTTGTTTTTGCGCCATATGCAAGAACTTTATTGTGCATTGAACCAACATTACTGTGCACGAGTTTTTTAAGTGACAACATTCTCTGTGTCACGTTCTCATTTTTTTTCTTCTCCCTTTCCTCATCACACGCTGTCTCATCTTTTTTCTCCTTTCACGCGTTGCCTTTTTTTCTTTTTTCTCCTCCCTTTCTCCTCATCACATGTTACTTCTTCTTTCTTCTTCTTCCTTTGTCGTGGCCCATCCCCTTCCCCCTTCCACTTCGCCGCAGCCCACCCCCTTCCTCCTTCCTCCTTCCCCTCCACCGCAACCCACACCTTTCCCCTTTTCGGAACTCCGATGCGACCCCCTCCCTTTGCCGATATGTCTATTTTGTGTTTTTTTTGGCTTTTTTTGGTCTGTTTGTTTTGCTTTCTTCTTCTTTATCTCCTTCTATTGGTTTGCGAGTCCTCCAACATTTTGCTGTTAGAGAGAGAGAGAAAGAGTAAAAAACATATTTTTTTTATCAATGTGCAGATCTTCAGGGATCTTGTAAAAGATCCCATTGTCCATGCTAGAGATATTGCCAAATCTTTTATTGAGAGATCTAGTAAAAACTAGATCTTGAGCTCAAGATTTGACACTAAAGATGCTCTAACAACATAGTAATATAAAACTTTTGTACAATCAACACCACCACATCGACATGAATATTACAAAGCAAAATAGAATTGAGCGCACACATAGTGGGACATCCTCGCCGTGAGTATATTGGTGCAAGTTCATTGTCAATTAACTACTATCCCAAACATAGGCAGACCACAAAGTTATATTGCGATAACATCATCACCCGTTTAGGGATCTGACAAGCGGTGAGGTGAGGATGTCACCATCAATGAGGCATGGGTGGTGTAATGAAAGGTGCGTGCGATGGAAACGTCTCAGAGGTTTTTTGGCGTTTTAACAGAGAGTGAGAAATAAAGTGGCTGGGGCAAAGAATTAGGAAGGAGGTAGCAAAATAAGATTATGCTCTTATGTGTTGGAAACATTAAATGGCGTGGGAAGTTTTTATTGAATGAGACATGGAATGAAATAGCAAGCTTTTTTTTACCTAATGGGTGCAAATTTTTTACGCTTTTTTCATATGGGGTGGATTTTGAATTATCACTGAAAATGGGGTAAGTCGTAGCAGGTGTTATGACTTCTGACTCATAAGTCATAACACTTGTTATGACTAATTAATTAATTTTTTTAATTGAAGTCATATTTTTTTTATGACTTTAGTTTAATTTTTTTTTTATTTATGACTATGAAATCGTATATGTTTTTTAATTTTTTTATTTTATAAGTCGTAAGTTTATTTTTTATATTCGTAACTATTTTTATTCTTTTTTTTACATGTAAAGTTTTTTTTAGGATTTTTTTCTTTTCTTTTCTTTTGCTTTCAGTTTTTTTAATAATTGTAAATAATTTTATTTATTTATTTAATTATTAATAAATAATTTTAATTTTACTTGTTATTAGTTTTATTTAATATTTTGTATATATTCTTTATATGTTTTATTTAATATGTTATATATTTTTTAATATTGTTTTATTTAAAATATTTTATATATTAGTTGAATATTTTTTTATTAATATATTTTTTATATTTAAAATTTAGATAATTATTTAATAATTTTATTGAATTTAATTTATTTTGTAAATGAAATAAATAATAAAAAATACTTAAATTTACTACTACAATTTTTACATATAACATCGGTTATTCACAAAACTATGTTAACAAAAGCGCGCTTGCATTTTTGTAAATAAGTAGACTTAGTTAACATCGGTTTTTCCAAAACCGATGTTAGTATGCCGTTGTTAACATCGGTTTTGTAAAAACCGATATTATCGAGTCGATGTTAACATCGGTTTTATTAAAACCGATGTTACGTAGTTGATGTTAACATCGGTTATTTTTAAAAAACCGATGTTGTTATCATTATATATTAAACTTCTGAAATTGCACAACCCGCGCGCTTGAACCCTATCGTTCTTCTTCTTTCTCCTTCTGCCTGAGATCGTCTTTGTGTCAAACTGGCCTGCGCTTCTATGACTGCAACCACATTGTGGAGATCGTCTTTGCCACTTATCCATTGAGGCACGTCCTTTCGTTTTAACATTAGGCGTTCGTCGTTTTAACATTTGCTCACTTTCGCAGGTCGAAGAAAAGTAGGAAAGGAAAGAGTCCCGGAAAGGGTACTCTCAGGGCGTTATTGTTGTTTCTCCTTCTGCCTGAGTTCGTGTTTGTCGCAAACTGGGCTGCGCTTCCGTGATTGCAACCACATTGTCGAGTTCGCGTTTGTGGAGTTCGTGTCTGCGCTTCCATCGAAGGTATGTCTCTGTTGTATGTTAATGATGAAAATCCATTGTTCAATGGTCTGTCTCTGTTGTGATGTTTCGAAACCCTAGTTAGGCACAAAGGGTTAATCGTAACTGAATCTGTAGTGATTTAGGACCATATGTAACTGCCTTAAGATGTTATTGCAGAATAAATTATGGAGTAACAGTAGGGGGGTTAGGCAGTTTTTAGTGGGTTTTCAGGAAGGGAGAGACCAGGCTCTCAAACATCTTGGGGGTTCTATTTCTTTTGAATAAAATTCAGTCCTTATTCCCTTACCAGCTGGTATCTATGACATTTCTTTTTAGTTTTTACCAGTTGGGGGTTCTATTTCTTTTGAATAAAATTCAGGCTCTCAAACATTGCTTTTTAGTTTTTACATTGCTTTTGAATAAAATTCAGTCCTTATTCCCTTATTCCCTCAGCATAGGCTGCAAAACAATGACATTGTCCCATGAAGCATGCCACACAAATACTGTATCATCTGCATATTGCAGAATATTTACAGGCTGACTTTGCTTCCCTACCATGAAACTTCTGTACAGGTTCTTGGCTGTTGCTACCCGCATCATTCCTGTCAAACCTTCAGCCACTATATTAAAGAGCAAGGGGGCTAAAGGATCCCCTTGTCTCAAACCTCTAGTGGGAACAAATTCCTTTGTAGGGCTGGCATTTACTAGGATTGATATTGTGGCAGATTGCAAACAATCCTTGATCCATTTTCTCCATGTAAGGTTGAAGCCCATCCTATCCAACATGTAATCTAGGAAAGACCATGAAACAAAATCATACGCTTTCTCGAAGTCCACCTTGAATCCAGGAAACACACACTAAGCCACCAGCTGCGTTTATTGATGGCTGGAATTCCCATCCAATATCTGCATTCCCCCATAAGGCCTGGCACGTAGCCTTGTCAATCACCAGTTTCCCAACCTTTTTCTTACCATCAATTGTCTCTTTTTATTCTCACTTCCTTAACTCAGTATCTGCCAACTGAGATACATTAGGAATAACAAAGGGAAAGTGGCCATGCATATGCAAGCACCCACAATCAGTCTTAACACTGCAAGGTCGCCAACATAGCGAAATAGGATACAACTCTGCACTATTATCCTATGTAGTTTTCTTTCAGCTTGTATAATATCAAGGCTTGTTAGAGAATCAACTATGATTCGTACTTATACAAATATGTATCAATTTACTACGTCTGGTACTTATTAATGAATATATTATATTTTTGGCTGATAAAAAAAAACACACAACAATCTTATGCTCGTGTTGATAATGATGCAGGTATATTTACAATGACAGGACCCCCTTTGAGAAATTGGTTGATAAATTCTTCTGTCCTGGTAACTGATTACTTTTTTTTACTTCACCTCCAGTGTTACTAATATAGAAATTAAAGGAAATTCAATCCAAAAGAAAACTTGCTGTCATGCTTTACAAGTGCTATAAATTATCAAAATCTAATGACAATGAGTGCACAGAGCTGCAACTTGGCAATAGTTTCTGACTAATACATCAGCATTAGGATTCCCAAGCATACAATGAGCTAATCAAGATTTTCATGTATCATTTTTGCTATTTCTGCTGCTATATGGAGAACAATGTTATCATCATCATCTTGAGACAAAATAAACAGCTTAGAACTTTAAATTAGAAACATAACACACACACACACACACACACACACACACACACACACACACACACACACACACACACACACACACACACACACACACACACACACACACACACACTCATCATAGAAACACACACAAGTTTGATAACAAATTTGTTCAATTATACATGTAGAAATTTCTTCAATTCTAACTTATTAGGTGTGACAAGGTAGTTGGCCTCTTCATAAGGTACTTATCTAAATTTAACTTAAATTCTACTACAGTGGTGATGACCTACTAATATTAGTGAAAACAAATTTTCCAAGTGTACATATAGTAGGGAAGTAATTAGAGTGAGCCTTTGATTCAAATTTTCATGTAGTTCCATCCAATCCTCTTTCCAAGCTTGGGTATTATTTCTGTATCTTGCTCTTAAACTATGAATTGCATGAATTGTTTTGGTAACTAAACCTCAAACCTGCCTTATTTCTGCATGCCATATTGTTTCAAGTGTCTTTGCAATCTGTATTGATTGTGCCCCAAATTTCCTGCTCATGAGCTGAGTAGTACTGTAACTATGTTTGAAGCCGGTGCTAAATAGAAGGCTGTGAAATATGATTAGTCCTCGACTCTTAATTAATAGATCTGTAGAAAACATAGGGCCCTAGGAAAGCAAGTGTTTATAATAAGAACTAATAATCCAATGCCTCTGTTTGCATATAGCAAAGTGAACAAATAGAATCTACTCAATCTAGAGAAGGTGGTGTACCTGTAAATGTCCACTGTGGGAATGGGCTTGTTGCAGATTTCCCATTTGGTGTTATAGAAACCAAAAAAGGAAAAGGTGAAAATTTAAGGAAGAAATTCTAATAATACAACTAATCACTAGCTATTCAAAGATGAAGAATGGTATAATATAAAATTATTACACACGACTATTTTTGCCATAAGAAGCAGGATTTTAATGTCCTTTTGAATGCTTAAGTATCTCATACCATCTTGTAACTGATTCTCATTTAAGGATGGATGGTTGACAGTGACATTTTATACATGAATGCTCACCACAAAATAACATTAAAAATGTTTTACATATATAGTCATATAAAATTGTCAACAGGGTTCTCATCCCTACACGATCTTGTTTTGTTTTTAGCTATTCAAATCAGAAATCAGAAGCTCTAATATCTAAGGCAGCATCAGAAACAGGGTCATCCACTTCAAGCGAAAATTCCAAGTTAAGTAGACTGTGTTCTTCTGCTGGGGTGTCATGAAATTAAGAGAAAACTGTTAAGAATATTTTAACCCCTTTAAATGAAGTGTTGGGGTGTCATGAACTGCCAGGATGTTGTATTTTAATTGAAATGTAGATAATAGGCTTTAAAAGCCTTTAAATACACTGTGGCTAATTTCTGTATGGTTTTTTTAGGCTTATCATTTACTACTGCTAATTGGCATTGCTGTGGAAGCTCTTCGATTATAGCAACTCCAGGTATGTTTGTACGGTCTACTATCTTTATATGTATTATGATAGACTACTGTTTTGACATTTGTCGTAGCATTTATATACACATATACTGTTGTATTTGTTTGGTAGATAAATTGTTGTATTTGTTTGACTAACTTATCAATAGTACTATCTTTGAGTATTTGTCAATAGTACTCCTCCCCTAAAGCTATGTATGAAATCCAGCTTGTGTTGTTGACACACACACACAGGCACACACACACACACACACACACACACCTACATACACACACACAACCACACACACAGCCACAGACCCACACACACACACACACACACACACACACACACACACACACACACACAGCCACAGACACAGAAACACACACACACAGACAGCCACCCACACATGCACACACACACACACCGACATAGACAAACACACACACACACACATACACACAACGACACACACACAGCCACACACACAGAAACACACACAACCACACACAGAGAAACACACCCACACCCACATACACACACAGCCACACACACAGAAACACACACACACCCACACCCACATACACACACAGAAACACACACACCCACACCCACATACACACACACACACAGAAACACACCCACATACACACACACACACACACACACACAGAAACACACCCACACCCACACCCACATACACACACACATAGACACACACAGACAGCCACACACACACACACACACAGACACCATCAGCATTTTCCTATAATTTTCAATAAATTTCCATCTTTCAATTTCTTAACCAGTGCCCTTAAGTGGTATATGTTATACATGTTATACATGTTTTTTTTAATCAGCAAAGATAAGTATATAAATAGATAATTGAGTACCAGAGGTACTGAAATACAATTTTTGTTTCCCAAGCTAGTGGTTTGAGATTAGACTGAATGGAGTCTAAAAAGGAACCACAGCCAGGCCATAGACCATATTAATGAAAAGCTGTTAATCAAAAGTTCTATTCTGAGCTATTACACTATCCCTTCTCTAAGATTACTAGACCATTGGTTAAAATGACAAAATAAATCCTTCTCCAAATGCCTCAGCCAAGTCCACAACAAGAAAGTTGCTTTGCCAATCAATTTGTTGCTGTCAAATGTTTCATTGGAGAATACTATCTTATTCCGTTGCTGCCAAATGGTCTAGGTCACTGCCTCCCACCAGCATTTCCACCTAGTAGCCCTTCTCCCCTCATTCAATATATCTCCATGCTATAGAAAATGTTGTGTTGGATCTTTTGGAAAAGCTGCAGATTTGTTCACCCAGGATAATGATTCCCACCAAATAGGGATGATTCTATTGTAGTGGAAAAAGAAATGTCCTGCTTCCTCTTCCTCTCTGTTGCAAAATGGTCAGTGCCTATCCAATATATCTGCTCCCCACCAAAAAGCTTGTAAAGCATTGATTTGATACTGCTTCCTTCATCATGTGGCTGATGATGTTTACAATTTAATGATCCTTTGCTATCCTGCAATGAGACACACACAGATACACAAACACACACACATAGAGACAAACACACGCACACACAAACACACACACAAACACACACACACACACACACACATAAAGATACACACACACACACAGAGAGTCACACACACACATAAAGAGATAGACAAACACACAAACACACTGAGCCACAAACACACACATACACAAACACACTCACACACATAGACAGACAGACACACACACACATATAAAGAGACAAACAAACACACACACAAAGATAAAGAGACAAACACAAACACACACACACACACACAGAGTGACACATACATAAAGAGATAGACAAACACACAAACAAAAACACACACACTGAGTCACAGACACACACATACATAAACACACTCACACACATAGACAGACACACACTCACTCACACATAAAGAGACAAACACACACCCAGATAAAGAGACAAACACAAAACACACACACACACACAACTGTTGATGTCCTTGTATGTTCTTGTACGTCATGAATGTTCTTGTATGTCATGAATGTTGTTATACGTGCTGAATGTAATTTGCTATATAAATAACTGTTGTTCATGCTGAGTGAACCGTAGATTCCCGTTTGAGACTGAATGCAATGATTCTTACGGATAGTTTGCATTAGTCATTGTATTTAGTATTGAATTGTCCGTTTGGACAGTTTGGGGAGACTGGTATTTTTATGTTAGACTCATTCGGTCAGGTTATTATTATTTTGATTAATTTGATGAAATTTCAGTTGAATGCATTTCAAGTTGTTCTCTGAGTGCATACTTGATTATCGTGAAATTCGTTTCACCGATGTCATGTCGTGTACTTGGAGACCAATGTGAAATGCTGCCGAAATTTACTCAAATTGTTCAAAATAATGCTAACCATGACGTTTGAGGCTAACATAAAAGACAGTCTTCCTAAATGGGATAGGGCCACACCTATAAATAAAAAGTGAGATTTGCATGCATGGATTTGCTTAGATGGATCGAAGTTGGATCAATCAAAATCGCATGAGCCCAGAATATGAGGATGGCGTCGAGCAGTTTTTGCAATTTGCTTTAGAAAGAGGTCGACCGAATGAAGAAGGAAAATATTATTGTCCTTGCATCAACTGTTTGAATGGAAGACGACAACTACTTGACGACATACGGGACCATCTATTGTGTGATGGGATGAAGAAGAATTACATGACGTGGATGTGGCATGGTGAAGTGACTGACATGCAGAGTGGGTCCCAATCTGAACCGTTTGATGTAGAAATGGGAGATCGCTTGGAGGACATGATTCGTGACCTTGGACAAGAGTGTTTTCAAGAAGCACACGCCCCTGTGTATGAAGGATTGCAGAGTGATTCAAAAAAGCCTTTGTATACGGGGTGCAAGAATTCCTTAACCCTGTTGTCTGCGGTGTTAAGTCTGGTTAATATGAAGGTCAGGTATGGGTGGAGTGACAAAAGTTTCACCTCACTGCTTGATGTAGTGCACAATATGCTTCCAGAGGACAACACGTTGCCTAAAAGTTACTATAAGCCGAAGAAGATATTGTGTCCCATGGGTATGGAGTATCAGAAGATTCATGCTTGCCCCAATGATTGCATACTCTACAGGCATGAATTCCAAGAAATGTCCAAATGCCCTGTGTGTGGGACTTCACGGTACAAAGTGAAGGATGACGAGGAAAGCAATTATGATGAAAAGTCACAGAGGGGCCCGCTAGCAAAGGTTTTGTGGTATCTTCCAATCATTCCAAGGTTTAAGCATCTTTTTGCTAACGAGGACGACGCAAAAGACCTAACATGGCATGCAAATGGAAGGATTTCTGATGGAATGGTCTGTCATCCGGCTGATTGCTCCCAATGGAAGAAGATTGATGGTTTGTATCCGGATTTCGGGAATGAGCCAAGAAATCTTAGACTTGGACTAGCCAGTGATGGAATGAATCCATATGGCACCTTAAGCACTCAACACAGTTCATGGCCAATTCTGCTAGTAATTTACAATTTGCCTCC